>NC_045550.1:18657802-18977450 GCF_009769535.1 Thamnophis elegans
GGTGTTGGCTTCCTCCAGAAGCTCTAGCTTATCTTCCATTCCAGCAACATCCTCTGTCAGTACAGTTACAAGTCCTACCATATCATCCTTTGTTTTAGCAATCCTGGTATCAAGCTTATCACATAAGTCTGTAATAAGTTGCTTCATCTCCTCTCTAAATTCTCTAAGAGTCTCAAAAAGAAATTCTTTCGTTAGCAAATCTCCAGTAGGGGGCGTAGAAGGTAAAAGCTGCGACTTTGTGCCAAATGCATGAGGTGTATTGCTAAAAGGGCGTCTCCCCGACTTTGATTTTGGTGCCATTATTTCTTTTCTTCAAACAATAATTCAACAGTTATTCAAACTCGGCTGGCCCGTTATTTAGCTTACAAGGGAAGAAAGTATTATGTCCCCCCTGATTTGTTCGTAGAAGTTTTTCAAAAGATGTCAGAAAAAGGCGTTATAACAAGGCAAGTTTCAAAAGATTAGCATTGTAATGAAACAGTTCATATTCGTCTGTGTTTAGAGTGTCCCTTTATTGACAAGGAGGCTTTGGAGCTTTTAAAAATTGATAAGAGAGAAAAAGGAATTCTTGGTAGGTCTTCAAAGAAACAAATCTAATTAGTCAGAGAATGCTATCTGGCTGTTTCTTTGATCTTTCTCTCTGTCAGTCATGCCAGGGAGTTAGAGATATACCATTATAGCAAATGCAGAAGCTACAAAATCGCCATCTTGAAAACAATTACACAAAGGAGCTTTTATAGCATTGAAGCTAGGATTTTCTCTAGAAAAAGCCGATAAAGTTCTCAGGTCCGGTCTCTGCTTGTATTAATTTCAGATAAAATAGTTTCAAAAATTGTCCTAAGGGGGGGGGGGTTCCTTGCCTTGTGCTGCAAAAAACAGCTGAGATTTTCTGGCCGGAGGTATGACTCAGCTTTGGCCGTCTCTCCCCTTCTGTTCGCAGCAAAAAAAAAACCCTGCAAACTTCAAAGAAAGCTCTTACCGGCTGGGTCACTCACTGTTATCTTCTTGCCTGAAGAAACAGATATCTACTGATGTTAAGTAGATAACGAACCAGAAATCTGGGGGCAGCTCACTTGAGCTGCCGGCGACGGCAAGGTCCCTCCCCGGAAGTCAGATACATGGATTTCTTTGAATGTCTTCAGCTTATTTCACAGTACCTCTTTCACTATATGCTTTATACCTCTCTAAACAGTTTACTGAGTCAGCATATTTCTTCCAACAATCTGAGTCATCATTTTACTCACCTCGGAAGGATGGAAGGTTGAGTCAACTTTGAGCCTAGTGAAATTTGAACTGCCAAATTGTAGGCAGTCAGCAGGGGTAGCTGCAGTTGTGTACTCTAACCACTGCGCTGTCGTGGCTTATCAAGAAGAAGGATACTCTGAAAGCTTTTCTTTGTGTGGTTTTTGCTTACATAAATAATTTTTTTAAAAAATCTAATATAAGCACAACAAAGGCTATCGGTGGTTAGCAGTCATGTTGATTATACTACTTTGGAAAGACAAGCTTTTAATAGCGCTTGTTATGGGAAGGCACAATTATGTTTATCCTATTTATGGGCTTTATATAGGAAAATATTTTCCTGGACTGCATTTGATCTGATATAATATTAACTCTTTCTATTTTTAGAATTCTTCTAAATGCTCCTGAGTCTTTGAAAATATGTTATATTTTATATATTTAAAAATCTGATTTTGTAGTGTTCTAGTTGGAGATCTTCTGTCATAAGCAGTATCAGAGAATTTCAAGTGGATTTTCTTTTAATTGGGCTTTTTCAAATAGTTCCAAAAATACGGCTGGGCAATTGCCCAATTAAATCAACATTGATTTCCAAAATTGGTATTTCTCATTGAAGGGAAAATCAAATAACACAAAAGTAATTCGCTCAAAGGGCAGGTTCCTATGATTAGTCTTGAAAACAGAATCCTATTACACCTTGATGGGGAAGGAATCTTATAAACAATGATCCGGCTTTCATAATCTTCTACAGTAGTATTTACTAAAGCATTTTTTTCCCCATTTGGGGTCAGTATGGCAAAACAAAGCCAAGGCAAGCAATCAATGTGCCAGAGCCACACCTTGTAACTCATGTTTTTATATCTGACACTTCTCCCCTTTTCTTTCTTAATACTGTTTTATGTCTGTTTCTTAAGAAGGAAGGAATAACACTTACTAAAGCTTAAACAGTTTTGCTTCAGAGGATTTTTGGCTAAGTTGAGGTCCACATGAAGAGCATAATGCTGCTATGGTCTAGCAGATTGATCTGCTTGACATACAATTGCTGAAAAATACGATTTTACAATAAATGAGCATATTGGAATTAGATAATCTCAAGGATTTATATTTATTTATAACGGATGTGGTAAATATCGACACTTCATTAAAAAATATTGAGGCATATTCAGACTCCTCAACTAACCACCTTGTTTTGAGATTTAAAAATAGAGGGCTGCTTCTCTTGAACTAGGCATTTCAAAGAGATGCAGTGATTGAAACTTCATGAAATGAAGCACCTCTTTGAAGTTTGACAGTCCCTTTTTATAGTTCAGCTGAAGAATCCAAAGAAGGAAAAAGATGGGTAGACATGAAATGCAGGAACATAGAAAACTGACTTGGTCAAGAACTAAACTTGAAAATACATTAAAATAATAAATATTTTCATCAAACATTTTAGCTGGAATTTTTTTTACAATATTGTCTATTAAATTGGGTGGATCTCTAATTCACCCAAGATTAACCCATATATAGTACAATATTGGATAGGTAAATTCTCCAGTTATATTTATTTTGGGAATAACTATCTATTTCTCATAGTAGATAGAAAGGATTACTTATTCTACTGCATCACTGAATAATGGAATCTATTTATTGAATACCTTATTTTCTTACATTCTCATCTGGCATATTTTCTGTTTCCTCTCTGCAGTTAGTTTTCCCAGGTAAAACATTGTGTTTTGAATAATGAACCTGTTGTGACTCAGCAGAAACCTGTGAGTTGTTTCGGGATGCAGGATAATGAGCAGCTGTTGCTCGTTAGGGTCTTCTCTTCTCCTGCAGATAAAAGACTGATGGCGCCATGCCTTAGTGGCAGAAGTCAACGTTCCTTCGTCGTTCTCCGTTCGTGTGTAACCATTGAGAGAAGCCTTTAGCTAAGTGTCTGGATTCACGTAACTCTGGTATTTAGTTTGAGTGAAGACTTTTTGTAAGAGCTGTTTATCTATGTTTATTTTGGGCTTGCAGCCAGCTTGAGCCAGGACTGATAAAGACATTCCTTTACAAGCTTTGTGTGGCTGTAGTTTCTGAACGGGCTAGGTGGAGGCCAGAACATGAACCACTTCAATTTGTAAATCTGTCTGTGGCTACCATTCTTACTTCACCATGCTACATCAAATTTCATGCCCAAATCACAATAGTAGCTTAAAAACTGCTGCTTATATAATAGTTATATATGAGGCAACTCAGTCATTTGTTTGAAAATCATATTTGTTTAGATAGCATTTTAATGTGTATGAAATGGCTGTGTGTCTTTCATTATCTAGAAGCAAAACTGAAGCAAATGACTGAGGGGATTAAATAGTCTCCTAGGACTGGATGATTGGACACTTCATTGTACAGTCAACTTGAATTAGGACTACAAGACAATTGAATGGGTTATTGCAAATAACCATATGAGTCCCAAAGTGCTAAAATTAATTGGATACTTTCAGGATAAGAATCAGATTCCCCTGTAGCGAGGCAGTTTGTTGGCAACAGGAATATGTGGGTGAATGTCCACACTTAATACCATCTGATTTGTCTACTAGCAAATATAACATCTCCTTTCATTTCAGCAGTGAAAATCAAATCAGGCCATTTTTACTTTTTTAATGATTTCTTTTGTTTTTGTTTTGTTTTTTAAAAATAGACCCATAAAGCTTATGAAAACCATCCCATAGCTGTTATACAAGAATATTGCAGTAAGTCAGGTCAACTGCTCTTTGCAGTTTCAGATATCTTTGAACATATATTCTACATTACAGACATCTAGACATCAAATAGGCCTATAGGTATCCTTTCAAATACAGCTGCAAATCTGTTGTACATTAAATAAGCTACATAATGCTTTTTAATTCCTTTCTCTCTCTCTTTTGTTTCTCCCTGTTTTGTCCCTTTATATGCCTCACAAACTGTGTCATATTAGAAAACAGTCTTTATTAAGACACTTGTGTGAAATAATTTCTCTCTGATTCTTGACAAAAACTGCTAATCTATTAACCATTTCAAATGTATCTCTGTATCTCTCTCTTTCCATCCCCCCTACCTCAAGGGCTGTGTAAATAGTCAGGTTTTTAAGGGTTTCTGAAACATCATCTGGGTGAGAATTGAATAGATCTATAGCAAAGAAGGCAAGTGCTGCTACAAAAAAAAACTTTGCTTCCTGAGTTTTGAAAGACAACAGTCTTTAATCAAGAGACCAATAAAATACTCTGCCAGATTGTACTGGACAGGCAGAAACAATAGAAGACAGATAGTATCACAAATATCCAGATCTTATGTTACATAGGTCTTTATAAGTTTATAAATAGCACTTTGAGTTGCATTCAGAGCAACCAGTGCAGGTCAAAGAGCAGAGATCTCATGTGGCTATGCCATTGCATCACTGCTCACACAATCACACTAACCAGCTCTCAACTTGGGGTCACTTGAAACTTCCAAGTGGTTTTCAACGGCAGTCATATGTCGACCATGTAACAATAATCAACTAAGCAAAGAGGACAGAAATCTAGGAACCTTGTTTAAAAGATCCCTTCTCCTACGCACTGCTTGGAGTGTCCAAGCACAGTTTAACTTACTGTATATACTCAAGTATAAGCCTAGTTTTTCAGCCCACTTTTTGGGCTGAAAAAAGCCGCCTCGGCTTATACTCGAGTCAGTGAAAAATTTGCCCGAAATGGAGGAGAAAAAGGGGCGGGGCCATGCCGCTGGGTGACACTCGTGAATGGCCCAGTGTCCCTGTGAGTTTCCCCTCCCTCTGTGTCAGTTTGCCGCGCAGCGCGCACCGCACCATCCCCCCTACTCACGTTCTAATGTAATGCAGGGCTGTCTTACGATTCCCCTTCCTCCCCCTCCTGCCGCTCTGCAACAATGTCCCACCTCCTCCTTGTTATGGCAAGCAGCCACATAGCGATGTCCCACCTCCTCTGGTACAGTGATCCAATGATAGGAATCACTGTGCCGTGTGTCATAGGAGGCGGGACATCGCTCCCGCGGCTGCACGGGACATCATCATCACAGCGGGACATCAGCATCATGAGGTGAGTGAAGTATTTCATTGAATACACCGCTAGTTTACTGTTTTTCTTTGAAATAAATATTCAAAAACATTATTGGTATCTATTTTTATTTTTGAAATTTATCGGTAGCTGCTGCATTTCCCACCCTAGGCTTATACTCGAGTCAATAACTTTTCCAGTTTTTTTTGTGGTAAAATTAGGTGCCTCGGCTTATATTCGGGTCGGCCTATACTCGAGTATATACGGTAAGCTTGCTGCCCAAGGAACTGAGTTTTAAGATTATTGTAGCTGCGCCTCTTGCTTGCCTCAGAGGCTCAGTTTCAAAAAACTCAGTTGCCCTACAGGATGTTTTTTCTGGGGCTCCAGTACTTGGGCAACAAACTGGACCACGGTTCTTCTAGTATAGTTTAGTGTAGCTCCCTTTTAGATTTCATTTCTGGTGTTTTTCTTTACTTAGATAGTGTGCATGTAGCCTTTAAATTCCTGTCTATTATCACTCCGTTTGGGTCAACTGCTTCTAAATCGCGCCGACAGGCTTCCTGGAGCGCTGCCAGCCCACGGACTGTTTTTGGGCAGCTCTTCATGCCGGGACTTCGTTTGGCCGCCGCCTGTGAGTTCGAGGAGTGAGTTAGGCAGCTAGAATTCCCCTCGCAAGGAGCGCTAGGCTCCTCGAAGATCCGGCGCTGCTCCAGGCGCGTGTGTGTGAATGGCCGCCATTTTAAAACACGTTTTGGTGCATTTTTGCTTCCCAGTCCCCAGCCTTGCCGTGCAGCCTGTCCGAACCAGCAGATCGCCGCGGAGGGCCTCCATAAGCGTTGGGCCTTGCTGTGGGTGGCCAGGCAGGCTCTCTCCGTCCAATTCCTTTTCCAGCAGCTGCAGGGAACCTTGGCCTGTTGAGCCACTCTACCTGGCTCAGCACGGATCTGCAGGCACTCGGCTACCTCTCCCAGCCGGCTCCAACTCAGCCTCCCCTTGCTAAAGCTCCTGGGCCCAGCACCACCGGAGGCCCCTGCGCTTGGCCTAGGCCCATCTTTTCTGCAGGCCTGTACCTTCTATATACCAGTGCCATGAATAAGCAAGCAAGCCCTCATGGCAGCATCAGGGAGAGGCAAGAGGACACCCAGACCGGGCCCACTCCCAGTAAACGCAGCAGGCCCAATCCTGCAGCCAAGGGTAATGGGGTGGGCGGCCCTTCCAAAGGGAAGCAGTCCAAGGCTGGGATGGCCTCTAGGGCTGAGGAAAAGATGGCTGTGAGACGCCAGAAAGCCCTGGAAAAACAGTTCCAAAGTGCTCAGGCTGCACAACGCAAACTTTCCGTGGGCTCCAGTTCTAATGAGGTGGGGGTTGGGTCTTCCCTAAATAACCCCCAGCAAGAGGGTTCCCCTTCAGGTCCAATTGAGGAGGATTATGGGTTTTCCCCCAATCCCTTCAGGGCTTCTCTGGGGTCCCCGAACCATTCCATGGCTGGAGATCCCCTCGAGGATATGGATTCAGGGGCTGAGGAGGAATCCTTGGCTCCTTCTGAGTTAGAGCCTCCCCCCCCCAGGGTCAGGAGGTCCTGTTTTCCAAGGCCATGGAGGATGTAGTGGCTCATGCCATATCACGAGGCATATCTGATGGCATGCAACAGCTGGCAGCTAAACTGCCCGTTGTAGCGACCAACCTTAATGTGAGTCGTACTCTGAAAACGAAGGTACCTGCGGCTAGGGAAGCCTCTCCAACCCCCATGGGGATCAGTGAGGTGTCAGATTTGGAGGAGGCCGAGCTAGAGGCCCCGGTTCTCTCTGACGATGAGAACTCTGCCCCTGAGCAGGCCACCAGTTCCGGTTTCTTCAAGCCCGCCATGTTCAGGGCTATTCTCACCAAGGCTTGGGCAGCGGGGCCCCAAATGGGTCTTCCGGCCCAGGCGGCCAAAGGCCCTTCAGATCAGAGCACCAGTGAGACCGTAGGCCCCCCAGGACCCGGGTGCAGGATTGTTTAAGGAGGTGCCTCCGCCTCTGGACCTGGTCCCAGCTCCCCAGCTGTTCCTAGACATTATACAACGGCAATGGACCCAGCCGGGATCCATGGCAAATCCTAGTGGGACAGATAGGAGGCTCTATACTATGGAAGCTCCCCTGCAGGAGCTGTTGAAGCTCCCCCAAGAGGTTGATCCTATTGTGTCCCTTACTTCTCCCTCTTCTCTTCCTGCGGATTTGCTGGAAGGACTTAAAGCTGAGGACAAGAGAGCAGAGTCAACAGCTCACAAGACCCATCTGGCTTCTGACTGAGCCATGCGGGCCTCTTCGTCCTCATCCTATTTCAGCAGGGCAGCCCTGTTCTGCCTTCACAAATTGCTGGCAGGGTTTCCAGCAGGGGATATCAGGGCCAGGCAGGACGTCAGTAAGATAATTGCGGCTGTGGAGTACTCCGCTGATGCCTCTCTCACGGCCACAAAGTTCTCCTCCAGGGCCCTGGCCTCTAATGTCACTTCGAGGAGCCTACTGTGGCTTCGCCACTGGCAGGCGGATGTGAAGGCGAAGTGGAAGGTGGCTTCCGCTCCCTTCAAAGGGGGGAAACTCTTTGGGGAGGCCTTGGACCCCTTTCTAATTGAGTCTAAGGATAAGCGCAAGATACTCCCCGCGGTCACTAAGAAGCAGGAACATAAGGGTCAGCCCTTTCGTAGGAATTCCTTTCGGAGTAATGAACCCTCTACCTCCTCCGGAGGTCCCGGTCGCTCCTACATTCCGCCCCAGGACCGTTCCCAGGACAGACCCTCGTTTAGGGACAGGGGCAGGCAGCAAGGGAATCGTAAACAATTCCGAGGGGGTTACTCTAACTGATCCTTTCAGAAGTCTTAAGTGACCGTCACAGAGCTCCTCCCATAGATGGCGGTCTCCAACTTTATGCCGCCCAATGGGAGGAGACCACAACAGACAATTGGATTCGGAACATGGTCCGTCATGGGTTGACCCTGGAGTTCCTGTCCCTTCCTCTGAGAACATTTATCCGCTGTCCCATTCCCAGGTCCGCCCACAAGTTCCAGCTCATGAGGGCGGAGATAGACCACCTACTGAAGATAGCAGCCATAGAGGAAGTCCCCACGGGTCAGGAAGGCAGGGGGTTCTATTCTATCATGTTTCTGGTCCCCAAGTCATCGGGGGGTGGGGTGAGGACGATACTGGACCTCAAGAAACTCAACAAGCATCTGGAGTACAAGCACTTCAAGATTCAGTCCCTTCAAACCATTCTGGGCTGCGTCAGGCAAGGTGATCTTCTGACTTCTATCGATCTGAAGGAAGTGTACCTGTATGTCCCGATCCACCCGGCACATCGCAAGTTCTTGAGGTTCCAGTTCGCCAATCGCCACTTCCAGTACAGGGCTTTGGTGAAGACCATTCGCTCGTCCAGATCAGTGTCGATCGTCTCCCTCTCCCAGCTGATGAGGAAACTGGTGTCGTGCATTTCAGTGGTCCTGTGGGCACGGTTGCATACGTGAGAGCTCCAGTGGTTCCTGCTCCCTCTCCAGAGATGTAAGGCCAGCAATTCCAGGTGGGTGATTTGGATCCCCCCGAAGGTCCTCCGTTCTTTCAGGTGGTGGCAGGTGGCTGAAGGGCAGTTATTTCAGAGAACCAGAGCGCCTAATCATAACTACAGATGCCAGCCTCTTCGGTTGGGGTGCTCACCTACAAACTCAGGTGGTCCAGGGCAGATGGTCGCAGGCGGAGCTCGCCCACAACATAAATTGGCTAGAGCTGCAGGCGGCCAGGCTAGCCTTGCGCCACTTCCTCAATCAGGTCAGGGGCCACGATGTACTGATTTTGACCGACAACATTGCCGCCAAAGCCTACATCAACCATCAGGGCTGCACACAGTCCTTGGCTCTGATGACAGAAGTGGAGACTCTGGGTCGCTGGGTGGAGAGACATCTGGCCTCGATACAGGTGGATCACATTTCCGGCGTGAACAACGTGACAGAGGACTGGTTAAGCAGAACCACCATCCAGAACTCGGAGTGGCGTCTCCATCTGAGGTTATTCCATCAGCTGTCCCGGAGGTTTGGCCCGCCAGTAGTCGACCTGTTCGCCTCCCCGACCAATGCACAACTCCCCCAGTATTTCACCAGGTTCCATTGCCCCGGAGCGGAAGGCACAGATGCTCTTCAGTCCCGCTGGCCGCCTGGTCGATTGTATGCCTTCCCTCCTCAGCCACTAATTCCTCTGGTCATAAGGAAAGTTCTGGAGGAGGGAGCAGAGGTGTTGCTTGTGGCTCCTCACTGGCCGCGGAGGACTTGGTTCGCCGACCTGGTCAGCCTGTCAGTGTCTCGACCCTGGCGCATACCTCAGGATCAGATCTCCCTCAGCCAGGGGGCCATTCAACATCCGGAGCTGCAGTGGCTGCAATTGGCCATCTGGCACTTGAGGGGGAAATCCTGAGGCTTCACATGTTTTCTGACAGGGTCATCTGGACTATCCAGGCATCGTCCGAATCTACGAAGCAACTTGGTCATCCTTCTCGCAGTGGTGCTTGAGGCACCAGATCATTGCTTCCTCCGCAACCATACCACAAGTTCTTGACTTTTTGCAAGATGATTTGGACAAGGGTCTTGCGCCCAACACTCTCAGGCGGCAGTTGGCCGCCCTGAGCAACATTCTGTTTACGGACTCTCAGTTACCACTTTCCAGGCATCCCCTGGTTCGAGGCTTCCTTAAGGGGGCTTCCAACCTTTGTCCGCCCACAGTACACAGATACCCAACCTGGGACTTGGCTACCGTTCTGCAGTCACTCTCCATGGCTCCCTTTGAGCTGCTCCGGATGGTTGGTCTATGCCACCTGACTCTAAAGACTGCCTTTCTCATTGTCATAACCTTGGCACGCAGAATATTGGAGTTGGCCGCCCTCTCGGTTAGAGGCGACCTTTGTATCATTCACTCTGACAGAGTCATCCTGAGGCTGGATCCTGCCTTTGTTCCTAAGATCAACACTGTTTTTCACAGAGCACAGGAGGTGATACTCTTGGACTTTTGTCTGCGTCCCAGGTACCTGAGAGAGGTAGCGTGGCATAAGCTTGATGTTCACCGGGCTGTACTTATTTATATGAAATGGACTGCTCCATTTCGTAAGTCGTAAGCGTTCTTCGTGTCCTTCCAACCCACCTCCATGGACAAGAAGGTCACATCTTCTACCATAGGACGCTGGCTGAGAGCGAGTATCAAGATGGCTTACGAACTGCAGGCCAGGCCGGTCCCTCCTCACATTACAGCTCATTCAACGAGGAGCGCCGCAACCTCGGCTGCTTGGGCTACTCAAGCACCTATTGAGGAGATTTGCCGTGCTGCTACGTGGTCAAGCCCGTCCCCATTCATAAGGAACTACAGACTTGACATGTTCACCTCAGCTGAGGCGTCGTTTGGGAGGAGAGTTTTGCAGAGGGTCATAGCGAGCCCCGCGGCCCTGGACTGTCCTTCTTCCTTCCCAAGTTCGACATAGCTTTGGCATGTCCCGTGCTTGGACACTCCAAGCGGCGCCTAGGAGAAAGACCATTGGCTTACCTGAATGGTCGTTCTCTAGGCGCTGCGGAAGTGTCCAACCCCACCTTTGAAGTGGGGCCGTGAGGTCCTTCCATCACTGTTCAGGAGTTTGGACTTGTTCGTGTTATGGACTATTGGATCTTTCTTCATTTTTCGAAACTGAGCCTCTGAGGCTTACAAGCAAGAGGCGGAGCTCCAATAATCTTAAAACTCAGTTCCTTGGGCAGCAAGCTGAAGTTAACCCATGCTTGGACACTCCCGCAGCGCTTAGAGAACGACCATTCAGGTAACCCAACTGTCTTTCTGTGTAATAATAAGGAAACTAGTTGTTAAGGAAACAAAGGAAAAATGTCAATCTGAACCAGATAAGGGAAGTTGGGCTTGACCACATGGAAAAGGCCATGAGTTCAAGCCCCACGTCAGTCATGAAAAGTGACCTTGGACCAGTCATTCTCTTTCAGCACAACTCACCTCACAAGTTTGTTGTGAAGAAAATAGGTGGAGGAAAGTGTAATGAATATGTTCGCCATGTTTAATTTTTTGTATAAATAATAGAGGGATATAAACAAATAAACAAGAAAAAAAGTAACTTCAAGTCTTTGAATGAACAAAGCAGGTTACAGGGAGCCCACGTCTTATCTGAGTTGCTTTGGATCCAGACTCGCTGACTTTGATCCCTTTAGCCATGACTATGGTTGGTTTGTGTGTGTGCGTATGTGTGTGTGTGTGTTTATAGATATATTTAGAGTAATAGCTAGAGATAGAGATGATAGAGTTAGAGAGAGCAAGCAAATGTACATTATAACTAATGAATTTTTGCTGTTATTTTAAATTCACAGGGCCTCCATGTATTTTAAATAATCTGTAGTGCCTCAAACTTTGGCTGAAAATGATATATGTGCATCCCATATTATTTCCTGGATGTTGACCCAGGGCTGCATGTCTTTTCTGCTCTAGCCACCAATTTAAAAATGCATATAGAAAACAAGGGTTTATAAAACTGCATGCCTCAACAGGCTGTAGGTGACCATAAACCAAACTTAAGGGTGCCTATAACATTGGCATGACGTTTATTTATTTACTTATTTAGATTCAGAAATCCAGGCAACTCTGAAATGACTTTGGATGGCTTACATAATTAAAAAAGAAGTACATAATTAAAAAATAAAAGACTCCAAGGAAACTGTTGATTCCTGATCAGTGTGTAAATTTGGCAATAGTCTGCAAAGTTAATTTTTTATTTATTAATTAAATTTATATGCTGCGTATCTCTCAATCGACTGATTCTCATGAGAGACTTCGAAATGCGATATTCTCCTGAGCAGAGAGGTTATGGATAGACTCTTTCCACTTGTGTCAGACTTACTATCGGCAAGAGGATTGTTTTATTTAGTTACAATTAAAGAAAATCCAGATGAAATTATTAAAATTGCTTGGAGAGTTCAAGTATGGATTAAATTCTGCCCAAGGACTGAATCAAATTTCTTTGGCCATGCCCTCTGGTTGCTTGCTCTAGCCAGTTTTTCAATTCAGTCTATTCCCAGTGTAGGTAGTCAAAGACATTCCAGCAGTTCTTGACCAGATAAGCTTGGGCTCTCTTTCTATTTACTTTAATAGTTTTCTTTTATTCATGGATTGTTTTTTTTTGTCTGGATTTTCCCCCCCTGTTAATTGGTTTGAAGTTTGTATGATTATGTGAACCAAAGTACATAAAAATTGCTGCAGGCTGTGAAAATGGAGAACAGCATAAAAACAACAGAAACAAAGGCAGAATATAAGGAAAAACAGCTGGATGACAGATTAAATAGATGGAAAACCAAAGCTTTGCATGGTTAGCACTTGAAAAACATTGAAGGAAAATGTGATGACAACTTGACGTGGACATGGCTTAAGATGGGAACTATCAAGAAAGAAACGGAAGGTTTAATACTGGCTGCTCAAGAACAAGCATTACAAACTCATCATTAGCACCCATCACTGGTATTTGTAATACATTTTTGAATGTTCAGTTGGCTGAGTTTTATGTTTAATGAATAAAGTATATAATAATAATATGTAGTGTGATTGAACTGTTGGTTGAGGACTTAACTGCTGACATCTGTCTGTAAATGATGTGACAGGATCCTAGAGAAACCTTATAACTACCCTAATAGTATCACAAATTTGTCAATCAAATGCATATAATAATATCAAACTGTCTTAGATTGAGATTTAATTGAGAAATGATTGTTCTCTCTTGGTAGGTCTTGCTGTATCAAAGTCCCTTCATAAAAGGGTTTTCTTCAGAATTTTTCTGTTAGCCTCCAAGCAACAAAATTGCGGTGTGGCTTTTTTCATTAATAATGAAGAAAATCAATGCAGCAGTTTTCTCCCTTAGGTAAAAGATAAATAGGAAGCAGAAAAAAAAAGCAGGGGGAGGCAGGATGAAAGAAATACCCATCTCTCTTTTGCTAGAACAGCATCCTTTCGCATAGCACATTATTTTTCCCAGTGAGTATATTGAGGCAACTTCACATAAGCTGTAGTTCTTGTGCCATAGGCAGAACATGGTATTTAAAAGCAAATGGGTCAGACTCCATAGTTTAGGATACAAAGCTGCTTACCCCCCCTACTCCTATTCCCTTTAAATCTGTGTAAGTCAACACATTAAAATTGCTGCCTTTCAAACACACACATTTTCTATTTATGAAATTACTTCAAGAATCTAATTCTGATTTTCCTCCTCCTAATCAAGCCATATTAGTCTATGCTATGGCCCCAGTGGATAAATTGTGTGAAATGGTTATGATTAAAAATGAAGAACCACCTTTGATCACCTTCTTCTTGGCAAGCCTGGGATTGAAATAAAGCCCAGAGGGAGAAGGAGGGAAAGAGTTTAGTGAGAAGAGTATTCATTTGGTGGAGAGTCTCAGGCAGCATTTTTTTTATTTCCTCAAGGCAAAAAGATTGATAATATACATTAGTACAGCTAAACTGTAGCTATTTGTATATTTCCCCATATCAATGTGCTTACCACTATAAAGGGATCAGAGGTTATTTTACTGTTTGAAGCATCAAACTGATGCCTCTCTCTCTCTCCTTCCCTCCCTCCCCCGCCAATCCCTGACTTCAGTATTTTTTCTCTCTGTCTCTGTCTGTCTTCCACCCCACCTCCGTGTGTGTGTGTGTGTGTGTGTGTGTGTGTGTGTGTGTGCTTGAAAAAGCAGTTTATTTCATGTTTTATTTTAAGGAAATCCTAGATGACTGGAATTCTTTTCAGCTATTCTGGTCAGTTATTTCAAGCAAGAGTATGGTTTTGTGATGCTTTTATTGTGGGTGTGCATTTATGCACTATGCATTCCTGAAATGACAGCATTTTAAAATCAATTGCTTTTACAGATAGGCTGCATAGGCATATAATGTCTACATGTACCCTGTTTCCTTGAAAATAAGACCTCCCCGGATAATAAAACCAATTGAGCTTTTGCGTGCATGTACTAAAATAAGCCCTCCCTCAAAAATAAGCCCTCCCCAAAAATATTACATCACACTTCCTCCTGCACCTCAAAAATAATAAGACCTCTCCAAAAATAAGGCCAAGAGCTTATTTTGGGGACCAAAAGAAAATAAGACCCCTGTCTTATTTTGGGGGGGAAACAGTATATGTGTGTGGCTAAATATTAGTATCTGGAAGAGCTGAAAGTTTACACAGGCAGTCTTCAACTTTCAACCATTCATTTAGTGACCATTTACGTGATATAATGGCATGACTATTTTTCAAACTTACGACTGTTGCAGTATCAAAATTTGGATGCTTGGCAACTGACTCACATTTATGACAGTTGCAGGGTTCCAGGGTCAAATGATCATCTTGTGCTGACAAACAAAGTCAACGGGAGGCCAGATTCACTTAATAACAACGTTACTAACTTAACTGCAGTAATTTACTTAATGATTGTGGGAATAAAAATTGTACAATGGGACAAAAAGTTACATAACTCTCACTTAGCATATTTTATATGGGGTGTGCAGCTGGAGCATGTTTGCAGTAGTGCCTCCCGGTTTTATTTTATTTTATCAATTTTTAGTACTCCTACTGGATTCTTTTTTTATTTAATTAACATTTTTTGGTGGAGATAATAGCGTAGAACATAATACAAACAAAAACTTTTGTTGCTGCCGAAGAATTAAATAAGCATGGAAAAAAGAAAGAAACACCATGGCACCAGCCCAGGATCTCTCCCTCCAGTGAAGACAGCAAAACAACCAAGAATTGAGGAGCTCTTTGTTGGCAAGAGATCTGTAAGTAAAACTACCCCCCCCCCCAATCTCCAACAATCTGGAGAGATTAGAACAGGACCAGCAAAAAGATATGGCAAATCAGCATTTACTAGACTTTTCCAATCTGGTGGTGGGGGAACAAAATGAAAGCCAACTCTTATCACAAACAAGTAGCCCAATAACTTCCTTTATGGAGTCTAAGTTAAAGACTAAAAAGGCAAAGAACAACCAGATAATTAAGAGTATGGAGAGTTTACCCTGGGAAAATTCAACCGAGTTCATGGCAAAGCAATGCCTTCTCACAGCGCAAACGGTGGTTTCAATATTTGAACAATTAATTGCCATCCAACATGATGTAGAGTCATTGAAAAAAGATTTAGCTGTTTTTCTTCAAATACAATATCAGGCCCCAAGTACTCCCACTAAAGTTCTGGCAGAAGATTTGATTAACTCCCATTTGCAGGATAAGGAAAAGGAAATAGAGCAAAGAGCCAGAGGAACAGTTAAAGAGACAGATAAAAGGAGGCAGTCCTCTCAGAAAAACAGTCCCCCCCCAGACAAGGCAATGAGAGGAAAAGGTATCAATAAAGAAGAAATCAGGAAAGAATCCCTCCCTCAATTACAACAATCATATCTCTCACTACAAACACAAAGGATAGCTTTTAGAATCCAATTGAACGGACTTAATTATGAATGCTGGAATTCCAGAAGTGCAATATTATATTCCCTAAGCCAGCTTCTTCACTGTCACAGTGGCATGATTGATCTCCGTGCTGTGGAGTGGTTACCCGAGGCCCCAAATTGGAAGCAGATCCTTCTGTCTTTCAAACAGCCCACCATACCACAGATGTTATTCAAGATGAAGGCATTTTTAGCCTCCTTCCAAATCTTTCTCATCAGAGTCTTTGGTGAGGAAAGGGTTATTCCGTTAATAGCTAATATGCGAGCCTCCAAGGTGAATGACACTACCTCATTTTCAACCTTGGAAAAGAAAGAGAATGATAGTGGGAGTCAACCAGTCTTGCCCGGAGAAGAGATACTTAACAGCACAGAAGCTGGCCTCATTAACGCTTTTGGTGCTCTCACAAGGAAAGAACAAGACAATATATTATTCAAGCTAGAAAATTTAAAGAAATCCTTATTGGTCACAATGGACACAGCAGAGCCCCTTATAGACCTGGTTTCCCCAATAATTGAGCCTCTCACTTCCCCCCCAGAGGACAAGAGATTACATGAATTCAAGATCATAGAAAATAGAAGCCAAGACCCAAAGGGGGTATTAGAGACCCCAGTAGAGATAGAGATGTTTTCATCCCTGTGTGACAATCCCATGACACCTTCAGCACCGCCAGCTACTGAGAGTCGACTCACGACAGAGCCACCATTGCAAAGAATGAACGATGACCTAATAACGCCTTGTCCTACAACCAGAGAAGAGGCTTCGGAATGGCAAGCTCTGCTAGCTGGTGCTAAAACCTCTTACCCTGAACAAGTTTCTCAAGAGTCTACACATTACTTAGATGGGTCCTCCCTATTTTTAAAGAAGACCAATTCAGTGTGCGATGACACCTCAATCCATGGTAACAACCAGACAACTTCCCTTTGTATAAATCAAGTTTCCTGATGAGCTCCAAAAGTTGACCCATTCTCCCTTATAACCTGGAGTATAGCAGGTTGGTCCGTCCCATCAAAAGACCAACTCTTTTTTGACTATATATCACAATTTGACATCCTCCTCTTGCAGGAAACCTGGGCCTCCACAGAGATTCAGTTAGATGGCTATTGGGTTAACTCAATTCCGGCTGTCCCAAGCAAGGTGGAGGGGGAGAGCTAAAAGGGGGTATTGTGACATTAGTTAATACATCCTTGCATTTTAAATGTGTACCACTGCCACCTTTCCAGTCATGGGTTGTAACTACATTACTCTTATTTAAACAGGTGGAGATTTTGCTTTTCAATATCTATATTCCTCCACTTAATAAGAATAATGTGATTAACAAGATTTGGGACAGCATAGAAGATTTTATTCTTGGCTGTTCAGCCAAATTCCCCAAAGCTGCAATAATTATAGGGGGGGACTTAAATGCTAGGATGAGTCCACATGATCAAGCATTATATAAGCAGTTTAAGATTCACTATGATGAAAATGCAATAGATGAATCTTTGCATGCCAGACAATTTAAAGACCCTAAAGCTAATCGGGCAGGCTTATGTGTAAGACAAATGACTGAACATTTGGATCTTTGTATCCTTAACGGGTCCCCATGGGGCGATTTCCCAGCAGAATATACTTACCGGGGAGCAGGAAGAAAATCCACAGTTGACTACTGGATAATATCATATGACCTCCTGAAGTTCTTACAGAAGATAGAGGTAGACTCGTGATTGGAAAGTGATCATAACACAATACTCCTTACTTTCACATTGCACCAGAATTCTCTAAGGGCAGGCACAGCCTACCTACCCAGGTTAGAGACTCAAAATACCCAGGTAAAAATTAAATGGAATGAGAAAAACGCTAAGGAAGTTACCAAATGGATGTTAGTCCCTGAAACCATAGAGTTACGTACATCTCTACTAAGAAATAACTGTGGGGGATCTTACCTAGAGGGGTTTGAATCCTTAATTTTAAACTTGAATTTGGTTCTCAGTAACAGATCACTAGCTCACTCCAAAATGCTAGTTTCAGAAAACAAAAAATGGTTTGATAGAGATTGCGTTCAACTAAAAAAGATATATAATGAGGAATACAAGAAAAGTAAAAGTGCCCCCTCCGAGGAGCACACTTACTACTTAAAGCAGCTGAAAACACAATATAAGAATCTTCTAAGAGAAAAGAAAAGTGCAGCCCTGAAGGAGTCTTGGCATAGACTAATTACGGCAGTCAGGACAAAAAATACATCCCTTTTTTGGTACACCACAAGGGGACTGGGAAAATCTTCCTTACCCCCAACAAATCAGGTCCCAATTCATGCCTGGGAAGAGTACTTTAGGGAGCTTTATACAGATCCTGACTATGTAACCAAGGAGAGCCAAGCTAGTTTGGACCACACTCCTCTGTTACACCAGAAGAGATATCCCGGTTGATTGGAGCCCTAAAGGCTAATAAGGCACCCGGGGCTGATAATGTCCTGCCAGAAATAATTAAAAAGAACGCCAGTTGGTGGCGTTTTAGCATCACTGTTTACATTTATAGATAATACAGGCCATATGCCTAGAGATTGGGGAGTAGCAATTATCGTACCAATTTATAAAAAAGGGAATAGAAATGACCCAGGCAACTACAGATCCATTAGTCTTCTTAGCGTTATTAGTAAACTGTATGCCAAACACCTAAATTATAAACTTCAAGATTGGCTAATTTCAGGGGGGATAATCAAAGACGAACAAGCCGGTTTTAGAGAAGGAAGATCGACGGTGGATCATATCTTGGTACCCCACCATTTAGTACAAAAATACACACATAAAAAGAAATCCTCTCTTTTTGTGGCCTTCCTGGATTTTAAACAGGCCTTTGATTCAATATCCAGGAACACCCTCTGGGAGAAATTAAAATGCACCACTATCGATAAATGCCTCGTCTTCCTCATACAAAAATTGTATGCCAATTCCACCCTGAAAGTGAGGTGCAATCCCCAAGGGAGTTTAACCGGCTCAGTAAGGGTACAAAAAGGGGTACGGCAGGGTTGCATCCTGTCCCTCTCCCTCTTCAACTTCTATATTAATCCCCTGATTGATCTCCTACAGAACCCTGATTTCCATCCTCCTAACCTAGCACAATGCAAAGTGCCAATTCTCTTATATGCTGATGACGCCGCTATCATTTCACAAACCCTCATAGGACTGAAAAGAGCAATTAGGGCAATACTCGGCTATTGCAGGCAAAACAAGCTGGTCCTTAACTTCGATAAATCAAAAATTTTAGTTTTTGCTAAAAGACCAAGCCAATACTCATGGAAATTGGAAGGATATAGTTTGGAACAGGTTAGAACATTTAGATACCTTGGTGTGGTTTTCCACTCGCAAGGGACATGGAAGGCACACCTGGATCACACATTGCAAGTAGCCATTATGTCCTCAAATGCAATCAAACATTTCTTTTATACAGGTGGAGGTCATTTAGTACCTGCTGCCTTAAAACTTTTTGAGGCCAAAACATTGGCACAAATTCTTCACGGGGCACAAACAGGAATCCTTGCAAAGAGAAACTTGTTAGAAACCATTCAAACAAAATTCCTGTGAGCCCATCTTAGTTGCTCCCAATGGAACTCCAAATGCCCAGTTAAGAATTGAGACAGGCATGCCTCAAATTCAAGTAAGAGCCTGGAAGATGATGATTATTTATTGGCTTAAAATGCATTTCTTTCCAGAGGGACTGTCCCCACTAGTGTTGACTGACAATTTCCCTTCCCCCTGGAAACAAGCAATTGATCACAAGCTGGGCTCTTATGGGCTCTCACCATTATTCTTAATGTCCCTAGGCTTTGAGCAAGCAAAGCAAGTAGTAATCAATAGAATGAGGGTCATGGAGTTCCAAGAAGAACTAAATAGATTGCCTCTCCACAGTAGGGACAGAATCAAACAGGGTGTGTGGGAATCGGCAAGATATCTAAATGACTTGATCTCTCCAAAGCAAAGAATAGCTTTCTTCAGAGCCAGATTTAACATTCTTCCTTCAGCATTCCTCCAGGGCAGGTATAAGAGAACACCTATAGCCAAACGCGTTTGTATATGTGGTAAAGACGAAGTGGAATATAATTCACATGTACTATTACACTGCGAGCTCTACAGAAAAAAAATGGCTTCAGTATATTACCATCTTGTACCAATTATCTGGACATACCTTTAACAATCTTTGGATCATAATGTTATTATCCACTTTTAATGTCAATACTTTTTAATTATATTTTAATGTTAGTATTTTTTAATATAGTGTAAAAACAAATGTATATTGCTGGTCTTTGACCGTAATAAAGATCTTACTTACTTACTTACATATTTTATAAAACACGTCAGCAAAAGTGCCTGATAGTAAAAATAAAATCACTACAAAAGGATTGTAGACTAAAAAAATAAATTAAGAGAATATTGCATTTATAAACCTCTGAATTGCAGTAATTAAATAATAAGGTGAAAGACTTGTGGACTTTCAAGGGAAATGTGGGGTTCGAGATTGAGTGGGTCTTTGGAGTAAACCAATAGGCTTTTCTCAAATTCATAAAAATGCCAACTGTTTCAAATATCTTTTCCTTAAAATGGACAAGACACCTAAACAATGGGGTATGAAGTGTAGATTACCTCCACAATGGTAAACCCCGGGGATTGCTCTGTTCTATAGAGTGGCTAAAAAGTCTATGCACATGGCAACCAAACTGGATATTGCATTGTTTGTAAGTATAATGTGTTTTATTAGTGATGCATATCATGACTCACTTAGCAACAGAAATTTTGAACTCTGTGGTCGTAATTCAAGGACTACCTGTCCATGTTGTTTACTGTTAGAAGGGTTCTCTATCCCTCACCTCTAGTGTGGCAACACTGAAGCGTCTAGATGGCTTCCGTCGGGTCAGCTTCAGAGTTGACACAATGTGAGGACAAAATTGAAACAATAATTGAATTATTTGTTGAAAAAAAAGAAGTAGGAAACATGCTTTTCACAAGCTATTTTTACAGGTCTATTTACTTATTTTGTTACAACTAAGTTCTTTAACCAATCCCTGCCAGACTAGATGCAGTGTTAGGCTAATTTGTCAATAGTATATACTGTCTCCTTCATAAATGTCACTTTCATTGACCTTATTTGTACAATAATTTTTATTGTCAGAGTCTTTACTCTGAAATGTTTCTATGTGAAATGGAATGGTTTCATATGGCAAACCCTCTTCTTATATTGGAAGAACCATGCAAAATTATATAATACATGTTCACACATTTGTGAAAAACCATTCTCATTATCACTAGCAGTAGCATCCTCAAAGTCAAAATTAAAACAACAAAAAGATAAGTAATAGCAACCAAGTAACACCAATATGCTTCAAATAAGCAACTAATTTGATTTCAACTAGCAATGTGAACCCCTTTAGCTGTGATGGCGAACCTATGGCAAAGGTGCCACAGGTGGCACACAGAGCGATTTCTGAGGGCACGTGAGATGTTGCCCTTTCTGCTCCAGCTGATTTTCAGACTTGATTTTTTTGCCTCTGGAGGGCAAAAAACAGCTCAATGTGCAAACTGGAAGTTCAGGAATGGACTTCCAGTTTGCACGTTGGGCTGTTTTCCGCCCTCCAGAGGGAGGAAAAGGGCCCAATAGGCAATCCGGAAGTCCATTCCCAAACTTCCGGTTTTCGTGTTGGGCCGTTTTCACCCTCCTCAGGCTCCTAGAAAGCCTCTAGAGCCTGGGGAGAGTGAAAAACAGACCTACTGGGCCCACTGGAAATGTTGGAAATCGGGCCGTTTCTGGCCTCCAGAAAGTCTCGGTGGGGATGGGGGGCAGGGAGGCTGTTTTCGCCCTCCTCAGACTCCAAGAAAGCCATACACGCATGCGTGGGGCAGTGGTGTATGTGTCACACATGCATGTGCAGGAGGAATGGCGGGGGACATGAAATTATGGGTGTGGCATGCAAGCGTGTGCAATAGCACACATGTGCTTTTGGCACCTGAGGCGAAAAAGGTTCGCCATCACTGCCAGATAGGAACTCTATAAAACTGTATAGAGTAAAAAGAGTTAATAAATAGTGTGTATAAAGATAAATTAGAAATGGAAGAAGAATTTCAAAATAACATTTTGAAATACAATAAAGTATATAATAAACAAAAAAAATTGAAAAGTTGGGCAAACAGAAACACGAAGAAAATAAAAATTACAGTTATTAAATTAATTATAACTGTTTAAGAAGAGAATTGATAGTACATTGAGATGTAACTACAGCAGTATTAAGAAACATCTACTCCCCCCCTCCTCCATTCTTACTCTTGCCATCCATCCAAAAATAAATGATTGAAATAACTTATTGCAGGAGCTTCTCTGATAGAGAGTGAATCACTAATTTATGAATCCAATGCTTCAATGTTCCTCCCAAACATTACATGATTGTTACAAATATTATTAAAAATATTTGTTTTTGGTTGATGGTTTGGCTTTTTCCAACACATTGCACTCCTGATTTACAGAGCTTTGTGGATCATTTTGAATTGAAGACGATGCAGGCAAGAGACACGTTGTACCCTAAATCATTTAAAACACATTCTCAATTGCCCATTAGCCCTACCATAAATTCAGCATGGCATATTGATTATAGAGTACAAAATGATATAATGCATACTTCCAGAATTCACATAGAACAATATTTTTGTAGATTGTCCTTCGAATATACCAGTTTTTTTTGCTGCACTTAGGACAGGCATCAGTTTTGCCATGATTAGCTAAAAGATATAAATGTACACATATACACACAGATGGAGTATATGAATCTTTAAACCAATATAGTGACTTTATTTTTACATATATAAACACATATGTATGTATCTATGTATGTAGTGACTGCTCACTCCAGTTGACTTTGATAGATTTACAAAACCTACAGAAACAGTAAAATAGTTAAAAACCTAAAACACACCCTGTAATATCCATAACATCAATAATAAACCATAACTGGAGTCCACCAATGCATCAACCCCAGGCCTGTGAACAGAGTCAAGTTTTAAGGGATTTATCAAACCCAAGGAGAACAAAGAACATCCATATCTTGTGGGGTGGGTGGGTTGATGGGATGCTGTTTTAGAGGAGGCACATCTACTATGGCAGAACTACTAGGCAGATGGAAATTAATGGGGATAAGTAGTTCTTCAGATAAGCATACTCTATACCAGTGGGTCTCAACCTTCCTAATGCCGCAACCTTTAATACAGTTCCCCAACCATAAAATTATTTTATGTTTTCGGTATTTTTCGAAAATATGTGTATTCCGATGGTCTTAGGATCTAAGACCTTGGATATGATTATTCTACACTATCATGCTCATATTTATAAAACTCAGTGCCTCTGTGAAAGGTAAGGATGACTACTGTGTTTGTGGTGCAATCAGAACATTGCGTGTGTTGAAGTTGTTTTAACGCAAACCAAAGATGCCTTTTAAAAAACAAGTTTACATCATATTCTTATGCATGCCAGTGCTGTGTGTGAGATAATTTAAGGTGGTTCTGACAAGTGTTGTCGGCATCTTCATATCCGGTCACATGGGCGGCAAGCCACTCCCACAAAGGAGGCCACACCCACAGAGTAGGTTTGAACAATTTTTGAAACCCACCACTGTCTTAGGTCATCCCTGTAAAAGGGTCATTCGACCCCCAAAGGGGTCCCAACCCACAGGTTGAGAACCACTGCTCTATACCATGAAGACATCTAAGAACATCAATTTGTGCTTTGTTTAATTGTTGCATATTAATACTCAAACCAAAGTAGATAATTCTACCAGTGAATGCATTGTCGAATGTGCTTTAGTATTGATATTTACATTAAATCTGTTTGTATTTTATTTTAGTAATAGTTAATTTGCAGTTGGTGTGAGGGTTGTATATTTTATAGCTTTTGGTAAAACAAATATACGGCATATCTGAGTTGAAAGTTGAAAACTGAGATCTGAGTGTCTCCATGTGTTAGGGCTCTTCTTAAATTGGAGTTTATTTCACTCAACAATAGAAGCAGCTGATGCGGAAAAATATGACAGTGCAGGCTTTTATGCTTTTT
The DNA here is from genome assembly GCF_009769535.1 of Thamnophis elegans. Taxonomy (NCBI): domain Eukaryota; kingdom Metazoa; phylum Chordata; class Lepidosauria; order Squamata; family Natricidae; genus Thamnophis; species Thamnophis elegans. The sequence goes on from NC_045550.1 coordinate 18,681,592, forward strand.
TATTATTTATAATGATACTATTTGGAACAAGTATATATAACAAAGTTTTGGTTTTTATCTGTTGTCAATCTTCCTCCTAGAGACTATATTTCCCTTTGACTCTTCTGCTAGCTGCTTTGTCCCTTTTACTCCAATTCCCTCCCCTATTTGGGAGCTTAACAAGATACAGAATGAAAGGAAAGAATGGGCTGAAATTTTACCGTAATGGGTTCAGCAAGACTTACCTTTTTCCTGGATCTGTTCAGCTTCTCTATTGGTGGAAGAACCTTTCTCAGGATCCTTCTCCCAATTACCAGGGCTTCACCATTGATAGCTGATCCCCATCTTCCCTTTTGGATATTGAGTAAAGCCACAGTCTTAAGCCAGCCAGGATCTTTCTTTTGGTCTTTAGAATTCTTCTCCCTCTGGGTCTTCACTTCTTCCTGGTAAACCATCTCTAGACTTTTTTGTTCCTTTCTGACCAGAAACTAATAACTGTTTCACAATAGTTCTTTTTTTAATTTTTATCTTCAGTCACCCCATTCACTCTATTCTGTACAAACTCCTCTCCTCTCCTCTCCACTCCACTCCACTCCACTCCATTCTACTCTCCATTACTCTCCTCTGTTTTCTCTTCAATTTTTAGTCAGATTGAAGAATCTCCCTCCACAACTTATGAAGTGTATGTCCTCTGAGGAGTCTAGCCATTAACATTATTTTGAGGTTGGATTAATTGGGCTGCTATCTAAACATCTCTCACATCAGCCTGATAGAGTCAGTTCAGTTCATTGGACCTCACAATAGAACACCTGCCCTACAAGGCTATAATTAAGCTATAATTAAGCTGCTCTTCCCTTTTCTTCCCCTATTTGCTTACTCATACAAGCAGGATAGCAACTATGCCAGGCCACTAAGCCTCATGTGCCATATTCATTATTCATGAAATAGTATATGTACTTAACCTCACACTCTTTCAAAAGTTCTGTAACATTTTCGATTCAATCTCCAAAAAGTACTAGAATCCATGCAAATTTTGGCAAATTCTGTCTGTGGCAATCTGTAGCAACTTCATAGTTTCCTTTGATTTCAGATATGCCCTCTGAAGAAGCTGCATATCTCAGGAAATTGTACATAGATTTAAAGGTATTGTAGCCAGAGCCGAGGTGGCGCAGTTAGGGTGCAGTTCTGCAGGCCGCTTCAGCTGACTGTTATCTGCAGTTCAGCGGTTCTAATCTCACCGGCTCAAGGTTGACTCAGCCATCCTTCCGAGGTGGGTGAAATGAGGACCCAGACTGTGGGGGCGATATGCTGACTTTGTAAATCGCTTAGAGAGGGCTGAAAGCCCTATGAAGCGGTATATAAGTCTAACTGCTATTGCTATTGCTAGTCAGGATCCTCCCAATCATTTTCTGGAAGTCAAACCCAAAGTGGTTGTGCCCCTCTCCTTAAATATATAATCCATCATAGTTGATCACAATCCTAATTCTGTGGGAGAAGGTAACAAGTATTCCTAAGTAAAAATCTCATTTGCTGAAAAGATCTTATTTGGGGTCATGAGGTAGGGAATCCCGCCTTCTATTTATGACAGCTAATACATGGAACCGAAGCTTGAAAAATGTCTTAGTTGCTATACTGACAAGAAATATTTTTAATTTGGATACATTATACACTGAACTTCTATTAAACTCAGGATATACCATAGATGTGGGAGATTATTTTGAAACACACACATCACCAGCAAATAAACACTAGGATTTAAAGATATGCCTAAAAACAGTGTAAAACCATAAAAAATACCACAGTGACCAAGGTTGCTTGTGATTAATAAGCTTCTTGCCTTTAATTTCTTCAATAATTATTTTAATTAAAACTACTTAACTGGGAGGGTGGCGTGCAGTAAAGCAACATCTCAGCCTATGGTGCCGTTTTCTTTTCAAGGCCCTCTCCAGATCTCACATAATTGCTACAGACATTGTTGGAAAATTAAATGAATTTTAATTTTATGAAATGTAAGTGCTTTGTTTGCAAATGTTCCTACTACCTAAAAAAAAAGATATTATCTTAAATCTTATTATATTTGTAAAATGCTTTATTACCTGTGCAAAATAAACCAAACAAAATAGAAATAATTTAATTCTTCTCATAGTAGGCTTTATCTTGTTATACACAGGGCAAGCTCTGGCTGTCTTTTAAAAAAATATTCTATTGAAGAAATATTTGGCAAGTATATTGTACCTAATTCTAATTTTAGTTCTAATTAACAAAATGGATGAATGTGAAAGAAACAAAGTGTATAAAGTTTTGGCATTTAAGAAGAAAAAAGTGTGTTCAGCCCCACTTAAGATTTTTTTTTAAAAAAAACTAAATTTATTTTTCTACAATAGTTTTCAGTTTTTTCCATTTCTTTTCATTCACCCTTTTTAATTTTACATAATCAAAGCATTCAAAAGTTCTGTCTGGTTGGAACATAGCTAAGTTCAAAATGTTTCCAATTTTATTAAGTCCTTATCAAAATCAAAGTACATGTTCAAACTGGACCATAGTGAATTAATTAAAGAGTATTGAGGGATTTGGCAAAGCCTTAAAGAAAAGACTGAAAGCAATTTGGAGAGCTGGGAGGCAGACCGGGGGGACAACGATGACCAGGTTGTCTTTTGGGTAAGGGAAGTTCTGTGACAACTGTCATCTCTGTCATTTGGGGGACAACTTTCATATGTGTTCATCAGCCCCAAAGTTCCTATTTCATTTTTTTGAACCTTAAATACAGTACATTCACATTCCTCCAAATAACAATACAGTGAGACAATTACCTTTGCTGCTTGGATTCTGGCAAAGGCAGTCATAAATGGCACTGACATGACAATGCTGTGGCTAATGTAAGTATGAGGACCATTCATTCAGAAGTTCAAATGACTGCTAGCAAGTGATCATTCAGCAAGAATTACTGGTACTCTTTCAGAACCAGTTTAGTGCTATTGTGACCTGTGACCTCAGACTGCAATAAGTCTGTCTTGATAGACTTTAGATAACTATTGCTTGTTCTACTTCTGTTTTCATTTTGACATAGTGTAGCTTAAAGGGTATTGCATCTCCATTCAGTGTCACTACTGCTTTTATTTGAACTCGAAATACTTCAAGTGGTAGAAAAAGGATATTGCAATGATACTAAGACAGGATGAAAAAGGCAAGATGATTTCACTGACATGTTTTGCTGCTCTGATGACTTAAACCATTTTAACTAGTAACTGCTGTTAATCTCTCCCTTCAATCACTGGAGTTACTGTATAAATCGATTGCATTGGTTAAGTGCTAAAGGAAGCAAAATGGTTTCTTTGGGTTTAATAAAATTATAATAATTAGTTTGTTGGTATGCGATTGCACTTTACAAATATTATGGATTTATTGCAATATCCAATTAAAACTGTGTTTATTTTCTTAGTGTAATTATTTTAGTTTTAAAAGAAATAAAAGATGTCCAAAAGATTTGATGGAAAGAAATTTGAGGGATATTTGATGACAAGCCACTTATTACTGCTCCTTCCAAAGGACATTGTCCTTTTAGAACAACCATGTGTAATCTGAGTACTTTATTCCTTTACCATAGTATTAAGAATAATATTAGGCTTTATAAATCAGGAAATATATGCAAAATGTCAGCTATATTTAACCAGCAATTGAACACTGTTTCTGATACTATTGCTGTTCTCCAAATAATCATAATTTCCTCTAATTCCTAGTCAGTTTGGTATCGTCAACAGATATTCATTAAATTGGGCTGGATCCCTCAAATTATGACCTACTTTTGGACTTCCATGAAGACCTTGACTTGAATTGTTTTGCCAGTGGCAGAAGGTGGTGCTGTAGAGCCATGCCATACAGAGCCAACTCTTTGAAAGGAATGCAGATCTCTGTCTTTGCCTTTGCTGTCTTGTTGGTTCTCTTGTTGGTTCTCATGCAAAAGATATCATTAAGGGTGACTCTTTCATTCTGTTAAGGGATTATTTTCAGCTTTAGAGTTTATTGAAAGTACTGAAATAAATCTTTCTGTTGAAGAAAGAACTATAGTGAAGGCTTTCCTCCTAACAGATTATAAAATAACTGATTTTTCATCTGGGTCAAAGAAAGTTCTATCCCTTTTCTAATATGATAGGGCTTTTTTAGATTTACAAATATTTTGAGATTTTTTGGGGTGGGCTGGGTAATAGCTACCATATTATCACCACGCTCCTTATTGTGGTCCTAATCAAGGCCCTGTTCCAAATTCTTTATTTTTTTATGACCAGAATACTAACAACTTTTTTAATAAAAGTTTTGTTTGGTTGGAACTTGACTGAACAAAAATGTTCCCAATTTTGTTCATCATTTATTGTGATGTTCAAGTGTGTGAACTTCAATCCCAAATTGTGGAATGATCATAATCTAAGTGTCTGTCTCTCTGTCTGTCTCTCTCTTTCTGTGTGTGTGTGTGTGTGTGTGTGTGTGTGTGTGTGTGTGTGTGAGAGAGAGAGAGAGAGAGAGAGAGAGAGAGAGAGAGCACAAGAGGAATTCACATTTTATCTCTCAACGTTTTCACTAAGATCAGGAATGAAAAAGAATTCTGAAGTTGTTCACTATTACAAAGACTATTTGCTATCTACCCTGTGTGATGAAATGTAGTAAGATGGATTCCCAGGATGGAGGAGGTGTATTCCAGAGACATAAGAGAGAAAGAGAGTGAGGACAGCCCCTACTTAATAGTTCTGAGAGGATTTGAGATGCAGTTAATCGAGTGTTTAGTCTAGCAAGATTCTGTCTATAGGTGTGGAATAAATAAAGAATTCAGCTTGGAAGAATCACCATGTGTCATTCTTGGGTTTGGGACTTGACATCATGTTTACACAAAGCACAGAACTATTTTGATCACCAGAAGGCAGTATGTAACTGGTTTCATCCTCCCTGGGAATAAACACATCTATGTAGCCAGATCTTATTCTATAGAAATAAAACCATCTCTTGGAAAATCATGAGTCTTTACACTTTAAATGCTCTATAGTAAGTTAGCCCTAGGTGCTATCCAGGCATTCATGCTCAGGGACATTGCAGGATGGACATGTACAGTCTATCAGTTTGGTATATATAATTCACCTTTCCTTAAACTTGTACACATATACACACATACCGTATATACTCGAGTATAGGCCGACCCGAATATAAGCCGAGGCAGCTAATTTTACCACAAAAAACTGGAAAAGTTATTGACTCGAGTATAAGCCTAGGGTGGGAAATGCAGCAGCTACCGGTAAATTTCAAAAATAAAAATAGATACCAATAATGTTTTTGAATATTTATTTCAAAGAAAAACAGTAAACTAGCGGTGTATTCAATGAAATACTTCACTCACCTCATGATGCTGATGTCCCGCTGTGATGATGATGTCCCGTGCAGCCGCGGGAGCGATGTCCCGCCTCCTATGACACACGGCACAGTGATTCCTATCATTGGATCACTGTACCAGAGGAGGTGGGACATCGCTATGTGGCTGCTTGCCATAACAAGGAGGAGGTGGGACATCGTTGCAGAGCGGCAGGAGGAGAGGAAGGGGAATCGTAAGACAGCCCTGCATTACATTAGAACGTGAGGAGGGGGGATGGTGCGGTGCGCGCTGCGCGGCAAACTGACACAGAGGGAGGGGAAACTCACAGGGGCACTGGGCCATTCACGAGTGTCACCCAGCGGCATGGCCCCGCCCCTTTTTCTCCTCCATTTCGGGCACATTTTTCACTGACTCGAGTATAAGCCGAGGCGGCTTTTTTCAGCCCAAAAAGTGGGCTGAAAAACTAGGCTTATACTCGAGTATATACAGTATACATACACAGTGTGATACAGATATATAAATATACAATGTTTTCTCTTCAAAATGAAGATAAATTGTCAATAGTGCAGAGGTTTTTGCACAGCACTAGAGCAAAAGCAAATTTATAAAATAGTGCTCTAAATGATATCTATACTCTGCTGTTTTGGTACATGGAAATTATTTCTCTGTAGAATATACATCAAGTTTGAAGCAGGGATCAGGGACTATTTAAAGAAATACAATGCAATTCTTTTTTTACTTTATCACTAAACACAAAATTCATTGTGACACTAAAAGCCATATAGATTTCAAAGGTTGATTAATCATTACTAAGGTTTATGATTTTATAGTTGTTTTTGAATAATATATTTTCATACAGATCAGATCTGCTTTCTCTTGTCATCATATATCTTATATTTCAAATGGCTGAAAAAAATAGAAAACATATCATAACAATCTAGTTAATTTAATAATTCATTATAGTGTATACTAAGCCAGGATTTTCAATGATATAGTGGAGACATTGGACTAGGACCAGAGACACCTGGATTCAAGTTTACACTTAACCATGGAAAGTCATGGTATAACTTTGGCTGCATTATTATCTTGTAGCTGAATCAAATTCACAAAGTAATAAAAGGAAGGTACTCATGTGAAACACATAGAGTTTAATTATGTCAGAGGGAAAAAGAGTTATGTTACATGTCTGCTAGTAAAAAGAAAAGTTCAAATTTAATTTTAAGTGGAGATAACTTTAGATGGATGTCATTCAAATCTGAATAGAATAGTGACTTCTTTAGGTAATAGATCTGAGAAAGTTTGAAGGTGAAAAAGTCCCATACAAGTGCTATTCTGGATCCTTTAAACTATATTTATTCAATTACTAACAGGACTAGAAACTGGATTCACACTCAACTGTAAGCTGACCTAGTGGCTTTAAGAAATTATTTTTTCGTTAGGGAAGGAAGAGTTAAAGAAGTCTGACTATTTATCATAAATGTAAATATAGAAGTGAGGGCTAGCCAGTGTATTTTGGTTCCCTAATGATTAATAGAAAAATTATATTTTTGGCAGACCATTTATCAATGCAGTATTGCATTGCAAGATATTGCAACTTAGTGATCAGTAAAATGTGCCTAGTTGTATTGGGATAAGAAGAAAACAGTGATTTGAACTTGGAATAGTTAAGAATGATTTGATTAAAGTGTAGGATAAAATTAGATGGAGGCAATGTCATGAAGACAAACTGCAAGCAGGCTGCTGAGACATGTTTCTACCATGGTTAGGAAAGGAAAGGCTTTGTGGTGAGCCATTGTGGTGCAGTGATTAGAATGCAGTATTGCAGGCTAATTCTGCCGAAAAGAAGGTGAAATCATATTCCTCTGCGTTTCTTTCTCGCCAAATATCTCTCAATTCAAAGTCGTCCATCATGTCAAAAAATGGTTTGGGTAGCTTAGCTCGCATTTTAGTATTTGGGCGAGAGGTCTTCTTATCTCTTTTAGTGTCAATCACGCCATTCCAGTCACCCAATAGTATACAAGACTTATAGTCCCACTGTACTAATTTAGCATGAAGATTTCTATAGAATCCGTCTTGCTGTTGATTAGGAGCATAAATTCCCAAAAGTAATGTCTTTTTCCCTTCTAAGATTAGGTCTAACGCAATATATCTTCCAAAGGGATCTGCTTCAATTAGTTCAGCCTTAATGTCTTTTCTTAAGTATATAACTATACCATTTTTCTTTTCCGTAGCAGAGGTCACAAAATGTTGACCAAGTTTGGGGTCAACAAATATTTTTGATCAGTTGATTTGATATGAGTTTCTTGCAGACAAATTATATCATTCTTGAACTGTTTAAGATAGTGAAATATTTTCTTCCTCTTCTGTGGAGAGTTCAGTCCATTGACATTCCATGTCAAAATCTTAGTTGTCATCTTTGGTTGCCTGAAGCTTTTTTAGAGCCTACTGCATGGCCTGTTTAACCTTTGGCCTAGCTCCTGCCATGGCTTCTGAGCTTGTTGCTGTGACTCCTTGATCAATGGCCGGTGATTGTTGAGGTTGTTGCTTTGTAGCTTGTTTTTCCATTCGTCTGGTAGTCATACGGCTAGGTCTTTGTTCCATGAAACCTTGCCCTTCTGGGAAGGGGAGATGGTGCGTCTTGTCTGGCAGTTGTGTAGTTTGCTGTCTATCTTGTCCTTCTTGTGGTCTTTCTCCAGATCCAGATGGTGCAGGGTGTCCCACCTTCAGAATATTGTGATAGAAATCTCGAGCTTTCCATACAGAGTTGAGACGATATCTTTGCTTGTCAAATGTAATTATAATACCAAATGGCACATCCCATCTATACTGTATCTGACGGTTTCTGAGTTCTTCCACTAGAAAGGCATAATCTCTCCTGGCTCTTAGCATTTGAGGTGGTATTTCTTTCAAGACAATCAAATCCTGGCCGCCAATTTGAAGCCTGGTGTTATAGGACTCTTGTAGTATCATGTTTCTGAACTCTTGTAGTATATAACTACATCTCGGGGGAGTTGCTTCTGTTTTGCCGCCCAAGAATTAACGCGATAAATTTTATCGATCTGCCAGTCAAAGTTGGACCCCGGTCTTCCCACCAGACGGTCAAAAGCCTCTGAAAAAATCTGTTTCAAGTTCTCCTGTTTATCCTTACGCAACCCCCTGACTCTTAATGCGAGCTCCATCTGCCTTACTGTATCATAATAATTTGTTTTTCAGCGTTTTCAACTTTTTGTTGCACCACCTCAGTTTTGGATGTCAAATTGGTGTTAGCTTCATTAAGAACCTCTAGATTATCTTCAATTCCAGAAACATGTTCTCTCAATACAGTTACAAATCCCAGCATATCATCACTTATTTTGGCAATCCTAGTATCAAGTTTATCATATAAGTCCGCCTTAAACTCTCTTATCTCCTCTCTTATCTCCTCTCTGAATTCTCTAAAAGTTTCTAAATTCTGCTCTCTAAATTCTCTAAAAGTTTCCAAAAAAAGTTCCTTCGTTAGCAAATCTCCAGTAGGGGGCATAGAGGGTGGAGGCTGCAACTTTGTGCCAGGTATGGGGGATGTGCTTCTAGGAGGAGGTTTCAGCCCAGGATTTAATTTTGATGCCATTATAAGTCTTATCTTCAAGCAATTAATCAAACTCTACTGGCCCGCTGTGCAGCTTATGAAAATCACCCCTTTGTTAGCTCTTTAGGATTTTTCAAAAGGTTTCAGAAAATAAAAAGGCATTGTAACAAAGCAGCTCGACATATTCAGCGCCATTTTGGACTTCTCTATATCAGAAATATATATTAGCAAAGTTGATAAGAGGAAAGTCTTGTAAACTCTTTAGAGAAGTGAAACTAATTAATAAGAAACTGCTAGCTGGCTGTTCTTCCCTTCTTTTTTTTTTATAAACTTCGTAGAACTTTGCAGAAAGTTTGCAGAAGGTGTCAAAAAATTAGCATTGTAACGAAACAGTTCAGCATATTCACCTCTGTTTTGAATGTCTCTATATTAGCAAAGAGTCTTTTAAAACTTTAAAAGTGAAACTAATTAGTAAAGATCTGTTGGCCGACTGTGAGGCGAAATTCACTCCCTTTCTTTGAAGTTTTGAAAGTCCGTATAATTAGATAAACAATGTTAGTCAGCAATTCAACTGGCTGGTCGCCATTTTAGACACCTCTTTAAATAGATAAAATAACGGAAGAGGATCTTGTAGCAAAGAAGCTAGATTTAAATAAACAATTAATGCTCCCGCATACGAATTCTGCTCGTTTTGAAATCAGGTAATTCAATCTTTGAACTGAGTGGGAGGGAAGCTTACTTGGGGCTGCAAGGCAGCCGGAGAATTCCAGCGCGGAGCAGTTCTGCCTTCAGCTGGCCCCCCTTCTCTTCACAGACACAGAAGCTGCAAAGATCAGAAAGGCATTTGCTTGACAAAACTTCTCTCCTTTCCCTTCTTTTCCCGAAGAGGAAGGTGTCTGTCAGATGTCTGATAGATGATCATCTTAACAGATAACGCCACTGGTAATACGGGAGCAGCTGTGCTTAGCTGCTACCATCAATAAGTCCCGCCCAGGAAGTCTCAACATGCTGACAATTAAAGTGGAAAACAAGCTGAAAGATTTTAAAGAGGAGATAAAAGGGGAGATAAAAGAGGAGATAAAAGAACTTAAGGATGACTTGTATGAAAAAATTGATGCCAGGGTTGCTAAAATTAAAGATGATATGCTGGGGCTTGTAACTGTACTGACAGAACATGTTTCAGGAGTTGAAGATAGTTTAGAGGATCTTAATCAAGCTAATACTAATTTGACATCCAAAACAGAGGTGGTGCAACAAAAAGTTGAAAACGCTGAAAAAGAAATTAGTATGATACAGTACAGGCAGATGGAGCTGGCATTAAGAATAAGGGGTTGCGTGAAGAAAAACAGGAAAACCTGAAACAGATTCTTTCAGAAGCCTTTGATAATCTGGTGGGAAGACAGGGGTTTGACTGGCAAACCGATAAAAGTTATCGTGTTAACTCTTGGGCGGCAAAGCAGAAGCAGCTTCCTCGAGACATTGTTATATATTTCACTACAAGAGAGCTCAGAAACACGATATTACAAGAGTCTTATAAAACTAAGTTCCAGATTGGGGGTCAAGATCTGACTGTTTTGAAAGAGATACCACTTCAAATGCTAAGAGCCAGGAGAGATTATGCCTTTTTAGTTGAAGAACTTAGAAATCGTCAGATACAGTACAGATGGGACGCGCCATTTGGCATCATACTTACACTGGACAGGCAAAGATATCGTCTCAACTCCGTATGGAAAGCCCGAGATTTCTACCATAATATTTTGAAGGTTGGACATCCTGCACCTTCTGGATCCAGAGAAAGATCACAAGAAAGACAAGACAGACAGCAAATCACACAACTACCAGATAAGATGGATCATCTCTCTCCTCTAGAAGCGCAAGGTGTTAAGGAACAGAGACCTAGCCGTATGATTACCAGACGAATGGAGCAACAAGTTAAAATGCAACAACCGCAACAACTATCGGCTATCGATCAAGGAGCCACAACAACCTCAGAAGCCGTGGGAGGAGCTAGGCCAAAGGTTAAACAGGCCATGCAGGAGGCTCTAAAAAAGCTTCAGCTAACCAAAGATGACAACTAAGATTTTAACATGGAATGTTAACGGATTGAATTCTCCACAGAAGAGAAGGAAAATATTTCACTATCTTAAACAGTTCAAGAATGATATAATTTGTCTGCAAGAAACTCATATCAAATCAACCGATCAAAAATATTTGAGTAATCCAAGATTCGGTCAACATTTTGTAGCTTCTGCTATGGAAAAGAAAAATGGTATAGTTGTATACCAGGTAGGGCCGCAACTGGTGCACCAAGTGAACCTGGGCAAAAGCCCCCCTGGTCACAGCTGACAAATGTCAGCTGCGGGTCCAGGAGGACACCCAAATTGCGGACCCTCTCAGAGGGGTGTATAATTTCACCCCCCAGGCTAAGAGGTGGAATGTCTGGACTATCCTTGGAAGGCAGCATCAATAGCCACTCAGTCTTGTCTGGATTGAGTGCAAGCTTGTTCGCTCAAATATGTATATTAACAAATCAGATATATACTCTATTTTATAGTATGAAATTTTTGTTGATAAGTTTAAGGTTGATGCCATTGACAAAGAGGCAAAGAGGTTATCTAGCTAGTTCTGTCTGTCTTTGCAGTTGTTCATTGAAATTAATACCTGATATGAAACCTGGTGCCTTCTCTAGAGAAAAGGCCCCTATCTGGCTCTTTTTGTAAGACACATGAAATGAACCCAGGCACATAGCCGCCATGTGTAATTTTTCAAGTCCACTACCACTGGCCTCCAATGGGCTGGTTTCAGGGACAGTGGGAAAGAATTCCAGTGCTGATTTGGGATACAATTGTACTAGTTGCAGAAAATAGCATTTGCAGCATAATTTCCCTGTTCACTGTTTGATGTGCCTTTTTGTATAGAAAATGGAACATAGATATTCTGAATAAAAAGCAAATGAAACCATTCATAAACAACTCTTTTCTTATCAAGGTGCAAATTAATGCAGGTAAACCTATACCGTCAGATTAATCATTATGACAGCCTTTTGTACATGAATTTAGTAAACATGGAATAATAGATACTGAATATGTATAGTTAGCCGTATTATGTATGATTTTTAGTCACTCATTACTGCTAAAGATTGCTAAGGAACCAATCATTCTACACATACAGTAAATGGAAACATATCCATATTGATATTTTAAGGAAAATTCTTAATTTAAACATACCAATAGAAAAGGACCAGAATGCAGAACACAGAATGATGGTTTTAATCTGTAGAGAACTTTGAGTCCGATTTAATATGAAGTGAAGAAAGTTTAAAGGTAGTTGAAGTACAAGTTGAACTAATTGGAAAGGAAATCAGTTGGCACCCCTCTGTGTTGTATTCAAGTAGATACTGGCAAGTCATTTATAAGGTTCTTTGATTTGCCTTATTGCACTGAGCAGAAGGTTGAAGCTGGAGGCTCAAGTGCTGATTTCTAATTCTGCATCTGTTAATAAGAAAGGAAAAACAATGATTCTAGGTTTATGACAGCTAAGTGTACAATATTCACAGAAATGCTGAATAAATGTAATTCTATTTTCATGAAGGACAACTGGGAAGGAATAACAGAAAAAAATAGCAAAGAAATGCCTGTTGATTTTAATAATACCCATTTGTCTTTTTCCAATAATGTAAAATTATTATTATTTTTAAAATATCTTATTTTTGTTGTTATTCCAGCAACAAGAAAAAAGTACCGTATATACTCGAGTATAAGCCGAGTTTTTCAGCCCACTTTTTGGGCTGAAAAAAGCCGCCTCGGCTTATACTCGAGTCTACAACTGGATCCGGCAGTGCTGTTGCCTGTTGGAGGAGGAGGAGGCGAACCAGCCTGCCATCGCCAGCCACCGCTAGCCCTGCCGCTCTTCCCACCCTTCCAAGCCCCACAGTCCAGCGGATGGAGCAGCGAAGCCCCGGGGCTTCGCTACTGCTCCCCGCATTTTCTGCACGGGGATCCCTTGGAGAGGGGATTCCAGCCTGCCATCGCCAGCCACCGCTAGCCCTGCCGCTCTTCCCACCCCCTTCCAAGCCCCACAGTCCAGCGGATGCAGAAAATGCGGGGAGCAGTAGCGAAGCCCCGGGGCTTCGCTGCTCCATCCGCTGGACTGTGGGGCTTGGAAGGGGGTGGGAAGAGCGGCAGGGCTAGCGGTGGCTGGCGATGGCAGGCTGGAATCCCCTCTCCAAGGGATCCCCGTGCAGAAAATGCGGGGAGCAGTAGCGAAGCCCCGGGGCTTCGCTGCTCCATCCGCGGGACTGTGGGGCTTGGAAGGGGGTGGGAAGAGCGGCAGGGCTAGCGGTGGCTGGCGATGGCAGGCTGGAATCCCCTCTCCAAGGGATCCCCGTGCAGAAAATGCGGGGAGCAGTAGCGAAGCCCCGGGGCTTCGCTGCTCCATCCGCTGGACTGTGGGGCTTGGAAGGGGGTGGGAAGAGCGGCGGGGCTGGCAGTGGCCGGCGATGGCAGGCTGGTTCGCCTCCTCCTCCTCCAACAGCACTGCCGGATATCCGCCCAACGCTGCGGGGGCGCCAGCGGGAGCTTTGGCGGCTTCACCTCAGCCGCAGCGCTGGGCAGCAAATGTGCTGGTGCTGTTGGAGGAGGAGGAGGCGGCGGCAGCAATAGCACTTGAGGACAGGACAAGAAGCAATGGAAACTTGTCAGAAGGAGACTCAAGCTGGAAATAACGAGCAATCTGACAGTAAGAACAATTAAAATCCTAGGAAAATGTCCTTTCATGAAAAATTACTTTTTCAGTTAACTCTGCCTGACATTAGTTGGGTGAACAGAAATATTAGTTGGCCAATTCTAAAAGGGAGCACCAGAAAGAACTTAAAATATTTTTTAAGAGAGCTGGGTTTTTCATTTATATTATATGTATGAACAGAATTAACACAAATTGCAGATACCAATCAAACATAAAGAAAAAAAGGATGAAATAATGCTCATTTTAAAAAACTCAGTGAAAATAAAAACAATATACCAAGAAGGTGGCATACTGGTTGTGATTTGATCTCTTCGGGGGATCCCGGGGATCCCCTATACAAGTATTTTAATATTGCAGACTTGCAGTATTATAAGTCATACTGATATTATAGAACACTTTAATTAAACGGGTCCCTTGAATAAACATAACTTTGAGTTTCAAATAACACTGATTTTTTATTTTTGAAATTTACCGTAGCTGCTGCATTTCCCACCCTAGGCTTATACTCGAGTCAATAACGTTTCCAGCTTTTTGGGGTAAAATTAGGTGCCTCGGCTTATATTCGGGTTGGCTTATACTCGAGTATATACGGTACTAACATTTCAGTTTCATCAGGAGAGACATGCTAAATGTTGCCCCTGTTGCCCCCATCTCGAATGGTATGACTGTTGTATGTTTTAAATTATGTAGTGTTATGCTTTGTTTTTTTAAATTTTTGTCTGTATTCCCCTTCCCTGGTTGAGTTGTGAGCCGCCCTGAGTCCCCTTCAGGGGAAAAGGGCAGCATATAAATGTAATAAGTTGAATTGAATTGAATTGAATTAAATGCTGGATTTCATTATTGAAATGATAAGACTTATTGACAGGATGAGGGGGAAAACAATATTTTAAAATGGAAGCAACATTTTCAAACTTAGGGAGTAGACTAATTAAATAGCAAGGTAGTAACTTAAGATAAAAAAAAATGAAAATAATGTTTATTGCTCATTGAAACATTAATACAGAGGCATTAGGTTATGGTATAAACCAGAGGTCAGTTTCCTGCATCATTTATTTTCTGTAAATTGGGTTTATAGGCACACAATCAGTTTAAAGTTATGGCACTGTCTGCACAAGCTTCTGCAAACACTAACTGGTAGTGATGGGTTGCCAATTTTTTTTTTTTTTTTAAAGGACAAAAAAACAAAACAAAATTTATTTGAACAATGACAAATATATTGCTGCAATAATAGTTCCCCCCCTTGCAAAGCAGGTCCAAAATTTATAAACTTCTATATGTATTTGCAACCCATTTGACCTTTCATATATTGTACAGTCCTTGAGTTCTTTTATGGATCAGAACATAGTAAAAATCATCCGGTCCTTAACAGTTGTTAAAAGTAGATAAATACAACCTCAGATGAACAACACTATGTTATCATTTATTTTAGAAAAATAAAGCCAAAATGGGGAACCCATGTGCAAAAAACTAAGTACATCCTTACTGCTTCTATAGGTTTTTTTTTTTTTATTAAATGTTTTATTCATTTTCATTTTCAATTTTGTACATTCACTTATATACGGGATATTTGCAATAATAATAATATAATAGTAAGAAAAAAAAAAAAACCCAACCTAAACACAACTCATAAACCCGACCTATCACTTTCATACACCCCTTCTTCTCCCCCTCCAACTTTCCTTTCTCCCTCCAACGATCACCCCTCCTACTTCCCTTTCCCCTCCTATCTTCCTTCTCGCCTTCCTCACCCTCCTTCCCCTCTCATCCTCCTTACATTCCCCTCTTCCTCTTACTTCTCCCTCTTCTTTTCCTCTACTTCTCACTATGGTGCATTTCTCTATTCCTTACGCCAAAAAGAAAAAAGAAAGGAAAAAAGCAATAAGAAAAAAAAGAGAAAAATAAAAAGAAAAGATAAGGAACAACAGTATACAAGTGTATTCTTCTTATTCTATATATTGAAACTATATCTCCACCCACCCACCCACCCCCAATGAACCCCCCTCCCTAACCCCCTCCGACTTCCCAGGTCACACACCCGGCATAGTTCAGTACCATTCACCTTCAAAATATCTTATTAACAATAATAATGAAAATAAAATAAAAAAAAACACTCCGAGAAAGAAAAAAAACAAAAACAAAAAAGTAAATAAAAAAATTGAGAAATCTTTTGCATTATGCTCAGCCTCCCATCATTCTTAAAATTTAAACAGTGTGAATCATTCCATTTATATTTTGTCCTCGTCCCTTACTTCTTGGATATTTACCCCCATCTTCCTGTAGACTCTCCAGATAGCCTTTCTTAACCTTATATTCAAATATTAGTTTATACAAAAATCAATTTATCTTCATGCTTTCGCTACTCATCTTCCTATCCTTCGTTTCATGTCTCCATTCCTCCCAAGCCCAAATTGCATAAGATTAGGATCTCGCTCTTCACTTTAAAATCCTGAGCTTTTTATGTTATACTTCAAACATGTAAATTCGTAAAATGTGTGCCCAAAATCCATACCAGTTCGTTCAATCCCAAGATCCCTTCATCAATATCCCGCTCCACCTTCCTTTCTGCCCCACTCTTCCCAACTCCATTCATCCCAAACCGCAATTCAAATAAATCTTAGTCCCCGCTTTCCTCGCAGAAAACGCTTCATGCGCAGTTTGGATTGAAATTCAAATAAGTCTTGTAAAAGTCCCGTATAATATCTGTCTAGAATAAGCAATGCTTCTTTCCATTCCTCATCAGTACACAGCTTTGCCATTTCATACCAAACAGAAATCCTAAAGTTTTAATCAGTCCAAAAGCTTAGAAAGTATTTTAAAGACGTCGCTGGATCTATATTCTTTACTCTTCTGCCCTTCCGGAAAGAAAAGGCAACCCTCTGCCTTATAACCACGTGTCCCGCTGCTTTGAGAATATGACTGAATCCTCAGTTTCCGCTCTTCTGCCTCTCCAGTAGGGGGAGAACAACTCCCTCCTTCTTGTAACCAAGTGACTTGCTGCTTATCTTTCCTTCACCTTGTCCTTCCGCGTTTCCAAGTGAGTCAAGAAGTCCCGCCTTCAGAGTTTTATAATAAAAGTCCCGAGCTTCCGAAACAGAATTAATACGAAATCTTTGATTTTCAAATGTAACCGTGATTCCAACTGGAGCTTCCCATTTATACTTTATTTGACGATTTCTAAGTTCTTGGGTTAAAAAAGTATAACTTCTCCTTGCTTGCAGCATCTGGAGCGGGATCTCTTTAAAGACAAACAAATCATGGCCATCGATTCGTAGCCTGTTATTGTAAAATTTTTGAGTAATCGCATTTCTGGATTCTCTTGTGAAAAAGTATATAATTATGTCTCTTGGAAGCTGTCGTTGCTCTGCTACACGCGAATTCTGGCGATAGATTTTTCGAATATTCCAATCAAAATTGAGTCCCGGACCTCCCACCGCTTGGCTGAAAGCTTCTACAAACGTCTGTTTCAAGTTCTCTCCTTTCTTTTCGGGCAGTCCTCTAACTCTTATTGCAGACGCCTTTCTGTTATAATTTATCATTGTAAGTTGTGTTTGAGTATCTGTAATCTCTTGTTGTAATGCTTGGATATTAGAAGTCAATTTAGAATTAGCCCCCTCCAAAGTTTCCAATTTCGTCTCCATTTCTTCAATATAATCTGTTAAAGTAGACGTGACTTCAAACATATTCGCATTTATCTGGGCAATTTTGGTCTGTATTTTATCGCATAAATCCAACACAAATTCTTTAATTTCTTTTCTAAAGTCATTAATTATTTGAAAGAGAAGCTCCTGTGTCAAGGAATCTCCAGTAGGTGGCGTAGGAGACAAAGGCAGCGATTTGGTAACAAGTTCTTTAAGCACGAGGGGGGAGGATTTTTTTGCCTGTTTAGACCTGGGAGACATTATAAATAAAATCTGAGAGTAGACAGATAAACAGTGTCTTCAGCTGGTCAGTTCTCCATAAATTATTTGTAGATTTTGCTCATTAATGAGTAGCGGTCTCCGGGGAAATAAAGCCAGTTAATTACGTCATCACTCACCAACACAGTAAAAACGCCATTTTGTATCCCAATTGCGCAGAGAAGTTCAAAGGAAAAACAAGGCTGGTGTTTAGATAGTTAAAAAAAAAAACACATCACAGAAGTGAGACCCGCTCGTATTATCTTAAAAACAATTTATCATTGTCCTGAGTGCGGGAGTCGGCTGTCTAGGGCTGCAAAAAGGCAGCTGCAAAGAACTGGTTGGAGATAAGAGCTCAGTTACGCTGGGTCTATTCTCTGTTCGCAGCCCAAAAAAAAAAAGAGAAAAGGGCTGTGAACTACGAATAAATCCTAACACCTGAGCTTCTGCCTGTCCCTTTCCGCCAGAAAGGGATGATATCTATTGATCTTAATTAGATATACAAACCAGAACTTTAAGAGGGGCTCCGTTGAGCTCCTCGGCGACAGGCTCCTCCCACAGGAAGTCGGTTGCCAATTTTTTTACTACTGGTTCGGGTGCACTCCTCCTCGTGTTCGACGCTTCTGTGCATGCACAGAAGTGTCCGTGCAGGTAGGCAGAGCTTCCCGCCACTGCTACCATCAATACAGTCCATCCGGGCTGACCCGGGAGCCACCCACCTCTGTTACCTGGGTATGGTCTTGGTAAAGTTAAAAAAATAGGTAGCTATCTTTCATTTTTTGATACAATGAAATTCCTGTTCTGGACCCAATATTGCAAGTACTAAGGTGCACATTTTTTGAAGGCTCAGCATGGATGCTTCCAGAACTTTCCATGTCTTTTTAAAATGCATATGGGAGAACCTTCTCCTGGGGCTGCTGCCAACAGTTCATCCAGTCCTATTGGTCAACATATTTGTTCAGTTTTCTCCACATGTTGGCAACAATTGCCAGGCAAACAGATTTTTTTTCCATTTTCTTACTCCTTGAATGTGTTCTGAAGGGTGATTAGATGTGTCCTACTGAAGGGTGAGGATTTTGTTCGATCTATTAGATAAATAATAAGATTACCAACATTTACAATTCACTTTAAAGCAGGATAGAAAAAAACTTACAACTTTCTAAAAAATAAAATGGGCCGGGACATCATTATTCTAGCAGGTAGCTTTGAATGCTTTATTCCTCAGGGTCCATATTTTAATTCCTGTTTGTTCCACTATGTATGTTATATTAAGTAGGTTTCTCAGTCTTTAAATTATATAGCAACTAGATTCAATATGGTCCTTTGCTGTCTTATTAAAATCTATATTAGCATAGAAAAAGTTATTATATAGTGCGTGCACACATCATTGCAACTGCACTGCATCTATAATATTCTCTCCCAACAAATTTCAAGTTCAAAAATGTAGTAGAGAAAAAAAATCAAAGGGAAGATCACAGGACCCATTATGATCTAGATCACTAAAAGATGTAATTTTAAAGATTATTTTAGGGCCCATGGCAGTCATAGTCCTTATTTTAACAACTATTCACAGCGATGGTGATGAAAAAGCATTTCAGGATTTACAATTTTTGTAGATCTGAAAAAGCTGCAGTAAGATTGTAAGCACAGTTGCAGTTTCATTTGGTGACCACTTCCCTTGATGACCAAGTTGCCAGTCCCAATTGTGATCACTAAATGACAACTTGAATGGAAGACAGCTAGAGAATGCCAGGGCTATAGATTAAACTGGGAGGCAGATAATAACAAGGCAGTTCTATGCTGTTGCCAAGAAAACCATAACCACTGTCTGTAACAGTCTGGCTAAAGCCAATTTACATTTATAAATTTTACAAATGGAGTAACTTGATTTTTGAAGTACTATAACGATGTATTTTTCTTATTGCTCAGAAATTATAATGCATTTTCCTTAAATAACCACTATTGTACAGCATGTACTAAGTCAGAATCTTGCTTGCAAAGGATAGGTCATGGAAACTAATATGACTTATACAGTAAGATCATAAACCATATGAGACTTGGCCAAATGGGTATCAATTGCCAAAATAAGAACTGTTAATTCATATAGCCGTTCACGTTACTTTATTTTAAAATACTACAGTCAAATGCAAGGATATATGTTTGTGATATCCGATTTGATCTCACAATTGTAGTTGCACAAACCAGCCCCCACAATCAAATTGTACCATGGAAAAAGCTTACAAAACTATAGTTTATAGTGTTAAATCTAGTAGAGTTATATGTTTTAATCTCCAGATGGTTCCAGAGAGGTTACACAAATTTGATCATAAGACAGGAGGAACAAAGTTAATGGGAAATCTGTACTCTCTGATGCTGGAAATAATGTGTCCCTGATGTATAATTCAGTAAAGGAAAACAATTTATATTCTAGTATATATATCAGCAGACTATAGCTGGCAAAGATAAAGGATAGCTGGTATACATACACAGTATTTTTTTAGGTCAGCAAAAGTGACGAATGTGCACGCTCGGCATTCAAAACAACTTTTATTTCCCTCTAGCAAGTGTGACCTACTGCATAAAACATTATTGAACAAAAAAGCTACCCTGCAAACTAGGCTTTACAATCCCCTAATGTTGCTTGTAATGTACTCGCAAAGATTTGATCCTGAGCTTCTTAAGCTATGAATGTTCTCAAATTACTGCTCTGCAGAACAACCTTCCTGCATGTTATGAACCAATTCTCCTTGTTTTCATTAAATTTTAGTAAAATTTGCATGGGTGGAATATATAGTATTCTTGTCCTGATGGACAAGAAATCTATATAGATGCCCTGCCTGTCCCTCTATGCATTTGTGACCTCTCTGGCTTTCCATGCTTCAATTACATCCCGAGAGAACTCAAAATGGAAAGATATAAGCAGTTTGTAAGATTTCAGAGTAATAAAAATACAGTAGAAATAACATTAGCATCATTGCCTTCAAGCAAGCTAAAAATACTACCAAGAGAAATTTGAAAGGAATGCTTGGATATCTTGGAAATCAGGGGCTTTCTTTTATAAAAACAGTAGCATTCTTTCTTCCCATGGAGAAATAAAACTTTTGAGAAACCAAAGACCAAATTTTTTATAGAATTTTTATTTTTATTTTTGTTACATAGACAACATAATCACATAACAATAAAAAAAGAAAGACAGAGAAAAAAAAGAAAAAAAAGGAAAACAAAGCCCATCATCCCATGCAGTATGTCTTTTGATTACAGATGTTTTAACCTTTATCATTCTTATACATTCATTGTTTCATTTAATAAATTATAATTTAGTATCGTTTCTTATTCCCCTGCCTGTAACAATCCATCCCTACTACGTTTTCCCCCATACACACACCCCGTATCTCTCTGTTATATATTTGATAGACACCACAATAGCCTAGGATTAAAAAAAAAAAAAGGAAAAAACACACAAAAAGAAAAAAAAACCATCATCACATGTAGCATGTCGTTTGGGTACAAGTGTTTTAACATCTACATCTTCAAATAATATTTACCATCTCAAATATTTCATCTAATATAACTAAAAGCCTCATTTTCATTCTAGAATATATATTCAGTTAACATTAGCATTATTTTTCCCCATAAAGTATACTTATATTCATTATTGTCCTTGCATTTCATACCTTCAAACAGAGATCTTATTCCTTCATTTTTCAACAAGACGTCGCTGCCTATATATACCAGTTTTCATTTGTTCCCTTATTAAAATTGCTTATCAGCAGTGAAATATCATTATAATAAGTTCTTAACGTTATACATTATATCACCAGACCTTATATTAATTCTTCATTGTATCATTGTTAGATTATTTCACAGCATAATTATATCATCATTCACTTTCTTCAATTAAAGCATAAGCATATCATTTTTCATTTCCAAGGTTTTTTTCCCCCCCTAGCCACCGATAAAACAAATCCCATATCTTATAAAATTGCTCATCCTCTTGCTCTCTAATTTCAAATGTCAATTTACTCATTTCAGCACAGTCCATTATTTTTCGGATAACTTCTTCCTGTTTTGGTATTGTTTCGTTTTTCCAGTTTTTTGCAAATACAATTCTGGCAGCTGTTAACACATTTACAATCAAATATTTTAAGTCTTTGTTGTAGATTTCTGGTATGATCCCCAATAAAAATACCTCTGGTTTAAAGTCTATTTGTTTGTGTGTCATTTTCTCCAACCACATGTGGATTTTAGTCCAGTATCTTTTAGCTTCAGTGCAAGTCCACCACATGTGGTAGTATGAACCAGGTATCTGGTGACATTTCTAACACTTTTCTGATTTATTCTTGAACATTCTTGCGATTCTGCTTGGGGGTAGGTGCCACCTGTAAAACATCTTATACAAGTTTTCTCTATATGCAGTAGACATTGTCATTAGAAATAACATTAGCATCATTGCCTTCAAGCAAGCTAAAAATACTACCAAGAGAAATTTGAAAGGAATGCTTGGATATCTTGGAAATCAGGGGCTTTCTTTTATAAAAACAGTAGCATTCTTTTTTCCCATGGAGAAATAAAACTTTTGAGAAACCAAAGACCAAATTTTAATACAGCATTATGTGGAATTGAATGAAACAGTTTATGGGAGGTGGTAAGTAGTTTAGCATGATTCAATTGGTTTCTTTGCATCAGTTGCTCAATGCATGCAGATCACATTTGGCTGTTCTTAAGTTACAAACTTGGTTCACACTTTGTACTAAGCAGTAACTAGGGTACGGTTTAGAATGTGTGAACATTGCCATAATATATATGAAATACTCAGTGTCTGTTTTAGAGTAAACATTGTTTTATGCAAATGTGAGAATTTCTTGATGGAGAATAAAGCAGGGACGTGCAGTCACTAGAGGCAAGGGAGGTGGAGCCTCACCAATCTCCTCAGGAAAAGGAAAGAAATTTAAATAATTTTTTTAAAATAATTAAAGCCAAGATAGTTGCTACCAGATTCCAGGTCACAGTGGCTTGGTGTCTGCTTAGTGTTAACCAAAGCAGGAGGCGAGAGAACTCGGGGCCTCCTTTGCATAAGGAATTTTTCGCCTTCTAAAAGTTAAGAAAGAGTTAAAAGGCAAAAAAATTCAGATGCAAAAGAGGCACTAATTCTCCCGCCTCCTGATCTGGGAGCAGCGAATCATGTCTTCTTGAGCACGCTTACGTTGGGCGGGTTATTTCTGAGGGCACGCTTCAGAGGAGAGAGGAGTGGGGGAGAAGGAGGAGGCTCGCTTTTCACCCCTCCCCAACTTTCCCAGAGTCCAGATTCCCTTCGCTGCAAGCCTTGCCGTCTCTTGCATCCCAAAGGTGGGTGGGTGTGGGAGCTTTGATGGCCTCAATTCTTCTCTGGGGGGCTGTCTCCTGGGGCTGCTGGCTAGATAGACTCCCGAGGAGCAACCCCTTCCCTCCTAGTCCCCCTGTGGGTGGGTGGAAACGTCCGCTCATTTCAGCCAGCCATAAAACGCTTTCCTTACAAGAGCCAGGTGGGAGAAGCCCTCACTTCTTTCTTGTGGAGACGGGCACTTTGCATCGCGGGAGCTGCCAAGCTCCTTTGTTGCAGACCTGGGCGCTTGGTGGCTCCCGCGATGCAAAGTGCCCTGCTGCCCCGATGCTGCCGCCCGCCCGCTGCCCCGGCCTGCGGCCGCTGCTTCTCCAGGCCTGCGGCGTGACTTCCGAGCGATCTGCCGGCTTCTCCAGTTCCTGGTCCAGCGCCTCCTTGCATAAGCAGCTGCCGCGCGGCAAAGCGGCCCAAGGCAGCAGGAACGCCCTGCCGTGCGAAGGAGGGGCGGTGGCGGTGGCAGCGGCTGCTTTAGGCGCTGCCTTGTCTCGCAGCCGGGGCCGCTCCGGGCCACCGGCCGCTGGCACGCGCTCCTGCAAGAGCCTCTGCGCAGCGCCGGGAGCTTCGCTCTGCTTCTCACTCAGCCTTCCTCCAGAGGCGATCCGGGACTTCCAGTGGCGGAGTTTGGAGAAGCAGCGGCTGCAGGCTGGGGCAGCGGGTGGGCGGTGGCATCGGGGGTGGCGGGGCACTTTGCATCGTGGGAGCCACCAAGTGCTTTTGCTGCAAGCCCAGGCGCTTGGTGGCTCCCGCGATGCAAATTCCCCCCCCCTTACCGCCGAGGCCAACTGCTGCCCTGCTTCGCTGCTTCGCAAAAGGATGCCCAGCTGAGCCTCACCAGGCATAAACCTCACCGCACGTCACTGGAATAAAGATAATTTTACAAGTTAATGATGCCAATTATATATCTTTCCCCTGTGATATGTATATATTTGTGTATGCACAATGCTTGATTTGGGAAAGGACATAAGATCAGTATATTTTTCTGTGGAAGGAAAATCAATTAGGTTGGACGGACTATTTTAAAAATTCACATTTCCTAACCCTAGAACTCATTGTTCCTGTAGCCCATTGCCAAGTCTTTTCAGAGACAAAAGAACCCAAAAGTAGAAATTTATTTTTTTTAGTACTATCCAGTACTATTTCATGCTCTGAAACAAATTTAGGAAACAATGCTGGTGTAATCTTTCTTTCTTTTTTTTAGGAATGATGAATTTACAATTTGGTGGTTACATTAGTCCTGATTGTGCATTTGCCTAACAAAGTAGATAAAGGACACCAACTGGTGAAGTGCAAGCTGTGTATGCAGCTCTTGCACCATCTTTATCTAATTCCATTTAAGAAGGAAAGGAGGTAAGAGAAAGTTAAAGATCAAGATATTTGGTTGAGTGAAAAACTCACACAAGAAACTCTTCCAAACATCTTGATTGTTAGCTATCTATATCTGACTAATGAGAAACACAGCAAGGAAAGAAAAGGAATGTATCTCTTTCATCTTTTCTTTCTGCTTGATAACTCAGTTGCAGTGAAATAGCTGTACCACCCCTTGTAAATTGATTCATTGGAATGCTATATTAAAATTTTCTGTTAAGTTTAGATTTATTTGAGCATTTCTTTCAGGGGACAGGATCCTGAGGCCATAGGAGATGTAGCTTGTCCAAGCAATTCTGTAGTAAAAACTACCCCTTTGTATTTATACACTAACTTTTCAGTTCTTTTATTATCATTTTTTTTGGAGAATAAAGGACAAAGAATTTTGGAAAGTTTGTTTTTTTCCTTGAGGTGCAGGATTTAAAAGGATGTTTTTGGAAGAACTGGAAATTCTTTCTAGCCTCAAGTTCGAGCTGTAATAAAATAATTTGCAGTTTGTAAAAGCATTTGAAATGGATTTTTATGGGTAAAAGTGAAATATCGGTGTAATAAGTAAATATTATACTTATTAGAATCAAAGATTCAGTAAATAATTCACCTTTAAATGGAAAAGCAATTTTAGATTTCCTGGGAAAGAAGGTAAACCAGGTAGGGTGGTGATAGATTGTTTGTTTTTAAGGAGAGGTATCTAATATGCCTTGAGGAAGAGAGTTAAATTCAAGGTTATCTTTCTTTCATTGAGCATGAGTGATATATTTTTGAGCGACAAGCATACCTGTCTAAATCAAGGTTTAGATAAGTATGATTAATATTTATGGCATGGATGCTGGGATTAGGTATGCCAACATTTGAACCAAGATCTTTGATCTACAAGAGGTAGATTTTTTTGGAATTTATGCCGCCCTGATAGGACAGAAAGAAAAATCAGTCTGAATAAACATTTAGAAAAAAACTGCAGTGATATATAACTTGTAAGTGGAGCTCATCATGCTATCGTAATAAGAACTAACCCATATTCATACTCAACTCAATCAGGTGAAAAAGGAAACACAGAATTTCACAAACAGGATGGTGAACTTATCTTTTGCATTAGTCATTCAAATTATTCAACCTTTTTTTTGTTTAATATGTAGGATGAATTCCATTTAGGCTATTAGTTTATAGTCCAATGTGGGTGTATATAGGACATTATAAATAGTAGTTGTAAACCATGAGTGAGTATGCCTAATGAATGCACTCCAAGATGGAATGGCCAGAATGTAATATAGGTATAGGAATCAGAGAAGTAAGTGTTGCATTACTCTAAACTTGGCATTCTGAAACAGCCTTCATTTAATTGGCAATCTTTTTAAATTCTCTTTCTTTATTAGTGAGATTGATATATTGTCTTTCCTAAACACTGCACTCACCCCTCCATTTTTTTAATCCCAGAGTAACCATCATGTGGGGTAGGTCAGGGTTCCATGGCTGTAGGTAAGCTAGAATCTGTGTCTTCAGAGTCCTAAACTCCAACGCTTCTGTTCTCTTCTTGGAAAAAATGAGGCACACTTACTGAAGATCATCAATTACTATGGCAGCCTACCTTGGAAAAAAGCGCATTCATACATGGGTGTTATCCATTTTCTAAAGGTTAACATTACAAAATATGGACATGCTGAATAGCTTTATATTAAGCTCTGTCAATTAGGGAGGGAAAATGTAGAGTAGCTATTTTGAGAGAAGGTGGGAAAGTCTTAATCACAGGGAAGGTATGGATTCAGCACGTCACTGCAAAATAAAAAGCTGTTACAAAACTGTTTTCCTTCATTTGTTCTTCTGTATCAGATCACATATTTTATATTATATTTTATATTATAGTGGTTTCTGCAAATTAACACTAAGCCTGATTTGTAATACATTGGCTCTGTTTACACCTTGCGTTAAGACATTTTTAGCCACAATTTATTGAATAAATTGCAATTTACTAGTTTTACGAAAGCTAAAACAAGAAACTATAAGTTGGATTTGAGTTTATGTGAGTTTACATGATGGCTTATTCAGAAAACTGGCTAAAGCAATGGCTTAGTACAGCGTGGAAACATCATGGGAAACATCCTTCATTCTAAGGAATTAGAAAACTATACACTTTTAATGATGGGAACAGGGACAAAGGCACACTAGGAAGTAAACGGATTTCTTTGTGTGTGACCTAGCAGGCCACAAGAAAGCAAAAAACAGTGCATGAACATTCTGGATTCCATTTAAGCACTCCAGCTTTGCAGTTACTCAGCTGGTATGTTGCAGGAACCCAGCTGTCTTTTTCTTCTTCGTTTATTCTGCAGAAAATAATTAACAGAGGTTGTTTAAAGACAAAAAAGAATGTTCACACTAGTTTCACTCTTGGTGTTCAGTCATTTGCTATCTGTGGTTAAAGAGTATTAACTTTTCTTTTCCCCTGTCAGGAAAGCCAATAATGCAACAATGGGAAGAGGAAACAATCACACTAACTCACATCAATGAAAAGAAAACCATTAAAAGGGAACAGAACCCTGGAATGGAGAAGAAAAGCACCCAGCAAAGAGATAGTGCAGACAATATATCACATGCAGCATGTGGCAAGTTTCTTACTTGTTCCCTCAGAAGCCTATTGCCATTTGTTTGTGTTATTCTGACACTGCCAACTGCATGTCACAGAGAAATGAATCAGGTGAAGATTTCATATGATATAAAAGTCATTGGCCAGTATTATACTTGGTTATTGGATGTTGTAGTCTGGTTTCTTAATAGACCACAATAAGACTGGAGAAAATATTGGATAATTTCAGGAGAAAAAATGAGAAATAAGCTATGTCTATCAGATCTAGACAACCACTGGATGGTAGCAAAGTCATCTTTCTGCCATCCTGTGATTAACTGGACTTGACAAACTCCTGGATATATTTTCATGAAGATTTAAACTTTTGGGACTCGGTAACCTCGATCCATAAAAACATTTCTGTGTTTAAACATAACATGCATATCATGGTCTGCAAAGCTGTAATTTAACTGACATTATGCAAGCATCACAAATCAGACAAACCAGATTATGGATTAAATATGTGTGAATTTAGCTAATATGATTTGGGTTATATGTGAAGCTAATTAGTATTATTATATTTCTAAGAAATAAATGCATCAGATCATATTAATTAATATTACTTAAACAATTAAGCAAATGGTTTCTATCTAGACAAAAATGGACATACATTTACTTCTATCAAACAGTTTCTCCACCCTAGTCTCACTAAGGTGTATTAGTTGGAGGAAGGACAAAACAAATGAAAATTATAAAAAGAAACAGAA
The DNA here is from genome assembly GCF_009769535.1 of Thamnophis elegans. Classification (NCBI taxonomy): domain Eukaryota; kingdom Metazoa; phylum Chordata; class Lepidosauria; order Squamata; family Natricidae; genus Thamnophis; species Thamnophis elegans. The sequence continues at coordinate 18,709,194 of NC_045550.1, forward strand.
GAGGGGAAAATTCAGGAGCTTGAACAAGGGTTATATGCTGTACCATGAGTGCATATAACCATTATAACCATTAAAGGGAGGATGGAAATTAAAGCATATAACCATTAAAGGGAGGATGGAAAATCAGGCATTAGGCATTGGCATAAAGTCATGCTAATAGGAAAGTTGCCCACCCCCAGAGAGATCAATTAAACAAAAGAGCAAAATGAAAGGTTTTGAATATGAAGTGTTGAGGAATCAAAGTAGAAGAAATTGGCTTGGCTGCTCATGAGGTAACAAAAGTCTGATCAATCATACAGAAATTGGAAGGTTTTCTTCTCTCAGTAAGTTTAAAAAAGAAAAGGAAATAAAAGAAAGTAACAGTTGACATCTGCATGAGCTGCACCAATCATGGTGAGTAAGGTGGAATGAATTAACAGATGGGAAATCTGTTTTTTCTCAACATTCAGAAAATGTGCATCGGGTTTTCTCCTCTGAAATTGGACTCCTTTCTCCTAGCATAAAATCTGTTTATGGGACTCAGTGCTGCAAGAAGCTCCAGAGCAATTTGCCAGTTACTAAGCAAACACATATTCCTATTGCCCATATTTATTACTGAGGGCTTAGTTTTATATTTATTTATAACTGGTACAGAAGGGGATAGGATATTCAGCTGTTTTCCAAAGCTGTTTTTGAATTCAGCTACAGAGATAATTTTTATAGCTTAAAATTTGTTCATTTTTACACTGACTGTACATATCTAGCAGCATGAAGTACTTCTCTGAGTTGGGAAGTCCACATATTTGCTTCAGATCAGTGATAAGCAGGACAGTTATTGTTAATAGCCCCATTACAAGAGTAGCATGAAAAGTAGAATCTTTAATTCATTGGTTCCACATAGCATTCTAAGGATGGTTTTCTTAACCATGGTTTATTGAATACCCCACAACTGACTAAAATAGAACATTAAAGTAAGCTTCTGATTTACAGCTTATAGTTCTGGATATGTTCAACACATTAAACTAAAGAGAATAGAGCACAATGTGTAAGCTAGCTAATTCATCAGCAGAATGTTTGTGGGCATGGACTATGATCTTGCAACTTCAGATATTTCATTTCCTTGATCACCCTTTGTTTGCATGTGTGCGGTGTGGACTGTCTTGATTGTCTCTTATTTAAAAAAGTTCAGTGGTGTTAGTATAAGTTTTTATGATGCTATAAATACAGTCTTTGCTATGCAGGATAACACTTAGGGGAGAGTTCCCACAATAGCACATTATCCAAGGTCATATTTGATGTGCATCTGTCAGGCTTCCGTTTTCCTATCTTTTCATTGGTGAGTGAATAGTTCTGTTTAGATATGAGGTCTCAATTAGCTATAATTGCAGTATATGTTAATTATATGTAGGAGAAAGGCCTCAAAAATACTTTATATGTTCTGTATCATTTATGAGAAACAGCCATAGCAGATTGGGGTTGATATGCAGCTAGACTGATGGTATAAAAAATAAACTCATCTTGTCATTAATATTTGAACACTGTCATTTTCCTGTCCCTGCTGCCATTATATTTATAGCATTTCTTAACCTACTTGAGAATGACTTAATCTAATGAGAACTATTGGGAGGACAGAGAAACAAACTTGACTACAATCACTTTTTAAAATTAATCTTTATTGATAATTATGACAAAAGGCATTGTTAATGTTTTACAGACATCTGAATTTCTAGTACCACGCATTTCATCTTATAATTCAAACCAAAAAAAAATTCAGCTGCTATTGCATATTCTTGAAATAAGGCCTTAATATATACTGAGTATCTGCTGCCAGTTTCCTTTTTTAGCCCTAAAATGTTCAGGTCTTGAAAGGCAGAGGTAACATTTTAACCTCAGTAATGTCTTTTCATGCTAATAATGGCAATACTTAAAGCCATTTTGGAAAAAATGACTCTTTCCTGGCTCCCAGCCATTCATTTACCATCTTTTCATAAAGCATGTATAATGTTACTTTTCAGAGTTGTCTCTCTTTTCTTTTTTGGTTTTTGGGTGATATTCATAAAATTTTGGAATAGCTGTACTTCTGTGAATCCAGAAGACATCAATTAGTTAGAACACACCTGGTTGTCTCCAAACTGAGAGTATCTATCCCCAATATTTTCAGACTTTTAAGTAATGAAAGGTTTCATTCTGCTTCTATGGAAGTGAAATAAAAATAGTTTATAACATATATACACATCTTTTTTATATTACTACATGATATAAGAAATAGAAGGAACTATTGTAACAAAGTCATATTTTAAGAGCTTCTATAGACCAAGTTCTGTGGTCACCATTGGCATAGTGACAAGCCATTCTGAAATCTTACCATATTTAGTGGCAAGTGAAGGGAAAAGAACTATAAATGACATGTACTGTATATAAGCATCAAGCTGTAGGAAATGTATGTCAATACTTTTGCCTGACATGGAAATGAACTGGTAAAACTGAATATGGAAGATATGGTGGGGTTTCTCTCTAATGACAAACTACATTGGTGGTGCAGTGGTTAAAATGCAGTATTGCAGGCAAACTCTGCCTATAGCCTAGTGTTTGATCCTGTTGGGGTCAAAGGTGACTTTGCCTTCACTCTTCCGAGGTCGGTAAAGAGAGGAACCAGATTGTTGGAGGCAATGTTCTAATAATGCTACATTGTAAATCACTCAGACAGTGCAGTAATGTGCTATGGGATGGTATATAAGCCTAAATACTACTGCTATTACTATACCATTGGTTGTGTAGCTGAATTTCCACATTCCATATTCAGTTAAGGCAGTACAGTGAGGATGTTAATTAAGGAAAAAATAACTGTAGAGATAGAAACATATTAATGATGGCATCAATTTTGCATCATGATAATTGGTAGGTGTTATGTCCATGATCTAACAAGGTATCTAAGCAACTACTACAATATCTTGAAATGTCTTCAAAGAAAAACCAGAAAGTCCAGTTGCCTTTTGAAAAAGCACCTTTGGGACAACCATGACCTGGATGACTGAGAATCTCCATAGACATTTAGTGATACACTTTGGGATCAACACCCTTCGAATGATGCGGGAATATGAATGGATTCCCAGAGTATAAATCCTTCCATTCCCCACCAGTCAGAGCTAAAGAAGCTTCTTGGATGACAAGCGAAACATCTTCAACCCCCCCCCCCCCCCCAGAAAGTCCAGTTGCCTCTTGAAAAAGCAGTTTTGGAACAACCATGACTTGGATGACTGAGAATCTCCATAGACGCAAGCAACCACTAAAGTTTCTGAAGATATGCAGCATCAAGCAAGAAAATCCACCATGCTAGTTGGAAGAAAAGAGAGTTGTGTCCATTGCAAACTAATATTAATACCTAATATATAGTCAGTCTGTTTCGTTTTATTCTTCCAAGCACTCGATTTTATTGTTCTGTCCATCCCCCTCCCTGGAGTAATGTATCTTAACAATAAACAACATCACCTGAAGATTCAGAAAGAGGAAAGCAACATGCCATGCCAGGCAAATATGACCCTTTAATATATGTGTATAATATTGCAATATATATGGAAAAGAGTTGGTTCTCATCTCATTCAGTCATCCCTTGCCCTATAAACTCTGCTAATTGTTTATCAGATCATCCCAAATTCCAAATCACTTCAAATCTCTGATTACTACAAAATATTCAATTTTTTTTTTTGCTTCCATTCAGTTGATTTATATGCTTGAGTTGGGTTGCCACAGGAATACTGTACTATTTCCATAGAAAAATACCTGCTTTCCCAGCACTTTATTCAGTCTTTATACATTTTTCATGTCTTGGTACTGACATTTCAGTAACTCACATTAAGAATTTAACTATAATATAATTCAGGTTCTTAACTGGTTTTTGTCCTTTCCTCTCTCATTTTCTTGTCTGTCTTGAGCCATTTGTAAGTATGTAACCTTGGATATGTCACTGAGAGGCTAAAAGTAGACATAGGTACAATAAACATTGTCCAGCCATGCCTAAAGAGAATAATCTCTCTGCATATCGGCTGTAGTATTGATGAATCTATTTATCCTGTTCATCTTCAGTGTAGCAGAAAGTACCACATACTTTGTGTGTGTCCATTAATAATATCAGGCTGTAAATATTCTTATGTTTCATTGCAAATAAAAAAAAGTTCGAACTGAATCCATGTAATTTTCTTTGATGATTAGATGTTGGCAGAGGTACTGAACAAAACTTTAATTTCAAAATTGTTCTTTCAGATGGCTTCATTTTCAAGCCTATATTTTATTTAAAGCTTAATTTAGGATTTCCCCCCCTGTATGAGCTTTTGGGAGAAATAAGTTCATATGCACCATCGCCTGTTTTAATTATTCAAACTTTGTATTTGGTCTTTTCGTACTTTCTGTGTCATATCTGTTCTGTTGTTTTCTTTTAAAGTCTGTTCTGATCAGCTATGGCAGTGTTCAAAAACATGATTTCCCTCCCTACAGAGCCATGATGATAAATCTTCTTGGCATCTATGTAACAATTTCATCTTCAAAGTGTTGCATGCTGTAAATAATTCATTCCCTTGTTCCCATGTATGAGGCAGGTAGGGAGAGCAATGTTAGCTCCATTTCATGGCTACAGAAGAAACGTGAATGGCAGGATGCTAAAAAAATTTCAAATAAAGTGAAATACATTTTTGTTTCTTTTAGGCTTTAATAAAATCAATCTAACTTCCTGGTAAATGTGTAGTAGCAGAGCTGATAACTTTTTTTGATTTGAGGAAACTGTATTTCAATAAGAATCATATCTAAGCATTTATTTAAATGGTAGCCAGCCATCAGGTAAGATAACCCATTACTTAAATGTTGCTATGCCTACTTCATCTCTATGAATATCATTATATTCACACCTTTGCAGAAATAAGTTCAAGCGGGTTCAAGACTTAACTTATAGTTATAGAATGGCAGAATAAGGCCATCAATAAATTCCAAATTGTAATCCCATCAGCATTCAACTTCCAGTTGGATAACACAGATTGTTTGAATGTCTTAGGACAATTCACTTCAGCCTATTTGAAACATATTTGAGATGAGAGATTTATGCAACTAGTCTCTGTGTTTTATTTATTTGACTCATGCAATTGTAAGTTTGTTATTAAAGAAGACATTTTAAATCAGGGAAAATTGCATATGCATGGACTTAATAGTTATTAATTGAAATGTAATTTGTGGTACAGATAGTCCTTGACTTATAGCCATTCATTTAGTGAACTTTAGAAGTTGAAATGGACTGAAAAAAGTGTCTTACGATGATTTTTTGCGTTTACAACCACTGCAGCATTCACATGGTTAGGTAATCAAAATTCGATTGCTTGATAAATGGCATGTATTTATGATTGCAGTGTCCCAGGATCATGTGATCACTTTTTGAGACTTCTGACAAGCAAAGTCAAGGGGAAAGCCAGATTCACTTAAGAGCTATGTTACTAACCTAACAACTGCAGGATTCACTTAACTATTGTGGTAACAGAGGTTATAAAATGGGGCAAAATTACTTTATTGTCTTGCTTAGAAATGGAAATTTTGGTTTAAAACGTGGTCATAAGTCAAGGACTACTTGAATTTATTTCTTAGATCTGTGTTCCTGAATTCTGCAAAACACTAAACTCTGCAAAAGCTAACAAGTATTCCCTCAACTTGATTAATGGAAGACCACAAAATCTGGCACCTACCCTTATCCTTGTCCATGGCAAGTAAAAGTTATTGGACCTTTATGCTAAAACTAAGCATTGAATTCTACTTTATCAGTGTAAATGGAGCTTAATGAAATAGCAAAATCATTATACACCTTATATTCAGCATTGAGGGGGAAAAGGTTGGTTGTGGCAAGAATCATAGCAGTGGAAAACTACACACACACCAGGAAATGCACAAATTAATATATTTTTTGGCAGTTTTTTATCGTGTGTTACAATTAAATTGGAAATTAATAGGGTCTTGTAGGTTGTAAGTTGCAGTAGTGCAACAATGTTGTTCTCTCCATTATATGGACAAGATAACACTGTAACAAAACCAGATGGGTATAAATATCATATATTGGGAAACCTTTAGCTCTCATCTTCTTATTGTTTACAGAAAACAAATATAGGAAATCGACTATGCTATTTCTAAGGGTCCTTTGCTTTGCTGAAGGAAATATTTGCTGAAGAGCCATATGTCCTTGCTTCAAAAAGCACAGCAAAGTAACTGCAGTTATCAGTTCAGGTTGAAGGGCTTGTGAGGTACTGAAAGAATTGATTGAGTCTGCTAGATTGAGTCTGATACAAAGCACCTGATTGAGGCAGAACCCATCAACTCAATGATACAAATCATTTCCACTTCACAATGAGACAAATTGTAGCACTTCTGCATCTTGCTGTGTGAATTGTGGCTATTTTGCAGATTCCTGCTTGGAAGCAATTTTGTCTCCGGTCGGTTAATTAGGCATCTAGGATAGTTTTGTCCAGTGTGATTAGCCACGGCTGTAGAGTGTCAAAGATATTTTCTCTCATTTTGTTACCTAATGTTTCAAAATGTGCATGGTTAAAAATAATCACAGGACAGTTGATACACAAATAAGCATATGTATATACTGTAAATGGTAATCCAATTTATGTTGGTACTGACTATATTCATGAATATGCTGTTCTCCCTGGGTATAAGTTCCCATATCCCAGTTGCTATCATTTGAACTTATTTTTCCACTTATTTCCTCTGTTCAAACACTTCCAATATATAGCCTTTTCATATACACTTTTTGTATGCTTTTGTATGCTTAAAAAGAGCTTAATCCAATCGAACATTTTTTGCACTTCCCTGAATACAGGCAAATTTTTTTGAATATTTTTTTCAAACATATGCAGATTTTCAGATAACTCTTTAGGTAACTTTTATGATTTTGTAACCCTATATGACAAAAGACAGCTGACTTCATTCATTTCTGAATAACTTCATTCATTTCTGCTATTATTATGGAGGGACACTTCAACAGATGTCTATCTTCAACTGATACACAGTTGTTGAAATTATGATACCGCACTGACGAATAGTATAACACTAAAATTGGTCTTTCTGTTTTACAGGAAACACACAACTTTTTTACAGGAAACACACAACTAATGTTGACATTAACAGTGTGGTTTATATTAACTGTCCAATATGTGCAATTTACAATTCATTCATTGAAAGCCATTAAAAATATTTATTCTATTTACAATAATTCCCATTTTTTAATATTAGCAAATAGATTAGAAACTATACTTTTAAGTCCTAAAGTTTCAGATTTCATCTGCATTTATATGTGGACTTGATACAACAACACTTTTCCACTTGTTTTTGAAAAGCTTGTGATTGTCATTTGAAACCGAAAGCCAAATTTGTCTGGGCAGATACAATTTCATTAAGCAACAAATAAAAGACCCCAAATAGCTGTCATTAATTTAAGATTATCATAGAAGCCTGAGAACTATTGTCGAGAAAATGAAGCATTGTGTTGGAAAATGGTAACTATCTTTCCCCATGTCATCAGTGAAAACACAAAGCCCAGATTTGTTACTCATCACAGCTTTATAATTCGCAAATGGATTTGTTTCTATAAAGTCACTCTTTGAATCTCTTCTTGGGAACTCAGGTTTTACTGCTGTACAATGAAAAACAGAAACTGCTTCATCATGTGAGAGATAATTCCAATTATTCCAAAAATATGCAATGAAAACAAAATATGAACAAAGTGACATTGAGGGGTTTGCAAATCCGGAGACACATGGCAATATGTTGCATTGGAAGAATAATATGGAATAATATGGAAGGCTAATTCTTTTTGTATTGGGAAAATAGTTTATGTGCTGCTAAATTCTTTGTGTTATAATCTAGACAGATGTTGCTCTTTACTATCTCATTTAAAAGCAGTGTACAGTCTAGTTACAACTTGTTCTGACCCCCCTCCTCCGTCCAGGAACAAAAGCCGAATTTTAGAAATCCTAAATCCCATTTTGCCATTCCCCCTCCCATTTTGCCATTCAGGGTTCATGCTGAATTGAGTTAATTCCCACTAAAGAAAATTATCTTAATTCATTTCCATTCATTCAAAAAATGGGAGAGACTAGAAAGGATGATAGTTCATGATCAATGTTGCTTAAAGGTTTTATTCAAAGGATGATCAAATTAGTACATGATTTGGGTCCTGTCTCTAGATGTATGCCAATTCCCTCATCAGCTTTAATCAACTCTCTTTGTAAAGGGAGTTGTCTGTTAGCCTAGAGAACTGGAAGATCTTCTAGAAATAATTGGAATCACCTTAATTCATTCTTCAAAGATGCATTAAAAAGAGTCAGTGATGCAAAACTTAGTTAGGTTCCCTTAAGTAATTCTGTAGCTTCTAATAAAATTACCTAGAAATGTTCACTGTCACCTTATTTATGAACAATTCAGTCCTAAAAGCTTTAAGGAAATCAAAATTACTTTGTACTGTTAAATTAGTATTTTTCTTTCTGTTACTTTTGGGGGTTTCCAAATGCTATCACATAGTGGGATTTTGATGGGAAGAGAGTGCCCAGATAAATGACCTCTTGTGTTGGAAATATTTTGCATTGTTCTTCAACTACCTCTTACTTTTTAATCTTCTCTACACAAAATGCACATTAAATATATTAAACGCTAATGCTAACCCTAACCCTATACAATTTTTTTCAATTAGTAATGCTAGGACATATCCACTTGTAAAATACATTTGTAGCCATGATATGAGTGGGTACCGAATATGTTCCATTGGCAATTTTTGGATGACAGAATTAAGAAGTCATATTTGCTTAATATTTCTATCTTGCAGACCTGTTCATATTGTGGAGAACACTAATCTGGATTCACACGCATTTGTGTTAGATTATAGAATTTGTAAATCTCCATTTTTAACTTGTTGCCCGGTTACTAAATGCTAAATACTAAATAAAAATATATTTTAATTAAAAATGTTGATAATATTATTGTATTAGAATTTGTAGGAGGACTTCTAAAGAAGTGGTGTAAAATTAAACACATAACAAACTGGAGAATGCTGTTACTAAATTCATCAATAGTTTTCCTGGGGGAGATAGAAGAGAATGTTTATCAAGTTAATTAGAAATAATTCATATTTATCCCCCATAAAGTTAGATAGTGAAATATTAATGTAACTATGATTTTTATTTCTAAATATATTTTCACTAATTGTGTTGCTATTTTTTAAAATCATTTTTATGTAGGTAAATGGTAGAGACTCATTTAATTCAATGATTTTGTCTGAGAAAATTTACATAGGATTGAAAGAAGCAGATGATCCACTTGTTTGATTCTTATATTATAATTTTTAAATAGTTTTTATTAAACATTTTAATCTTTAAAAACAGAAAAAAAACATACAAGAAAAAACTAAAGACAAAACTTACATAACAATATAAAGTAATTATACAGCTTTCTGTATCAGCTATCATGTTTAGCCTTTATAGTTCTCCATTCTTCATTGCCTTCCTATTGCTTTTACCTTGTCCTATAATATAACAACAGTAGTACTATCACTTATAATAATATTAATTATTTATATCACTATATATTTACATTCTCTGTTTTCGGTTTTGGCTTCTGTTTTCTAGCCACTTATAAATTCTATTCCATATTTTATAGAAATTTGATTCTTCTCTTTCTTTTAATTTTATTGTCATTTTGTCCATCTCTGCACATTTGAATACTTTTCTAATTATTGGTTCATCTGTGGATGTATTGATTTTCCCCCCTAGTTTTGTGCAAAAGCAATCCTAGCTGCAGTGAGTATGTGTATTATAATGTATTGAAGTTGTTTATCCATTTTTTGGCCTAGAATGCTTCTGGTTTTAATTCTATTTTTTGCTCCATAATTTCTTCTGAATTTTCCACCAGTATTGATTCTTATATTAATTTACTCAATATCTCCCAAATATATGTTATAGAGCTAGAACTAATCTATCTGCTGAAATCTTGCCTTGTATTTCAGGACATATTTTAAATTTCAATAATATTTATTTTAAAAAATGTATTGAATACATATACATTGGAAACTTGCAGTTTAGATAAATATACGTAAAAAAGATGTTGTTTGTAAAAATAAGCATTATGGAAAAAGTTTTATACACAACTAAAGTGTAACAAAATGTACACAACTAAAGACATATAAGTGCAATTTCTATCTCTCTGTGGGGTCTACTCTCTCTCTCTCTCTCCCCCCTCTGTGTTGCCAAATGTGTATTCTGAAGAAAAAATCAAGTTAAAATGAAATGGGATTTGCCTTTTGTGGGATTAGATTGTTCATTTCTTTTTAAACATTTTTTTGTTCCGGTTTTCTTCACATTTACAAAGTATAGATTTTTAAATCAGTTAAGACAGGAAGAGGAAAGGTCTACTGTCAGTGCTTGGTTTTCAAATGAGATGGGAGGTAGGATAATTAAAGCCCACAGGGAGGTTGCTGCGGGAGTCCTTGTGCATAAGGGCAAAAGAGTAAATGACAAAATGAGGGATGTTTGATAAGCCCTCTTCTGGATGACAGTTTTGGCAGCTGCAACTGCTTTTCAGCTTAGCAAGGTTTCTCAATCAATATTTCTACACTCCATTGATCTAGTGGAATGTACTATAAAACAGCAGCAAGATTGCATCCAAGCCTCAATTTTCTCTGCCTTTAACTCGTGGGACTGCTGATGAGCTTGAATGGGAGTTTGCATCATTAAAATCAACATCACAAAATGCAACTAACATTTCGAAACCAGAAAGTAGATTACTGGGTGGGGGGACAGGTTGTTTAAGGAATATATGTTTAATTTTATTCATTTCTCTGTGGGATAAGACACAGGCATAAAATCTCTGAGCAGAATTCTTTCTTTGGTATTCTCAGGCTGGGCATATAGAGAAAGCCAGAACTATAAAATAATATACCCACTGCAGGCGGGAAGTATATTAATATCATTTTCAATAGCATTGGTTTATGCTCACTGTGTGAGCCTTGGCCATAATAACTTTATAACAGATGCAGTACTTCAGTCTTTTATTTTTACCTTCACTGCGCAGTTCAATAAAATGAAGGGATACCTAGGAATCCTTCATATTTGAGTTCTTTTTTTTAAAAAAAGAAAGAAAGTAAGTCCTGACGATCAGATAGAAAACGTGCTAAAATTAAATAAGGAAGTTAAGAATCTAACAAGCATATTATTAACAGAAATAGCCAGTTTGTATGTAGATTCAGTGGCCAACTTCATTTTTAATCAAGAAAATATAATCTGGAAATTACGATACTCATAAAGTACAATTATTGAAGTAAAACTATTCTTGAAAGTAGCAATAGCAATAGCAGTAGACTTATATACCGCTTCATAGGGCTTTCAGCCCTCTCTAAGCGGTTTACAGAGAGTCAGCATATTGCCCCCAACAATCTGGGTCCTCATTTTACCCACCTCGGAAGGATGGAAGGCTGAGTCAACCCTGAGCCGGTGAGATTTGAACCGCTGACCTGCTGATCTAGCAGTAGCCTGCAGTGCTGCATTTAACTACTGCGCCACCTTGGCTCTAGTAGAAAGATTCCAAGGTCTTTTCTTTGTTTGGAAATAAAACTTCAGTTGTTTAATGCACAATTATGAAATAGGACTGTCATTTGATATTAAATAAATTTCTCCAATTTGTTACGTTGCTACACTGTATGAGAAGTTATTAATGTTAATAATGTAGATCAATGATTAGATGAGTAAGTTGACGAATGCTGAATTATTTTCACTGATCATTAAGTGATCATTCACTGATCATTGTATAATGATTCTATAGACATAAGAATAGCCTATGTTAATTATGGGCTGTGTGAAGAAGTGCTTTATTTTATAAGTTCTAAATTTTCTTTTGAACAATGGTGATCAGACGCAGTGGATAGAATGCGGTACTACAGGCTTATTCACTACTAACTGCCAGTAGTTCGATCCTGACCGCTCAAGGTTGACTCAGCCTTCCATTCATCTGAGGAATGGTAAAATGAGGACCCAGATTGTTGGGGCAATATAATGACTCTGTGAACCACTTGGAGATAGCTGTAAAGCACTGTGAAGCGGTATATAAGTCTAAGTGCTATTGCTAAGTGCTATTGCTATTCTTTCATGTACTGTTAAATAGAAATGATTTAAACCCTTCTCCTTGAGATAGAAATAATAGTACTTAATAATTCAAATATCCAGATATGAATTTTGGGTTGATGAAATCAAATAAAAGGACAACATCTGTAGAACGTTGTCATTTTGCTTTGTTTTACAGCCAACTGCACTTGGCAACTAATTTAAACCTTTGCCAAGAATAAAAAATATGCAATTTAAATAAGATACTTACCATTCTACCTTTTCTTCATAGTGACCTTTTTCCTCCTGTTGCTATAAACAGTATTAACTCATGTTTTTTTTAAATATGTATTTCTAACTGCTGAATAAACTTGCCTTTTATTTTACAAACTGTTAATTGTCATAAAATAGCTACGGTGAAGGATTAACTGCTATTTATTTAAACCTAATAATGAATAATTTAACAGGCTGCAATAAATGTATTAAATGCGAATGAATGTTGCCAATCTATTGAACATATGAAGATTTTTATGCAGGAAACTGACATATTGGCCTACTGCCTTTTTGCTCAACCCTTGAACTTGTTAATTGTTATCCATGAGTCCTCAATAAGGAAGGCTAGAAGAGAGAAAGCTGACAAGAGTTGCCTTTTACAATGCTAAAAAGAAAGGCTGGCAATTATCTCTGGAACTCTCTTTTTTCAGTTTTCAGTAGATTCATCGGCAGCTAAAGATTGGTTCAGTAGTCCACAACTGAAGGTTCATTTAACAGTGCTCAGATATGGTATGATCTAGAATGATATTAGTCCATACACTGCTATTGATCTGAGCATCTATGTTGTCACAGTCTGCCAAGTAGAAGTTTAAGTATGGGTGTCTATCTATTGCTTGTCTTAGACATCTGAAGAGCAAACAGCCATCTGTTACATTCCACACATGGTTTTTTTTTTTGGCGGGGGCAATAGCAATAGCAATAGCAGTTAGACTTATATACCGCTTCATAGGGCTTTCAGCACTCTCTAAGCGGTTTACAGAGTCAGCATATCGCCCCCACAGTCTGGGTCCTCATTTCACCCACCTCAGAAGGATGGAAGGCTGAGTCAACCTTGAGCCGGTGAGATTAGAACCGTTGAACGGCAGAGGGCTTTCAATAAAATTACCACATGATTGTTTTTATCTATTCAATGATCTGTACCAAATACTATACAACTTTTCTATAAAAGAACTTCAGCTCTACTACTCTGATAGCCCAGCTTTTTAATAGGAAATATTTAGCCTAGAAAAAACTTTTCCATAACACATAGTTTTCCATATCATAACAGATAGTGCTCCGTTTTGTGTACAAGCATATATGTTAATGCATTAGCCCTGAGGACTGTCATTGAGTTTAATAATGATTTAGTTGTGCAATGTTTTACTGATATGGACACAGAGGAATCTCCACTGAGAAATAGATGGGTGGCTGAACTGTATCATTGACAAGAGCTCTGGGCTACATAACTCCAAGCTTAATTAAATACAGCAGAGCTGCAAATCTCTCAATAACATAGCATGGTCATTTACTTCAGCTATGTGACTCCCACCCTGATCCGGTTGTTGTAAACTCAACTATAATGACAGCAACAGTAATAGCAGCAGTGGTGCTAATAACGCTGACAAACTATGTGGCGAACAGCAATTTACCTTCCTTGAACACTATGCATGGACAGCATGTCGTGTGTTGTTTCTGGACCTGATGATAATGCAGAATTAACAACAGACAGTTACATAACTTTAAAAAATCAAGTAATAAGGATTTTGAGCCCCCTCCCCTGCTTATTAATTTCAATTATAATAGTTAGCTAATAGAATACTCTCCATAATGCATGGCCTGAGTGGTACACTTGCTTAATTATCTTATGCATGTAAAATGTTAAGCAAAAGAAGCTTTTTTTGTTTTCAAGGAAACTAATTCCTATTATACTGTATCTAGTAGAGAATTAAGTAATAGATAAATGCATATTGCATTGGTTCTGTCTTATCTGCACTGTTTCTGATAATAAACCAAGGATGGGAAAAAGGAGAAAACAAGTGGTGCTTCAGAACTGTATACTGCTGTTTTAGTCCTATTGAAGATTATTAAATTGAAATCTAAAATAATCCACCAGCTCCATGACTGAGATTATACTTGGTCCTTGCATCTCATACATTGTGATCAGCACTTTGTAACAAATTTAAAATCTTTTAACCTGGAGGAGATTTACTAACACCAAGCCAATAACCTGTGCTGAAAAAAAGAACAAAATAATTTAAATGGATAATAAAGTAGTGGACAGGAAAAGAAAAGGTAACAGAACTGAAAAGTTTGTGGTAGAAATGGTTTTGGAATTTTCGGATGACTGTGAAGATGCATCCTTTGCTCCCATTTCATGGTGCTTGCCAGCATGTGGTATCCCAACTTTTAATGTAATTAATTTTCTGGCCAGCATTGAGCTCAACCTGTGACAATCTTTCTAAACCAATTTGACTGAGTTTGAAATTTATTACCACTTCCATGTCTTCAACTAACTTGACAAAAAAGATGAAAAGAAAGATGTTCAATTTATATATGCCAGGAAAAGAATAAAAAAATGTCTGCCATAAAACTATGAAGACTGTCCCTGAAATCCTGTATTATCTTACTGCATACTTAACAACACTTACTGACATGTTCTCCCTCCTGATTCCTTTTCGTTTAGAGCATCTGGATGGGATAATACATGGAGCTCCATTCCATTCTCCCCAACCAGCAGCCTTCTGATTAATTAATCATTCAAGGCATTTGAATAATACATTAAAGATATTTTTCAGTACTTGGTGGAAAAAAGAGGAAAAGAAATAAAAAAGTTCTCATAACAGAAAAGATGTAAGCTGTAAATAGCTAATGAGATATAGAGATGAAGAAAATGTCTTTCCTTTGTTTGCATGGGAATAAGAAACTGTTCTGCTCACGACTAAAGCCCAACTGTTAACTACTTAAGGCTATGATTTTGAGGTGAAGTGAAAAGACAGCAGTACAAGATATATATGAATTCACAGTTATTGTACAATATTATATAAGGAGAAATAAATAGGCATATAAGAAACACAAAAAAGAACCAGAGTTGTGAAACAGGATTAAGAACTATGCTCAAAACACCAATTTGCATGCAAGTATCTGTTCAGGCAAAATGACTGCCAAATACAAAACGTAAATTTTAAAATCTCTGTGGAGATTCCCAGTTATCCAGGTCATGGTTGTCTCAAAGATACTTTTTCAAAAAGCAACTGAACTTTTTTGTTTTTCTTTGAAGATGTTTCACTTCTTATCCAAGAAACTATTTGATGCCTATATTTTTTTTAATAACATAGTAAATACCTAATACTCCTTCATTATCCTGTTTTTCCCACAACACCTCTCTATATCCAGTCTCCTATAAATTTTCAGAATTATGTCAATCAATAAAGACAACAAACATGAAAACAGTAAAATAAATACAAAGGTTAGATTATACTGTAAATACATTTGGGTATAGGTTTCATTTTATTTATCATATAGGTAGAATTATTTATCCATTCAATAATATGTATTCACTAATTATATTTACCAAGAATTGTACCTATTGTTTCTCACTACTTGGTAAAACCTTATCTTTGCCTAGTGTGCCTTATGACTTGATTACATTAAAAACATGTCAAAGAATAAGATGTTCACATATTGTGAAAGTCACATGCATTGTGCATAAGGAAGACATGGGATAATTGAAGACATTTGGGCATTTGCAGGGATGATATTTTTTTATTTATTCAATGCAAATCCACTACACTGAGCCCACCAGTTAAAAGTTTGTAGGAGCACTGAAAGTGTGCTGTGTCTCTTGATAACTCAGTTCCCAGTGTATTGCATGGTACATGTTGCTAATATTATTTCTTGCTAAATAATAAATATGCTTTGATTTGGAAACTATGCTTGTATGTAGGAATATGAATCTAGTATCTTTCCCCCTATCAATCGCATGGTAAAAGCAAGAAATGTTTTCTTTGTTTTCTTGGGTTGCCCAAAAATGAAAAGGCAGTATTAAAATATAAATAATCCAAATTGTTAATTAACTTCGATCAGAAATATTTCTAGTATTAATAAAGTTTTGCATTTTCTTCAGGTTATAAAAATACAACTTGCATCTATTTTAACCAACATAAGGACATATGATTTTGAATTTTCCCTGATTCTCCCTTGTATTCTTTTAACTAGGTTAAGTTCTCTCTCTCTCTCTTCTTGCATTGGAAGTCATATACTTATTGCCCTGCAAGTTTTCAACTTGTATTTATTCTACTCTGCAGCCTTTATCTGTCAGGTTCATATCTCTTTCTAGATACAAGCTGATGATACTATCAGCTCTTGATACACATGCCTTGTGATACCCTATGTTCCATGTAGGCCAATGAGAAAAGGTCAGGCTTATTTCTCTGATCTTCTACAATTTTGTAAACATTGGCAGCTGGAGATGTATGCTGCCTATATGTCAGTATTGGTGAAAGGTTGTTTCTGGTAATGACATGCAAGGAAGGTGACTGAACAGATATCTGGTGCTTTCCACAGCATAACATGTTTTCTTTTCTATTGAGACAGCTCATTTGCTTCTCCATCATCTTCAAATGTTGAATTTCTCTTCACTTATAATTTTAACTTTATATTTGCCAGGTGTGAATTATGAAGCATTGTCTGGGTGGTTTGTTTGCTTGGCAGTCCAATGTCATATACCTAGATAATTCAATGTAAAGTTGTAAATGGACAAGGTAAAAAACATTAAGAATGTGCAGAAAAATACTAAGAATCTGCAGAAAAGAACTGTGTGCTATTAAACACAAGTTAAAATAGGGAAGAGTACCTGTCTACCCTAAACGAGTTCAAATCAGATGGACCAGATGGATTACGCCTCAAGGTTCTGAAGGAAATGGCAGACAAGGTCTCAGAATCACTGAACTATATCTTTCAAAGATCCTGGAACACCAGGGAATTGCCAAAGGAAAGGAAAAGAGTTGATGTAGTTCCCATCTTCAAAAAAGGAAAAAAAAATAGAACCAGAAAACTACAGATCTATCAGCCTGACATCAATACTAGGGAAGATTCTGGAAAAGATAATCAGTGAACACCTAAAAGCAAACAAAGTAATAACCAAAAATCAACACGGGTTTGTCAAAAACAGATCATGCCAGACTAATCTTATGCATTCTTTGATAAAGTGACAAAATTAATGAACCAGAGAAATGCTGTTGATATAATTTCCTTGCACTTCAGTAAGACATTTAATAAGGTAGACCATCATGCAACTACTAGATAAAGTAGAAGAATGTGGGTTAGACAGCATCACCACCAGATGGATTCATAACTGGCTGACCAACCACACTCAACGTGTAGTCCTCAGTGGAACTGCATCTACATGGAGGGAAGTATGCAGTGGAGTACCCCAAGGCTCTGTTTTAGGCCCAGGACTCTTCAACATCTTTATCAATGATTTGAATGAGGGAATAAATGGGGAACTCATCAAATTTGCAGATGACACCAAGCTGGCAGGAATAGTCAACACTCCATAAGACAGGCTTAAGATACAGAAGGATCTTGACAAACTTGACCATTGAGCACTATCTAATAAAATGAAATTCAATGGTGAAAAGAGTAAGGTTCTACATTTAGGCAAGAAAAACGAAATGAACAGGTACTGTGAGAAGGATCTTGGAGTCCTAGTGGACAACCATTTAAATATGAGACAGCAGTGTGCAACAGCTGCCAAAGAAGCCAACAGAGTTCTTGGCTGCATAAACAGAGGGATAGAATCAAAATCACATGAAGTGTTAATACCACTTTATAATGCCTTAGTAAGACCACACTTGGAATGCTGCATTCAGTTTGGTCGCCACGGTGTAAAAAAGATGTAGAATCTAGAAAGAAAACAGAGAAGAGCAACAAAGATGATTGGGGGACTGGAGACTAAAACATGAAGAATGGCTGCAGGAACTGGTTATGTCTAGTTTAATGAAAAGAAGGATTAGGGCTGTGGACTAGAAGATCTCTAAGGTCCCTTCTAGCTCTATTGTTAGGTTATTCGGATTTATTTTATCTCAGGATGTTATTAAGTGATCAATCCAATCTTATTTCTATGACCACAGCCAAATATTATTCTATAGTCTGCACTATAGAATGTAGAATTAATGTTAACCCTTCTTAGATATTTTAGAAAGAACATTGGTCTTACCTGAACGTGTCTTTTAGGTGATGTGGAGGGAGGGGTCACGGCAGGGTTTTATCACAGCCTGATTGGTCCGTTAGACTGAGAGAAAATGTCTTAGCCTTCAGCTATCCCATTGGCTCCCAGTTTCCTTGATGGCGAACAGTGTCCTTATCTGCGAACAAAACACACAGAGACCCCAGGAGAGACCTCCCGGCCCTCCCCCGGACCCTAACTCAACTAGCTAGGGTGGGAACGTGACCCCCCCTCCACATCACCTAAAAGACACGTTCAGGTAAGACTAACGTTCTTTTTCTGGTGATGAAGAGAGTGGGGTCATGGCAGGGACATACCTAAGCTACAGTCCTAGGGAGGGAAGAAGAAGGACCCAGGGGAGGGGTGACTGCCACCTGTTGAAGGACCCTTCTACTGAAGGACGCCTCAGCTGAGGCATAAACGTCCAGCCAATAGTGTCGTATAAACTGAGTCGGAGAGGCCCACGTGGCCGCTTGGCAGATGTCTTCAAATGGGGCCCTGGTGGCCCAGGCTGCAGTCGTGGCGGCGCTGCGCGTAGAGTGGGCGGTGATACCTACAGGGGAAGCCTGACCTGATGCTTCGTAGGCAGTCATGATGGCCTGTCTCAGCCACCTCCCTATGGTGGATGAAGAAACCCTAGATCCCAGGGACCCC
The DNA here is from genome assembly GCF_009769535.1 of Thamnophis elegans. Taxonomy (NCBI): domain Eukaryota; kingdom Metazoa; phylum Chordata; class Lepidosauria; order Squamata; family Natricidae; genus Thamnophis; species Thamnophis elegans. The sequence continues at coordinate 18,728,205 of NC_045550.1, forward strand.
GGTCGAAAAGAGACAAACAAATCCTCAGATCTGCATATTGTCGCAGTCCTTCTTAAGTAAATCCGGAGAGCCCAGCGCACGTCCAGCCTATGCCAGAGCCGTTCGCGCTCATCGGATGGATCCGGGCAAAAATTAGGCAGAATAGCCTCCTGAGCCCTATGGAACGGGGTATTCACCTTCGGGAGGAATGTGGGATCTAGGCGGAGGACCACTCTGTCATGATGGAACTGACAGAGGTCGTCCCTAGAAGAGAGAGCACCCAACTCGGATATACGCCTGGCAGAGGTGACAGCTACCAGGAACACCACCTTAAGGGTGACTAGGTGCATATGAACTGTCCTGAGTGGCTCGAACGGTTCCCCTGTCAATGCTCTGAAGACCAGTGGGAGATCCCAGGTGGGGAATCTATGGACCGGTGGCGGACGAAGGTTTGCAGCCCCTTTTAGAAAGCGGCGAATGAGGGGCGCATGGGTGAGGGTAGCCCTCCCCATCCAAAACCATGGCTAAGGCTGCCACCTGTCTGCGCAAAGTGTTCTGGGACAGACCGTTCTCGAAACCCTTTTGCAGGAATTCCAAGACGACGGAGATTGAGGCCCTGGAGGGATCAAGGTCGTGGCTAGAACACCACTTTGCAAACGACTTCCAAGTGGAGTTGTATATTCTGGCGGTGGAAGGACGCCTAGAAGCTTTGATGGTGGCAATGACCCCCTTGGACAGATTAATGCTGCTCAGGAGCATTTGTTCTTTCAATTTCTATTGTATCAGTCTGGTATGTTCATTTGGATTCTTTGGAAACTGTCTAGATCTGGAATTGATTTTTTTTTCCCAGCACCATTCTCATTGAATTCTTTTAGCAAGATTAATTCAAATGAAAGGGATTGAAGTTCCAAAATTTCCAGAAATTTAACAATTTCACATTGAGAACCAAAATATCCCCTGGATCCAGAGAAAGAGAACAGGAAGGACAGGATAGACAGCAAACCACACAAGTATCAACAAGGTTGGATCAACTTTCTCTCTCAGAGGTACAAGGAGCCAAGGAACAAAGACAAACCTGTGTGATTACCAGATGAATGGACCAAGAATTAAAAAAGCAATTACAACGGGGAAGAAGGCGGGGCTTAGCAGTGAGAAGACGGATTTTCAGGCTATTCCTGAAATTCCTCTATTCTGAAGGAAATTGGATGGTCCTTTTCGGACCCAAGCTGTCCCGGAGAGACAGTGAAAGGTTGGAGGAGATCCAGCGACCCCAGAGACGTTCGCAAAGTCCCTGGGGGGTTGGAATTTAACCTCCTTTGCCAGTGACTTCTGGATTAGCTGTAAGCTAACCGAAACTGCAGGTTGCCCCTAAGAATGGCGTGAGTGTTTCCAGCTGGTAAGATGATTTTATTACTCAGAGAGACATGGTCCGCATAAAAATCTAAGCTAATTGAAACCAAAGAACAGAAGAATCTAGCGGCGAATTGGATCTTCTTATGGGTTTATGGACAGTGGTTACCCTATTTCTTAAATGTTTTAAATGCTACTTACATGGACAAAGGAAAGATTACTTCAACATCTCCTCTGACTCTCTGTAAGTGGGCTGTAAACCAATTTACTATAATTTGACTTCCTACAACTTGACACTTTTATTGCTTGGCTGGGTTGGTCTAAGATCAGATAAGATTGTACAGCTCCCAGCTTGTTTTTACTTGCAAATACCTTAAAGCCTCTAAAGGAAAAATATTAACTGCGTCACAAATATGGCGTCTATGCAAGTTTCAAATGATTCATTTCAAATGATTTTTTCTGCATTGCAAAAGCTGTCTGATACGTATGACAGATTTGAAAAAAAACTGGACTATTTGCTGTTTTTAACATCAAAATATGAAGAAAAAAGTGAGAATGTTGAATGTTTGAATGTTCCTGAAATACAAACGAAGGATGTCAGAAATGAAGATTCTCAATTTGCTGACATTCCGGGCATCTGGTTTAAAGATTCTCAATTTGCTGACACTCCGGGCATCTGGTTTACTTCGGAGGGAGAAAGAGATGCAACGTTTGAAGGGGGGGCAGCCATACAGAAGATTTATTTCAAAAGACAGAGCGCAGGAGGAATGAAAAGCATTAAAGAATTTATACTTTATGAAACATCATTTGCAAATCTTTCGATACCACCACTGAGAATTAAAGACAAGCTGAAAAGTGCAACAAGCGTAGGACAATGACATTATATGAGAGGCATCCTAAGCAAAAAGGTTCGAAGATATTCCTGTTTGGACTTGCTTATAAAGACGTTTGGAGAACTTGATCCACGAATGGTAATAGGATTAAGGAGGTTTTGTTATTGGAGAGACACAGGCTCTCCATGGAAGAATATAATTCAAAATTAGCTAAACCTAATTATTTTTATTTGTAATAGACATAGTTGAATAATAATTGATAATGACAGTAATGTATATAATGTGGAGTTGATATGATAAATAATAATTGGATATGAGAAGGGAAGGTTAGAAATACTTTTGGACCATATACAAAGGTTATTAATCACAATAACTATCACTATTAAAAAATAAAATAAAACTATATACAGTTAAATGTTAACTAATATGGGAAAAATGTTATGATATACGATATAATTACATAAAGAAAGGAGAATGATAATAAACTATATACATGGAAGATGGAATTTTTGGTATTAAATATTATGGATGTTTAGCTAAAACAGGATATGAGGATTTGATGTTAATAGAGGATTTTACAAACAAGTAAATGAAATGTTAGCATGTGGTTATGGATTAAATCTTTGGCATAGTTAAGGATGAAAGATCTTTAAATAACTGTAGTCAACTAAAAGTGGAGGTATAATGATGTCAATATGGTAAACACTTGAGTCAAGATATTTGAACTAATATGAATTAATGGAAGAGATGCACCAAAACATGTTGTAACCAGCTGATATACTTTTTTATAATATATACTTGTGTTTTTTTTTCTTTTGTTTCTTCTTTTTTTTCCCCCTGCCTTGTTTTTTGTCTTTTTTGTGTTTTGGTTTTTTCTTTTCCCACTGGTGTGGGCATGTGTTGTTTATGTAACAAAATAAAAAAATTTAATAATGGAAAAAAAAAAGCAATTACAACAAACACCTGCTACCGGTCAAGAAGCTACAGGTATCAGTCTAGAAGCAGTGGGAGGAGCCAGGCCAAAGATTAAATTCCAGGATGTCCAGATGGCTCTTAAAAAGCTTCAGGGAGCTAAAGATGACAACTAAGTTCCTAAGTGGAATGTAAATGGATTAAATTCCCCATAGAAAAGGAAGAAAATAAGTCACTATCTTAAACAATTCAAGAATGACATATTTGCTTGCAAGAAACTCACATTAGATCAACTGATCAAAAATACTTGATTAATACAAGACTTGGGCAACATTTTATAGCTTCTGCTCCAGAGAAGAAAAATAGTATAGTTATCTACTTAAGGAAGGACATGAGAGCTGAATTAATTGAAGCAGACTCCCAAGGAAGATACATTGCAATAGATCTGGTATTAGAAGGGAAAAGGATATTGCTACTGGGAATATATGCTCCCAATCAACAACAAGATAAATTTTATAAAAAGCTCCATGCTAAATTAGTACATTGGGATTATAGATCCTGCATATTATTGGGTGACTGGAACAGCGTTATGGATACCAAGAAAGACAAGAAGGCTTTTCGGCAAAATATTCAAATGCGAGCGAAACTACCTAAGTCCTTTTTCGACATGATAGATGATTTCAAACAGAGAGATATTTGGCGAGAAAGAAATGCAGAAGAATATGACTTTAGACACCAATCCTTTTCTAGGATTGACTTCATACTAACTACCAATGATTTGCTTTCTAGGGTAAAGAAGACAAAGATATGTTCCAGAATTTTATCAGATCACAATCCAGTTTGGATGGAGTTGGGAGTTGGGATGCAAGCAGGAAGACTTGGAGATTGAATGAAAATTTATTTAGATATGAGAAATATATTAATGAATGTAAAAAATTGTTAAGAGAATACTTTGTTTTTAATATGAATAAGGGTACATCTATGGAAATAGTATGGGACGCAAGTAAAGCGTATATGAGACGAGTTTTGATAAATCTAAATAGATTACATAGACGTAAACAGGGGGGAAAGCGAATCGAACTGGAAGATGAAATTAGGAAGAAAGAGCAGGAGTTAATTTTAAAACCAGGAGATAAAAAGATTAAAGAAGCAATTACCTTATTAAAAGACCAATTTAATATGCTGATTTCAGACCAGGTAGCTACCAATTTGCTATATGCAAAACATAACACTTTATGTAATGCAAATAAATCTGGTAGATGGTTAGCATATTTGATTAGGAAAAAACAGAAATCTCGTAACATATCAAAATTACATTTTAAAGGAAAGGAAGTGTATCAACAGGAGGAGATTCAAAAGGTCTTTCGTGAATTTTTTGTAGGATTATACAAGAGTGATAAAATTCAAGGCCTAGATATAGATAGATACCTGGACAAAGAAAAAGTACCCATAGTTAAAGATAAGCAGAGGGAAAGACTGAACCAACCAATAACTTCGGGGGAAATTCTACAGGTAATTAAACAGTTAAAGGCAGGGAAAGCACCGGGTACAGATGGCTTGATGGCGGCTTATTACAAAAATTTACAATTAGAAATGGTAGAACCTCTTAAGGAATTATTTAATAAGATTCAAGTGGAAAGGAAGGTACCCCCATCTTGGAAGACAGCTTTCATATCCCTGATACCTAAAGAAGATCAAGATCTTAATCAACCAAAAAATTATAGACCTATATCATTACTTAATGTAGATTATAAAATATTTACCAAAATACTAGCGAATAGGTTAATGTTGGTTATTCAGCAATTGATTCATAATGATCAAACAGGTTTTATTCAAGGGAGACAAATGAGAAGTAATGTAAGACTAATTCTTAATACATTAGAATACTTGGGAAAGAATAACCAAATCCCTGCTGTGCTTATATTTCTAGATGCTGAGAAAGCCTTTGATTGAGTGAATTGGCAATTTCTGCTGAAAATATTGCAAAAAATGCAAATAGGAGAACACTTCTTACAATCAATCAAAGCAATATATCAGCAACAAACAGCTCAAATTATAGTTAATGGAAGTTTAACAGATTCTTTTCAAATTGAAAAAGGTACAAGGCAGGGTTGTCCCTTATCCCCATTATTGTTTATCATAACTTTGGAATTATTGTTGAATAAAATACGGGGTTCAGAGGACTTACAGGGAATTAAGATTAGGCAGCAAGAATATAGAGTACGTGCTTTTGAGGATGATTTGTTTATAACAGTAACCCAACCACAGGAATCTATTAAGGTCTTAATGAATATGATTAATCAATATGGTCAAGTGTCAGGATTTAAAATAAATTTAGGGAGAACCAAAATATCCCCATATACATTGAGATGAACTTTAATTTTCTTGTTAATAGATTTTTTTGTGATCTGGTGAGCAAGTTGGTCATTTCATAGTTTAGCTGCTTAAACAAGAAACTGATTTATCTTCATATTGGAAACCAATTATTTTATTTCCTTGCCCTTCTCAAACAAGTAGTAATTGAAAATGGCCTTGTTTAACTTTGTAAAATCAGCCCAAGTTATTTTGATGCTGAAGAAAGATTTTGATTAATGAAACTGGTTTTTTTTTGTTATTCCTGCCACTTTTCCAACTAAATATGAAAAAAAAGATGGAATAGAATTCTTTATTTTTTTCCAAGCAGGTCACTACTTTTTCATATTCCAAGATGTAGTGCATACTACATCTTTCCAAATATTCCTGTATTCTGTTTTAACTAGAGCAATTTCTCATGGGTTTGTTAGATTATTTATCTCCTAACTATCCTGTTTTATATCTTCATCTACTCCTCTTATTTTATTCTTTAATAAATTCAGTAATCTTTTCATTGTTAAAAAATGAGTTTCTGACTAGCCACAGAGGTTAGTCTTTCTACCTGTTTACCTACTCACATTTGTTTTCAACTGCATCATCTGCCTAGAACAAAGAAGTCAGAGGAATGCATACAGCTTGCTTACCATACTGAGTCACTTCCCAAGACTTCAAGAGTTCCGGAACCTATCCCGGCCTAGAGAAAAATGGAAATGGAAAGGGTACACTGCCTATAAGTTCTATTGAAATACACCACAAATTAAGGAATAGTATACCTTTATTATAATATTTTTAATCATTTTTAACTGGTTTATATTTTAAACTGGGTGGCTTTTCTGTTTAAATATAGAAATTACCCATATGCACATGCCACATAGTTAGCTCATTGATGCAGAAGATTCCATGATGTCAATGATGAAAAATATACCTTAGAAATTATAGATAACTGAGCACTTTTGATTATCAGCATATTAATCACTAATATTATATAAATTGATGATTCCCAAAGTAAAAGTCAATTATCACCCTGTTCTTATGGAGACACAAATGTGAATTTCAAATGTTAATGGAACCAAAATTGGCCATATTATCTTCGGAATACTTCTAGTATTTTTATGGCGGAATTTTGACCCATGAAACTATAATCAGAAATATGGTGCTATATCAGCACATTTATAGGCAAAACTCTTCTGGAGAAATTTTTTAATTCTCTGGTACATAAGTTATAGCTGACACTTTTCATTCAACCTGGGGCTGAATTTTTCTAGCTGGTAATTGAGTCCTACATTATACACCAGTTGGAATGTGCTTTGTGATTCTCATAGTGACAGATACTACACCACAAAATCAAGGAAATGCTATTACTCATTAATACTGACTAGCTAGGTCACCCTTATGAATTATGCAGGAAATACACCTCTGTTGCATTTAGCCCAAGGGAAGCATTAATGGTCAGATTCCAAATTTTAAGCCAAAAACCTAACAGGTAGTTAACTAGACACGTTGACATCTCTGTTAACTATAGTGGCTCTCTTGGGTATTTCTGTTGTAATCATTTCAAGTTCTTTTGTCTCTTGCTAATATCTCATTTAGTTGCTGAGATTACGGGGGAATTGATGTTATATACGATTATTGTTTCCATTAATTGCATGAGCTGAATTCTTTTTTAAGTATTTATTGCCTAGAAAAAGGGTTAAGTTATTTTGCAAAGTTGGAAAAAAATGCTGTTTTTAAAAATAATAGAAAACAATGAAAAATTGCAATTACAAAGCTGCAAAGTGGAATTTATCACTGTGATTGATAAAGAAAGAAGAGGAACATGCCCCATCACCTTTTATCAATTCTGATACTGCGGTAGCTATTTTGAAAAGGAGGTGCCCTCTTTCCTTGTTACTAGACCCAAAACTTATTTGAAGGTCAAATAACAGTGCAAACATTAAAAGTTGGCCTTTCATTAGAAATTCTAGCCATGAAAATAAGATGCAAAAATGAATGAATGAATGACTGTTGCACATTTTAATATATTAATATTTACCTAAACCACTACTAATTAGGTTTTTACTTTTATATACCATGGAGCTCGTTGATCATTTTATTTCTGCTACTTCTGTTTTTATTTATATGCCATACATTTTACCTATTTTTAATTTAAAGTGGTTTAAAGGAATGTTTTTTGAAGTATTAGCGATTGCTGAATTTCCTGTCAACCTCCCTCTCTGTTTCAAAATTTTGCATATTAAAGTCTTTGGGCTGGCAAGAGTTCGCTGTATTCATTGGTGAGTTTCTGCTTCCTTAAAAGACAATGGTGTCATTTTGATTTAAAATTGTTAATTATACATAATTTTTGGGACTATGCAGTGAAAAAGTGCTTAGTATATAGATTTTGAAAAGTTAATAATAGATTAAGGAGCCAGAAGGATTTGAAATTATAGTTTTGAATTATTTAGAAGACATTTTTTTCATGGGAAAATGGAGATTGCTTTCATTTTTTTTAGGATAAGATGATCTTAAAGGCTGAACAGTAGAGCCAGGAGATAAGGAAAGTGGAGCAGAAATCCTTAGTGCACACTTTTGAATGTTTTTCAGACAGACTTTTGACCAGGATGAATCAAATCCTTAATAAAATTGTAAAATAAGTACAGGCTGTAATGGATGTATATTAAATTAAATTAATTTGAAGGATGATTTAGATGTAATACAAATGAAGTTATTTAACGCAAATGGGTGTTTCATCACTGGAAGTGGATGCTCCATCACTGGGAGGCTTTTAAGAAGAGACTGGACAGCTATATGTCTGAAATAGGGTCGCTTGCTTGAGAAGAGGTTTGAACGAGAAGATCTCCAAGTTCCCTTCCAACTCTGTTATTGTGTTTTATTCTGAATATGATAAATGACTCATTCTCTAAAAGATATTAAACCGGGAAACTGATCTATATAATTTCTTTCGTCTAAATAAACAGAAAAATTCTACTAAGATTTGGAAGACTTTTTCAGAAGTGACAAACAAAATGATAAATGTTGATATTAAAGAAATCTGTTAAGGTTCTGAAGGATTCTTGCTTTGAAACACAGATGAATACAGCTGTCACTGAATTTTTTTAAGGGGGCTTAAAGAATAATTTTTAAAAAATAGGGAAGATTTATAAGATAAGCTTGTTTGGCCATGGTTAAAAGAAGGAAATAGTTGTATCTGCTTGCTCCTACTGGACTTTGGTGACAAAGATTGTTGACAGATCATTTGGACCTTCTTTTCCTAAAGGATAAGCAATGAGGAAAAGAGAGATTATGCTTTATTTAGAGATGGCGATAAGGTATTAAAATTGTTTTTACCTGCTGATGAAGGACAATTTACTTCTTTGTTCTTTCCCCTTCAATTTTATCTTTTTTTCCCTGGTCCACACTTCTTCTTGCTTCTTTTTTGTATTTTTATTTGCATTTTTTGTATTTATTCTGTTTATTTATAATTCTTAATACAATTATTTGAAAAAAATATAGGCACCCTAAGAAAAGATTTCTTTTGAAGAATTGAATACATATTTTGAAAATAAATACAAACTTGGTAAATGATAACTTGGGAACTAGGACAGTTAATGTCCTAATCAGTAAGGAGCTTTAGTTAACCCCCTGCTGATTTACTGTAATTCACTCTACATGTGGCTGCTATTATTTTTTAAGGTTACTATTATTCCAATATTGGAAGGTCAGTTTTGAACAACCAGTTTTAATTATATCTTAGAAAGATAATGTGGAATGCTATTTCTTATTTTTCTTCTGTTGCTGACTAGAGAATTTCAATATCATAATGTTTAAAACGCTTGCATATGGACCATTGACTTACCTGAAGGGTCGTTTTCAGGGCGCTGCGAAGGAGAGTCCAAGCAAGGGTTAAATACAGCCAAACTGCCCAGAACTGAACTGAAACTTTAAGCCACGCCTCTGGTGCTGATTATCCTCAGATTTTTCAATGAAGACGTGGAACTGTTACGAGCTGAGAAGTCCAACATTGGATCAACAATAAACACAACCGGAACAAGTCCAACTGGAACATCCAAGGAAACAAACAATATAACAGCGGAGCCAGACCCCAGGGTGGGGTGGACTCTCCTTTGTGGCGCCCTGAAAACGACCCTTCAGGTAAGTCAATGGTCCTTTTCCAGGGCACTGCTCAGGAGAGTCCAAGCAAGGGACATACCCAAGCTAAATGTCACTAGGGCGGGAAGCAGAAGCAGACATGGTCTCTCCGCTGGAATGAATACCCTGCAGCACATGCCTCCCAAAGGACCCTTCCGCTGATGCAAACTTGTCCAACTTGTAATTCCGCACAAATGGAGATAAGGAAGTCCATGTGGCCGCTCTGCAAATCTCCTCAATGGGAGCCCGTGTCGCCCAGGCCGTGGTGGTGGCAGCACTTCTGGTCGAATGCGCCGTGATGTGACAGGGTACCGGGTGAGACTGCAGAACATGAGCAAGAGCGATGCAGGCCCTAAGCCATCCGCCAATCGTAGACGAGGAAACCTTCCTGCCCTGAGACGATGGCTGGAAGGATACAAATAACAACTCAGAACGTCGAAAACTGGCCGTATGCTTGATGTATCTGCGTAGCGTCCTGCGAACATCCAGCTTGTGCCAGCGCTCCTTGCGAGGATGCCTCGGATGCGGACAGAAGTCAGGAAGGATGACCTCCTGGGCCTGGTGGAAAGGCACGAAAGAAGGATCCAGCCAAAGGATCATCCTGTCCTGGTGAATCAAGCACAAGTCCTCACGGACAGACAAGGCAGCCAGCTCAGAGATATGTCTAGCCGAGGTGATGGCAATGAGAAAAACTGTCTTAAAGGTCAGATGTTTCAAGCTGGCCGAACAGAGAAGCTCAAACAGCGGTTTGACCAGAGCCCGCAAAACCACATTAAGGTCCCAAGTTGAGTATCTGTGAACCATCGGGGGACTCAGGTTAGTCGCTCCCCTGAGAAAACTGCGAATGGTGGGGTGACGGCCGAGAGAAAGGTGACCCTCAGGGGCCAGGATGGTGGAAAGCGCAGCCACCTGATGATGAAGAGTGTTAGGCGCCAAGCCCTTGTCAAGGCCATCTTGCAGAAAGTCCAGAATGACAGGAATCAAAGCTGAAGCACCTCTGGAAGAACACCAGGCAACAAAAGCCCTCCAGGTGGTGTCGTAAATCTGAGTCATGGAAGGATGACGTGACACCTGAATGATGCTGATCACCTTGGTGGAAAGGTTGTCCCTGCTCAAGAGATCCCTCTCAAGTGCCAAATGGCTAGTTGCAGCTACTGGGGCTCTGGATGAAGAAGGGCCCCCTGGCAGAGAGAAATCTTGTGTGGAGGAATCCGCCATGGGTCTCGGATGGACAGACTCACCAGTTCGGCAAACCAGGTCCTCCTGGGCCAAAACGGGGCTACCAGAAGGATCTCTGCTGCCTCCGCCAGGATCTTCCTGATGACTCCGGGAAGAAGAGGCAACGGGGGAAAGGAGTAGAGCAGCTCCTTCAGCCAAGGACAGTGAAAAGTGTTTACCCCCTCGGCCCTTGGATCATGGAACCAGGTGAAGAACCTGGGGAAATGAGAGTTGGCTGCTGTTGCGAACAGATCCACCTGGGGCAACCGAACCTCTGAACTATGCGGTGGAATAGCTGTGGGTGCAGGCACCACTCCGAGTGAACGACAGTCACCCTGCTCAGCCAGTCTGTCTGGGTGTTCACCGTGCCAGAAATGTGCTCCACCTGTATGGAGCTCTGCCCACTGACCTAGGTCGTCAGCTTCTGACATCAAGAACCTGGACCGCGTGTCTCCCTGGTGGTTGATGTGCACCTTCATCGTGACGTTGTCTGTCAGCACCCTCACGTGATGACCCTGAATGCTTGTCTGAAATCGAAGCAGGGCCAACTGGACCGCCCTCAGCTCCAACCAGTTGATGCTGTGTGATGCCTCGGCCGAGGACCACCTGGCCTGAGCTATCTGGTTGCGGAAGTGAGCCCCCCAACTGTACAGGCTGGCATCTGTCGTGATGGTGAGCCGGGTCGGCTCCTTGAACGGAGACCCCTTCTTCAGGGCAGGAGACAACCACCATCTGAGCGAGCGACGCACCTCACGGAGACCAGAATGAGCCTCGGTGAGCTACTCTCATTGGCCCTTTGATAGGGCAGCAGGAGCCACTGGGGGGGACGAGAGTGAAGACGTGCCCATGGAACGATGGATAGGCACGATATCATCTTGCCCAGGAGCTGTGATAGCAGAACGATCTTGGCACGAGGAGACCATCGTACCTCCATGGCCATCTCCCTTAGGCTCTCCACCCTCTCTGGTGACAGGAAGATCTGGCAGGCGATGGTGTCGATGACGACCCCTAGATGCTGAAGCCTGATCGTTGGGTGAAGATGGCTCTTTTCCAAGTTGATGGAGAAGCTGTGACTCCGGAGAACCTGCATAGTGTACTGCAGATCCTTAACCGCCTGCTGGGGGGATGACGACTGGATGAGCACATTGTCTAAATAGCAGTGCAGCCTTACTGGTCGCGACCTGAGGAAAACCGCCACTGCTGCGAGGATCTTGGTGAACGTCCTGGGGGCCGATGATAGACCGAATGGCATGGCCCGGTACTGGTAGTGCTGACCGGCGTAAGTGAACCTGAGGTATCTGCGGTGGGCTTTGCGGATGGGTACGTGGAGGTAGGCCTCTTTTAGGTCTAGGATCCCCCTCCACCCTCCAGAGTTTTTGGGGACAAGAAACAGTATGGAGTAGAACCCTGTCCCCTCCTGACCAGGAGGTACCAGCTCTATGGCCCTGATCTCCCTGAGATGTCTTACTTCCTGTTCCATAAGGGATCTTTTGACTGGACACGAGGGAATGGGGCATCTGATGAAATGACAGGGAGGAAGAGAGAGGAATTCTAGGGTGAGACCCAGCCGGTTTGCAATACCCAAAGTGGAGTAATACGGTTGGCGACCTTTGTCCCGAAAGGACTGACGGTCCTGGGACCTGTCCGCCTGCTGGTTGAATGGGTGATGTGACTGAGCAGAACTGGAAGAAGGTTCTGAGTTCCGAAAGGACTGCCTCCTGTAGGAGTAAAAGTCCTTCTTATCAGATTTCTTAGAAACCGACGGCATCACCTTCTTTTTGTCCTTATTTTCCGCTAGGACTGGATCCAAGACCTCCCTGAAAAGCTTGACCCCTTTGAAAGGGGCAGAAACCAACTTCCACTTGGAATGCATGTCAACGTTCCAATGCCTCAACCACAAGAGACACCTGGTGGTAACATTCGAAGCCAGGGCCCGAGAAGCGAACTTAGCTGCATTGAGGGTGGCATCAGCAGTATACTCAGTGGCCACCATGATTTTATTAATCTCCTGCCTCTCCTGCCTCAACTTGGTATCCTTTACTGGAACTCTTGCCATTAACTGCCTCAACCAGAGGAGAGCGGCCCTGGAAAGAAAGGAAGCCGAGGCAGATGTCTTAATTGCCCATGCGGCTGCCTGGTGTGTCTTATGACAGGCATTCTCAGATTTCTTATCCTCAGCCTTAAGACCCTCTAACAGATCAGGCGGAAACACAGACATTGAGGTGAGGGCCGCTACCGGAGGATCGATAGGTGACAGCTTAAGTAAATCCTCCAGGCTGGCATCCACAGTGTACAGCTTCTTATCATTACTAGAGGGGGTAGCCATGGTAGCAGGCTGGGCCTATTGTTTCTTAACCAAATTAAGAATCACCTTGGGAATAGGAATGATATCCTGGACCAAGATTGGTTCCTCAAACAAATCCCCAGACAATTCATCCAGTTCAGCAGGAGCTTGAACAGGTGGAGTGGACCCCATATGGGTGGCCAGCTTGGACTTGTCCAAAATGGTTTTGAAATTTGCAATGTTAAATAGTCTTGAAGAAGTGGGCTTTTGAGCCGCTGCACCTTCCTCCCCCGAGAATTCAGCCTCCTGAACAGGCAGAATGTCATCCCCTCCTCCCAGTCCGAAGCCTTGGAACCTGAAGAGGAGTGGGTGGAATGCAAGGGACGTGGAGGAGAAGCAACCATGGGAACTGGCTGGGGCTCTAGGTGCTTAGTCTTGCGGGTGCATTTGCCCTTGTGCAACATGCCTGCTTCGATGCCCTGGGAAATGGCCCTGTTGATAACTTCCTGCATTTCCACTGAAAGGTCAGGCCCAAGATCCTCCATGGGCCGAGCCCTGGGTTTGGGCCTTGAAAGCGGAAGTTGAGGGGCCAAGGGACCCGAGGCAGGGCCTTCCTCGAGATCCGAAGGGCAAGCGAAAAGATCAGCCTGATCTACCATCGAGGCCCCTGGAGATATTGCCCTAGACATAGAAGCTGTGGGGGAAAACTCCCAGCCCTCATCCTCACTGTCTGAAACAGGCCTTGGCTGGGCCAGAGGAACCTCCATGTCGGGCTCCTCAGGAGACACCGATTGGGAGGACTGCGTTTGGTGCTGGGCCTTGGAGAATTGCTTTTCAAGGGCCTTTTGGCAATGCAATGCATCCTTGTCTGGCCCTGATCCCTGCTTAGGGGCTGGCCTGGAGTATGGTTTGGAGCCCCTGATGGCTTCCCTGGCAGCCACGCCAGCCATGCAAACCAACAGACACTCTGAAGAGACCGGGGGGGGGGGGGGTTGCAGCAGCAATATCCAGCAGATGGAAGGAAGCACTAGCATTAACAGCTCCCAGCGCTGCAGGAATGAGGCTTGTGGCCAGCGGCCCCAATCCTAGCCGGTCAGGTGAAAAGGACACACACCAAATTGCCAGCCAGGCTGGACAAAGAGTGGTTCCTCGCAGCTCCTGCTGTGAATCAGGCTGCAGGCAGCTGCGGCACGAGGTGTAAAGTAGAAACTGAAACTATAAATAGCTCCAAAATGGCGGCCAGAAAAAAAACTAATCGCTTTAAAAGTTGCCGCCAAACAATCCGGAGCTCTGAGACTCCGCACCTGCACGCCGGCCACTCAAGGCACGGACACCAACCACAGGCGCCTCAGCGGGGCTTCCCCCTCCCCAGCGAGGGTTGCAACAGCGCTGGCGTTGGAAGTCCGACCCGCGTGCTTGCCCCAGCAGCTGCCTGCGTTCCGAGCGGCGCCTGGGAGTTAAACAGGATGCTGGAGGAAAGAAGAGTGAGCTGGAACGAATTAAAGAGTCTTAAATACACTCACTCAGCCTGTTCACCTCCTAAACTGAATAATACTCACAATAAATGCTCAAGAGAGTCCAAGCTAGTAAAATAAATGAAGAGAAACTTTAAGCGTGTTCACTGGGCTAGCTGAATTGAAAAAATATGAGGATAATCAGCACCAGAGGCGTGGCTTAAAGTTTCAGTTCAGTTCTGGCCAATTTGGCTGTATTTAACCCTTGCTTGAACTCTCCTGAGCAGCGCCCTGGAAAATCTCTTGTTTCATAGTAGTAGTATTTAGTAGTATAGACAGAAACATGCACCCATGTTGGTAGGGTTGATTTAGATGTTATGCTTTTTATAGTAAGGTTCTTTTGGTTATCTTGCTGTTTTTACGTAGCCTTCCTGAAAAAAAAAATCCCAAACTAAGATTTCCATCATAATGCCTGTCCTTGAATTTTAACTGAAGTTGGGGAAGAGCTTTATACAACGTATTAAAAGAAAGCAACTATGATAGGATAAAAAAAAACTCAATCTCACTACTTTTTCCATTTCACTGAGGCTTAGAGTTTAGAGTTTTTAGAGTTTTATTTGGCATTTATACGCCGCCCTTTTCCCTGAGGGGACTCAGGGCGGCTTACAACTCATGGGAGGGAGTGCAAGACAAAACATAAAATGTGAATAAAATAAAATAAAACAGTAAAACACAACATTCATTCAGCATTCGGGCGGGGCGGATTAGGATCTTATCCCCAGGCCTGACGGGATAGCCAGATCTTGAGGGCTGTGTGGAAGGTCTGGATGGTGGTGAGGGTACGAATCTCCACGGGGAGATCGTTCCAAAGGGTCGGAGCTGCTACTGAGAAGGCTCTCCTCCGCGTAGTCGCCAGTCGGCACTGACTGGCGGATGGAATTCGGAGGAGGCCCAGTCTGTGCGATCTGATGGGACGGAGGGAGGTAATCGGCAGAAGGCGGTCTCTCAAGTATTCAGATCCACTACCATGGAGGGCTTTATGGATGGTAAGTAGCACCTTGAAGCGCACCCGGAGATCAACAGGTAGCCAGCGCAGCTCGCGGAGGATAGGTGTTATGTGGGCGAACCGCGGTGCGCCCACAATCACTCGCGCGGCCGCATTCTGGACTAGCTGAAGTCGCCGGATGCTCTTCAAGGGCAGCCCCATGTAGAGCACATTGCAGTATTCCAGCCTAGAGATCACAAGGGCTCGAGTGACTGTTGTGAGGGCCTCCCGATTCAGGTAGGGCCGCAACTGGCGCACCAGGCGAACCTGGGCAAATGCCCCCCTGGTCACAGCTGACAAATGATGGTCGAAAGTCAGCTGTGGGTCCAGGAGGACTCCCAAGTTGCGAACCCTGTCTGAGGGGTGTAAAATTTGACCCCCCAGCCTGAGTGATGGAACATTGGCCAAATTATTGGGAGGGAAACACAACAGCCACTCAGTCTTGTCTGGGTTGAGAACCAGTTTGTCAGCTCTCATCCAGTTCTTAACGGCCTCAAGACCCCGGTTCATCACGTCCACCGCTTCATTGAGTTGGCACGGGGCGGACAGATACAACTGTGTGTCGTCCGCGTATTGATGGTATTTTATCCCGTGCCTCCGAATGATCTCGCCCAGCGGTTTCATGTATATGTTAAATAGTAGGGGGGATAAGACCGAGCCCTGCGGCACCCCATAAGTTAGGGGCCTCGGGGACGATCTCTGCCCCCCAACCAACACCGACTGCGACCTGTCCGAGAGGTAGGAGGAGAACCACCGTAAAACAGTGCCTCCCACCTCCCGCAGTCGTCGCAGAAGGATACCATGGTCGATGGTATCGAAAGCCGCTGAGAGGTCAAGGAGAACCAGGATGGATGCATGGCCTCCATCCCTGGCTCTCCAGAGATCATCGGTCAATGCGACCAAAGCGGTTTCTGTGCTGTAACCAGGTCTGAAGCCGGACTGGAAGGGGTCAAGATAGCTAGCTTCCTCCAAGGACCGTTGAAGCTGGAAGGCCACCACCTTCTCAACAACCTTCCCAACAAAGGGGAGGTTGGAGAC
Organism: Thamnophis elegans; assembly: GCF_009769535.1. NCBI lineage: Eukaryota > Metazoa > Chordata > Lepidosauria > Squamata > Natricidae > Thamnophis > Thamnophis elegans. Next base: position 18,744,798 of record NC_045550.1, read on the forward strand.
TGGACGGTAGTTGTTAAGAACGGCTGGATCCAAGGATGGTTTCTTCAGGAGGGGTCTCACCACCGCCGCTTTAAGTGCGGCGGGGAAGTGCCCCTCCCGAAGGGAGGCGGTAACGACCGCCTGGATCCAGCCTCGTGTCACCTCACTGCTGTTGGCAACCAGCCAGGAGGGACACGGGTCCAGTATGCAGGTGGAGGCACTCACAGCTCGTATGGCCTTGTCCACATCCCCTGAGGCAACATCCTGGAACTCAGCCCAGAGATGGTCTGCCAAGTTATCCCCCTGTGTCTCGGCTGGATCTGCAGAGGTGGAGTCCAAGTCTGACCGAAACCGAGCAACTTTGTCCGCCAAGAACTGGAAATAATCCTCAGCCTTACCCTGTAGGGGGTCCCCTGCATCCCTCCTATTTAGGAGGGAGCGGGTTATCCTAAACAGGGCGGCTGGGCGGGACTCGGCGGACGCAACCAAGGTGGCAATATGTGTTCTTTTAGCTGTCCTCAATGCCCTGATGTATTCCTTGGTGCATGTTGTCAGAAGTGCTCGGTTCGCTTCAGACTTATCGGACCTCCGCAAGTGCTCTAGGCATCTCCTCCGGCGCTTCTTCTCCCGGAGCTCCTCGGTGAACCAAGGAGGCCTCCGGGATCCGCCGACCCGGAGGGGCCGTAGTGGCGCAATCCGGTCAAGGGACTCTGATGCCGCCGAGTGCCAGGCAGCAGCCAGAGTCTCCGCCGAACTGTGGGCGAGAGTATCAGGAATAACCCCAAGCTCCGTCTGGAACCTCAAAGGGTCCATAAGTCGCCTGGGGAGGAACCACCTGGTCGGTTCCTCCTCCCTACGGTGGGGGTTTGGCCTCCGGAAATCAAGCCTCAGTAGGCAGTGGTCTGACCACGACAGGGGTATGATCTCATTACCCCTCAGACCAAGATCACAAGTCCACTGCTCCGAGAGAAATACGAGGTCGAGCATGTGACCCGCTGAATGGGTTGGGCCCCGAATTACCTGGGTCAAGCCCATGGCTGTCATGGAAGCCATGAGCTCCTGCGCTCCATCAGAGTGTTCACCGAGCGAAGGCAAATTGAAGTCCCCCAAAACCATAAGCTTGGGGAACTCAATTGCTAGCTCGGCTACCGACTCGAGGAGTGACGGCTGCTGCAACGCCGTTGGGAGGCAGGTATGTTAGCAGCAGACCCGCTTGACCCTTGAGGTCCAACTTCACCAGCAGGGACTCACACCCGACAAGCTCCGGAGCAGGGATCTTACGAGGTGCTAAAGATTCCCGGATAACGATAGCCACACCGCCACCCCTTCCCTGGGCTCTCGGCTGATGAAGCACCTGAAACCCGTCTGGGCACATCTCTACGAGGGGGACTCCTCCCTCCATGCCCAGCCATGTCTCAGTAATACATGCCAGGTCTGCCCTCTCGTCTAAAATTAAGTCCCGGACGAGGGGAGCCTTGTGAACAACAGACCTGGCATTTAGCAACAACAGCCTGAGCCCAGGGTCCTGATTACTCACGCCATCTGACCTTGGAGTGGGGCTCATAGGGCCGGAAGGAGGGATCTCTGTGATGTAGCGAGCCCTCCTTCCCCGGTAATGGCCAGCCCTAAAGTCCCCGCCGTATCTGCCTCTCCCTGTTATGACCGCAATGCTCCGACCCTCTCCCGTGGGCATAGTCCCCCCAACCACCCCAGTGACCCCCGCATTCCCCGGCAGGTCCTCCGAATCAAACATACTCAGGCACACGCACAGACAATCCCCACGCAATAGTTAAAACACAAAAATAAAAAATACAGCAATATTAATAATAAAAAGTGGGTCATTCACACTATCACATACAGTCCCATACACTCAACATACCAATTTAAAAATTGCGCTGGCTCACAGAGTCCGTACTGAGCTTATGTTATCAACCAGAGCCGGTAGAGAGTCCAGTATAGACTAGAAATGTAAGTCCAGGGGTGTCTTCCGCCCTCTCCTAGGGGAGGGCCACACCTTGAGGGAGTCCCTTCTGGAGAGTTCAATATAGTCCAAGGGGGGAGGTGACTGAAAGATAGGGTAAGTTCGAATGTCAGCTGCAGTAGTGAGAGCCAGGAGGTCGACCATGATGAACAAGGCCTGATGCATGGGTTCATTCCCAACAACCCCCTTAGTATCTTTTCCAAGATCGAAAACAGGAGGAAAGGAACTCGCCTCCGATGGAAGAAGGAGGGGGGGGAAATGGCGTCCCATTCAGTGGTCGGGCCCAACGTTCTCAAAGGACCCCAGCGCACCAAAGAGTCAAAAGGTGGGCCCAAAAGTAAACTCCCCCCCAAGGTCATCAACTCATGCAGTCTTCCAGCTCGCCAAGTTCGCCAGGCGCGGTGCACCCAAAACGCTCCGCCGCCAGTGAGCCAGCAGGCCAACAGGCAGCGGGCCGCAGGAAGCAGGAAATGGGGGGGGGTAGAGGGGGACCGTGAGACCCTCGATAGTCCGACTGCAAATCTCGAGAAGACCGAACAAAGTTGTGACATCCACGAGCTGCGGTGTTTCCTCGGCCAATGGCAACGAGCCAACAGCTCAGCGGCAGCGGGCGGCGGCAAACACAGAGGGAAGGTCGAGCTACAATGTTGCAATGTTGGGTGGCGATAACAGCCAGCAATGTCGGCGTCCCTCGGGGCTGGTAGCTCGGAGAATTAAAATCTTTCCGATCCGCTGCCAGCTCCGGATCATAGGACGTTCGCACCGCCCCCACTTCCCTCCGCTCCGTCCCAAGTGCAATTCCTCCTCTCAGCAACTTTCGTTTTCTTCTTGCCAGCCTCCGTGGGTTTTTTTCGTTCCAGCCACGCCTTTCGTTCAAGCCGCGATGTTAGGCGGCATCCGCGGCCAACAGTGCCGGAGTCTTTCGGGGCTGGCAGCTCGGAAAGGTCGAATTTTTCCGTTCTACTGCCAGCTCCGGGACCGCTAGACATTCGGACGGCCTCACCTCCCTTGGGTCAGCTCCAGAAGCGGCCAATTCCTCCTCTCTACGATATTTCTTTGCAGTACGGGGCCGAGCGATGGACTCGGCAGCCATCTTTCTCACCCATGCTGACAAATTGCACAGAACAATCTCCGGTATAGTTTTGTTGCCTCGTCCATATTCACAGCAATTGATATTATATCTGAAGATTAATCTATAGTTCTGATTTATTTATAATGAAGCCTTTGCAATTTTGAAAAAAAAATACAAAAAGAATAAGTGTCTGAAAAAGAAATTCAGAAACACTCCTTGTAAAACAATATTATTGACTAAAGGACGGATAGACAAAATTGTATTAGCTCTGTACAACCTCCCACAATTTCCACCAACTATTTTAATTTTTTTCTTCCTAGTATTTTCCCACAAATAAAAGTAAAGGTTCCCATCACACATAATTTTTAGTTGTTCCGACTCTACGGGGTGGTGCTCATCTCCGTTTCAAATGCAAAGAGCCAGCACTGTCTGGAGATGTCTCCATGGTCATGTGGCCGGCATGACGTTTCATGCCAAAGGTGCATGAAACATTGTCACCTTCCCACCAAAGTTGGTTCCTATTTTTCTATTTGCAATTTTACATGCTTTCGAATTACTAGGTTGGCAGAAGCTGGGACAAGTAACAGGAGTTCACTACATTACGCGGCACTAGGTATTCGAACAGCCAAACCGCCAACCTTCCTGATCAACAAGCTCAGCGTCTTAGCCACTGAGCCACTGCATCATATACACCGTGTCTGTATTCCCACAATTACAAACCCTCTTTTTGGGCATGGGATATAAATCAACCAAGTGTTGATCAATTGGTTGTGGCAGAAATTGACTGAACAGCTTGTTCCCCAAGTCTAACATCAGCCTTTGAGAATCTGTCACCCAGCCAACTTTCATGCCATTCTCCTGACTTAACCACTAGAACAAAAAGTGGCTCTCAATAACTGAAAATTAATGCTGGCCAAATTCTCTCTTCTAATTTCCAAAAAGCTTTTGCTCCTTTTATGGAAATAATTGTTTTCTGCATCAATCCCAGGTGTAGAAAACTTTAGAATTTCATTACAGTTTCTTTGAGTCTGACAATTGTATTTTCTATCTGTTCATCACATGTTATCTCCCCTAATGCTCATATTTTTAATGAGAAAAGGTCCATGAAAAGAATTGTACCATGACATCATTCCATATACTTTAACTGAAAGATGAGAAGCCAGGAAGGCTACAGCTATTGGTAGAACAAAGAAGTCAAGATGCCACACTTTTCTTCGTGTAGTGGTAGAATCCCATACTTATCTATGAAAATTGTACCAAAATGTCTTTCCTCTGGAAAATAACAAATAAACAAGAAATATTTTCCAACAAACTGACTTAGAATTATTTATTTTAATGTATAAGGCATTTAATATAGCATTATTTTTTATAGTTAGAAAACAATCATAGCAACAACATATTGTTGTTGTACTAGTGAAAACTTTCAAAAGTACTGTTTCTCAACAATTTGAAATCCTAACAAATGTGCAGGTTTCTGCCCATTATGTTCTGCATTGTATAGTAGTGCATACTATTTTAAACAAAAATCACCAAATTACTAGCAGAGAAATTGAATTTCTGGGAGCATTTGAATTTCCACAATGAAATGGAAATTCTTCCACAGATTCTTAAGGTCATAACTCCATGCTAGAGAGGACTGTTTTATTGTTGAAAAGGTGCAGCAGGAGAAGTTTTGAGATGTATTTTCTAGGGGTTGAACTGAATCATAAGAAGCCAGAGAAGCTGCCGATTCTCTGCTGGAAAAATACTTGTGAAATAAAAAGAACAACATTAAAAAAAATCTTGAACTTTTTTTACATCTAAACAAGTGCAATAATATTTCATTCAAACTGTAATAAATTATTTTCATTTTTAAAGTAATTTCTAATAATTCTCTCCATCAAATTAAAGAGAAAGAGAATAAAAATATAGAAGAATTAGTCTGCTTAGCATTAATTTGGTGGCAAAAATATCTGAATTTGTGATTTATCTTGGGTTATTCAGTGAAAGAGGAAGTCCTTCACATGTCCCCAGTTCTAAGACTTTTATAAACCAACAACTTTATCATTTTCCACCAGTTCTGTTTGTTGTGCCTTGCAGAAATGGCAAAAAAATTATTAGTTCTCTATTCTGTGTTTGTGGTGTCCTTCAGTACACAAGAGACAATTCCTGAGTATTTGATCATGTCATCAGTCATAAAATTTAGGCACAGGAACATTTTATGTTAGCTATCTTATGAATATTTTGATATGAGTTATGGATGGTAGTAGATACAAAGTTAAATGAACATTGGTGCTTTCCTGAGACATAAAGATTTAAAGATATTCCAGTTTGTCTCATTTCTACATTTCAGAAGTACCAACTAGTCTTTCAAAACTTCATTGTGATGAAGCAGAACTTATTTGATATTTGAACTCTGCAGTGCTTGCTGAGTGAGAGGAAGGTGGATTAATTATTTTATAATTGTATATCATGTTTCTCTCAGACAAGTCAAGTGATTTATGCCCTGCCTTTGCTTTGCTCACTTGCCTTCATAAATCATTATCTTAAGAGGCACGTATCCCGCTGGTTCAATCACTCCTTGTCGATGAATAGTTGCCATTCTGAAAAATCATAATGAATTAACTCAAAGGAGACTGCAACCTCACATGGTCCAAATTAAAAATAGAAACAATATTAAGCACTAGAACCAAAGTACTTTATTTTCTTTTTAGTAATCAAATGAAAGGCTGTAACCTGGGTTGTGCAAAGCCTCGTGAAAATTGCATAACTTACTGCAGTAAAAGCATCCCATCAAAGCATATTCATAAGTTAAAATTGGGAGTCATTTCAGTTTGAATCAGGTGGCTTCAATCTTAATACTTCATAGATTCAAGTACTACAATTTTGAGGATACATGGCAAATAATAACACACACACACACAAAATGGCCCAGCTAGGGGGAAGAAAGGAATAAGTCTGCATGAGCAGCAGGCCAGCGTACATGTGCATACATGCACACACTCACGCAAGAGAGAAGGGAAATCTTTGGGGCACTGCTTATGCGAGTGGAGCTGCGTGTGAGCATGCACACTGGTTCATCTCTCATGAGACTCGGTTCTGAATAGGCTGTGGCCTGGTAGTGGGCTGCAGCCCCGGGGTTTGTGACCTCTGATTTAGCGCGTGAAGTATATATACACTATGTAAGTGGGAAATATTAAAGACATTATACAGGGTACATCTTTTAAAAACAACAGCATTATACTTGCAGATTCCAGCTACTGTCATATTTGTTTAGTTAGTGAAGATGAAGCACAGTCATGGAACAAGGTTAACCATGCTAAATGCTGGTGACTTTGTTAGCTTATTTACCTCATAAAATAATTGCTGGAGGAAAAACTGACAGAAAGCATTCTCCATATATCTGAAAATTGCATATAAGAATTGTCCAATGAAACAGGTGAATGGGAAACTGAGTTTTGTGGATAGATTTGCAGGTATTCCTTTTCTTTGATGTAGATGAAAATATCCCGTAATGCCAGGATTACCTGACTTGATCTACTGTATCGAAATTTCTTAATTAGTTCCACAATACAGCATCTCATAAAAAAGGCAAGCAATATGATGAAACAAAAAGAATTATATTTCCTATATATAATTTAGCACAGTTCAAGTATTTGACAACTCAATCTGATTAAGGAGGAAAAAATAGCATGGTTTGATGCTTACAACATTTATTAATCATATAGTAAATATTTAGCTAGCTAATCAAAGCAAATAGATGAAAAATGCAGAAAAGAAATCTTAATCAGTAAATCTATGTTGTAATTCTCTCAAGATTCCAAGGTGATCTACAGTATGCTACAGTACTTTACGTTCAATATAGTAGCTACACTTTAGTCTAAAAAGAAATGCCAAGTGTTAACTTGGAAATAAGATGAAAAAAAATGTGATTTAAAATGCTTATGCCTTTGATGCACATTTAATAGATCTGGTATGAAACTATTTTCTACTTGTTGATGCTGCCCTTGAGAGGAAATGCAGTGCAGGTGCTTGAAAAATGAATATAATATTTTATGAATCAGGCACCTGAAATCCGATCATACCATGTGGCCTCTAGAGGTGGCAGCCATACAGAACTAATATTATGTATCTAGTGATAATATCATGCTGCCATGCTGAATTACTTGTATTACTTTATTTTGGCCATTGTGAATGTCTGGCTGATTAATTTTCATTCAATATAAATAGAAATGATGGCAAGGGTATTGCAGATAAAATTGGATCGACATTAGCTGGGACCCAAAGAGCAATTACATACAGTTGTGTCCTTCTCTGAGCCAGGAATGATATCACTTCTGTAATACACAATGCCAGATGTATCTATCAGAGCACTGGAATGCATGGAAAACTCTCTTTAAATGTATGCCTTTCCCAGTGACTTGAAAGTTGGATTATGCTTCAGTTGACTTTGCTAGTTTTGATAGAAACTGATTATTTGATGGCTTAAAATCAAAATCTATTTTGTGACAGAATTATCTGATGGTGGAATGAGCTAAGATTATTTTGTAAATAAAGGGATAGAAATTGGTCTTTTAAAACATTTAGATTTTAGAAGCAACATGAGAAAATGATTTCTAGATTCAGTAATACACCTGACTGTAAATAGATTTTTTTAAAAAAAAATTATGCATTTATAGATTAAATCCAGGAGGTATAATTATTTATGAATGGGGAAATTAGCTTTGCTGTGATTCCCTTAGGGTTGTTCATGCTTCAGTTATTAAGGAAAATGTGTTTTGACAACCAAAGCTTGAGCATAGTACCTCTTAATGAAACAGACCATTTTTTTCAGATTTCAGGGTGAACCTGAAAACAAAATGCTGCTACTTGAGGTTCTTGTGCTACTTGAACTCTTGTAACTCTTCAAACTGACTAGTTGCTTTAATAAACAATAAAGAAGTGCTGTGATAACATTTACATAAAGCATGCACAAATCGAATTTGCTTAATTCAAATTCAAAAAAGAAGTTACATTATATTTTATGCATATTTATGATCTATTAGATTTCTGCAGGATGGGTGTAGTTGTAATAGTTGTAGTTTATTCAATTTGTATGCCGCCCTATTCCCGAGAGACTCAGGGCGGCTAACAACCAAAGAGGGAAGGGGATACAAATAAGAAAAAAAGACAAACAAATTAAAATATAACAATAGTCGCAACTTCCAATGGGGCAAGGATTTCATCAGCCCCAGGCCTGCCGGAACAACCAGGTCTTCGTCGCTTTGCGGAAGGCTGGAAGGGAGGTGAGGGTCCGGATCTCAACGGGGAGATCATTCCAGAGGGCCGGAGCAGCCACAGAGAAGGCCCTCCCCCGAGGAGTTGCCAGTTGACACTGGCTGGCAGATGGAATTCGGAGGAGGCCTAATCTGTGGGGGGGTGTTTGCTTCACAGAGATATTTTACCTCAATGACTTACAGTAAAATTTGCCTGATTGATATGCTTTGCATCAATTCTGGGAGCTCTTTCAGTACTTGCAGTAGAGTAATCCTTGGTTTCCATCACTCATTCAGTGTTTGTTACAACTGCAAAGATTAAAAAAAATAATACAAACTAAAAAAGAAAAAGAAGGAAATGGAAGATGCAGAAAAGAAAAAGATAATAGTAAATAAATAACGAAAAATAAGAATATAATGAAGAAAGAGGAAAGAAATATATAAAGAAATGACTTCCCTTTCATTACAAGTATAAACAATTTTAGTAACTTATCATCTTTTCTTAAAATACGAGAAATGATTTCTTCTTCCCATGCATTGTCTATTATGTATAAAGAGATCTTTAAAAAACTTTTCATATATATATATATATATATATATATATATATATATATGTGTGTGTGTGTGTGTGTGTGTGTGTGTGTGTGTGTGTGTGTGTATATAACTATAACTATAACTATAACTATAACTATAACTATAACTATAACTATAACTATAACTATAACTATAACTAACTATATAAACTATATACATGTGTATCTATTAGATTTTTATGTGTGTATATATTTTTATATGTGTGTGTATATATGTATGTATGTATGTATGTATGTATGTATGTATGTATATATATATGTGTGTGTGTGTGTGTGTGTGTATATCTCTCTCTCTCTGTCTGTCTGTCTATCTATATCTATATCTATATCTATCTATCTATCTATCTATCATCATCATTATCTATCTATCTATCTATCTATCTATCTATCTATCTATCTATCTATCTATCTATCTATCTATCTATCTATCTATCTATCTCCTCTTTTGTAAATCCAATAGAAGAAGATTGACCAGTTCACTCTCTTGGTTTGTTATTTTCATATTCTGTTTAATTATTAAAACATTAGCTGGAATCCTTTGTATGTATAGTATAGCAACTTTTTTCATTCTTGTAGCTTGGCATTTTTAAAGCCTGTTTCAGACCACTCAATTTTGGCCAGTAAAATGTGTTCTTCTTCCATAATATCTTTCATACACAATCTGTCTAGACAGACACTCTTAAAATTAATGTCCCTATTGTTCAAAAACATTCTTATATATTTTGAATGTTAAAATATTTTTTTCCATTTGATAATAGATGCTCTTCTTTTTAAATGGTAATCTTTAGATCCTTGTGGTAAAAGAGAATTTGATAACTAGACAGATTATTTGGGTATTAAAGTTTCTTTACCATGTGGAATGGGGAAAAGGAATGATTACCTTTAAGATTAGTTGTTCTGTTTGCTTCACCTAACTAAAACAAATGAAACAGGATATTGGTACCAATACCCCCTGTGGGGAGGTAAATGAGTAATGAATGTCATGTCTCTGTTTTGGGAGATTGTGTATGAGGTCTACATGACACAGGAAGGCCAGGTACTTTGGAATGATCGGTATGTTGGCTAAAAGTATAAAAGACTGTAAACAACTGCCCTTTGGGATTCAGATTTTGCTTGATCAATCACTACTGAACCTTTGCGCAAATAAACCTCTCCCTCTGACAAGGAGCTGGTCTTGTCTCATTTTCTGCTACATTTCTGGCACCCCAGAATGGGACAACCAGGCGATCTTTTGCTCCGGACAACCAGGACCCCACGCTGGCGGAAGGATCCGACCTCTGGTGCCACGAGGCTTCTTGCTTCGGAGGAATGGGGGAGGACACCTTCCACCATCAAGGGAAATCCCAGTCAGCCCAAGGACCCTTTGTGTGAGAAAGGGAAAGGAAAAAATCTGAACAAATCCTGGCCAGGACGAGAGGGAATACAAGACCTGCCGGCAGGCAAGTATAATATAGTGTTGTGTACCTACTCTGTTAGAGAGTAGAAGAGGGTGCCTGATCACCACCCTGGACTCGGGACATCGATGCTAATGAAGTCCATGTTAGGTTGTGTGGGAGGTTAAACCACCGCAGTTTCCGTTGGTGAAAGTTGAGTGTCCAGCACCACGGGTCAGTGGTAGTGTTTTAGAGCATGGGAGGAGGAGGTAGTGTCCTGAGGACACCCCTCCAGTGTATGTTGAAGAATTTTAAGAAGGCATATAATGGGGATTATGGGGACCCCCCCCCCAGCAACCCAGGCTAATTTTAAAATATTTTGTGAGTCAGAATGGCCTACTTTTGGTGTAGGATGGCCCCCAGAGGGAACTCTGGATCCTAGGGTTATAAACTTAGTCCATCAAGTTGTAACAAACCCGGGAACTGGCCACCATCAGATGAACTGAAGAGAAGTTCTGCTTGAGTTTTGTTTTTTTTGTTTTTTCCCCCCAAAGTGACTGAGGAGTCCACAGGGATATGTTAGAAAGCTGTTACAGCAGTAATAGTTGTCTTTTAAAAGAAAACTAGAGGTAGCCACTCGTCTGTTATATGCAAAACAATACTTTCTGCAATGCAAATAAATCTGGTAGATGGTTAGCATATCAGATTAGGAAAAAACAAAAATTTCGTAACATAGCCAAATTGCACTACAGAGGAAAAGAAGTGTTTCAACAGGGTGAGATTCAAAAGGTCTTCCGTGAATTCTTTATAGTGTTGTACAAGGGTGACAAAATTAATGGTCTAGATATAGAGAGATACTTGGATAAATAAAAAATACCCATAGTTAAAGAAGAGCAGAGGCAAAGATTGAATCAACCAATAACTTCGGGGGAAAATTTACAGGTAATTAAGCAGTTAAAGGCAGGTACCTTGACAGCGGCTTACTATAAAAATCTACAATTAGAAATGGTAGAACCTCTTAAGGAATTATTTAATAAGATTCAAACGGAAGATAAGGTACCTCCATCTTGGAAGACAGCTTTTATATCCCTGATACCCAAAGAAGACCAAGATATTACCCAACCTAAAAACTACAGACCTATATCACTACTTAATGTAGATTATAAAATCTTTACTAAAATATTAGCAAATAGGTTAATGTTGGTTATTCAACAATTGATTCATAATGATCAAACAGGTTTTATTCAAGGGAGACAAATGAGAAGATTAATCGTTAATGCACTAGAATATTTGGGAAATAATAACCAAATTCCTGCTGCGCTCATATTTCTGGATGCTGAGAAAGCCTTTGATCGAGTTAACTGGCAATTCCTGTTGAAAACACTGCAAAAAATGCAAATAGGAGAACGTTTCTTACAATCAATTAAAGCAATATATCAACAGCAAACAGCTCAAATTATAGTTAATGGAAGTTTAATAGATTCTTTTCAAATTGAAAAAGGTACAAGACAGGGTGGTCCCTTGTCCCTATTACTGTTTATTATAACTTTGGAAATATTGTTGAATAAAATATGGGGCTTGGAGGGCTTAAAGGAGCCGAGGTGGTGCAGTGGTTAGGGTGCAGTACTGCAGGCCACTTCAGCTGATTGTTATCTGCAGTTCAGCGGTTCTAATCTCACTGGCTCAAGGTTGACTCAGCCTTCCATCCTTCCGAGGAGGGTGAAATGAGGACCCAGACTGTGGGGGCAATATGCTGACTCTGTAACCGCTTAGAGAGGGCTGAAAGCCCTATGAAGCGGTATATAAGTCTAACTGCTATTGCTATTAAAGGGAATTAAGATTAGGCGGCAAGAATATAGAGTATGTGCTTTTGCAGATGATCTGGTTATAATATTAACCCAACCGCAGAAATCTAGTATGATCTTAATGAATATGATTAATCAATATGGTCAAGTGTCAGGATTTAAAATAAATCTAGGGAAAACAAAAATATTAGCTACAAATATGAATACTAAACAAAAGGAAGAACTAGAAGGAATGATAGGATGCGAAATAGTTAAAAAGGTCAAATATTTAGGAGTTCATATTTCAACCTCAAACGGGAAGTTATATAAGTATAATTATGAACCACTTTGGCATAGTATACAGAGATGAAAAAATAGGAAAAGTTACAGTTATCCTTGCTGGGAAGAATAGTAGCAGTGAAAATGAATATTTTACCTAAATTTTTATTTCTTTTCCAAATGCTACCTATTCTTAAAAAAGATGTGAACCTGTTAGAATGGCAGAAGGGTATTAATAAATTTGTATGGGCAGGGAAGAAGCCGAGAGTAAAACTAAAAATAATGCAGGATGTGCGTGAGAGGGGAGGCTTGAAATTACCCAAGTTAAGACTATACTACGACGCAGTAGGTTTATCTGTAATTAGTGATTGGATTAATTTAACGAATGATAGGATACTTAATATCGAGGGGTGTGATCTGGCATATGGCTGGCATGCTTACCTGCTATATAACAAAAAAGTGGACAAGAATTTTAAAAGTCATATTTTAAGGAATGCTTTACTGTGGGTCTGGAAAAAATATCAATACAAATTAAATGATAAGATACCCATGTGGGCAATTCCTAGACATGCAATAGAAAATATGAACATAGCACAAAAACAGGATATAATTACTTATAGACAGCTTCTTACCCTAGAAAGGGGTGTATTACAACTAAAATCCTTGGATGAATTAAAAGAGGAAAAGGTAATTCAAACATGGTTTCAGTATGGACAGCTACAGGCCAGGTGAAAAATAGATCAAAAAATTGGTTTTATGCAAGTCGAGGATAATTTATTTAAACAAATAAGAGATCAAAGCTTAATGCATATAAAGAGACTATACAACGTATTAATACAGATGGATTCTGAAACAGAATTAGTTAGACTGTATGAAAAAGTGGGCTCAAAATATTGAAGAACCAATAATGTTGGATACATGGGGAAAGGAGCTGGGTAAGAAATGTAAAATTTACACAAGCACAAAACTTGAGAGAAAACTTTTATAAGATGTTTTATAGATGGCATTTAGATCCTAAAAAGTTGGATTCTATGTATCCGAACCTACAACCCAAATGCTGGAGATTTGATTCTCTCGACACTACATATTTTCATATATGGTGGACTTGCAAAAAGGTTAAGGCATTTTGGATAAAAATATGGTGGATTATGCAAAATGTTCTTAAAAAAAGGATAAAGTTTACCCCTCAGTTATTTTTGTTAGGTATAATTACTGATTGTACAGCTCTAGAGATTAATTTGATTTTGCACTTAATAACCGCAGCTAGATTGTTGGTGGCGCAATACTGGAAGAAGGAAGACTTGCCTACAATTCAAGAATGGACATTGAAAGTCAAAATTTAGCCGAGATGGCTAAAATATCTGCATATCTTAAGGACCACTCAAACAAGAGATATAAACGAGACTGGAAAAAATGGATCGATTATATACAAAATAAATATGGGACTAAGAAATTCCAGATAGCTTATGATTAAGATCAGGAATGATATAACTTGTTTAAAGTTAGCCTAGCAAGGAGGAGCTAAGTTCAATTTAAAGATGTTATCAATTTTCTATTCTTTTTTCAAATATATTTTAGACTGTTTTTGTTAAAGATTTATACCATGTCGGGGGAGGGAAGGCTGGGTGGGGTTAGGGGGGAGGGTAGGAGGCAGGGATGTATAGTAGGTTTGATGAGGGGTGTTAGATTTTAAAGTAATATTATTGCATATGTATACTGTCTTCTCTTATTTTTTCTTTAAAACTAAGATATGTTAAGTATATTGATATGGAAGCATAAATACTATCAATATAGAATGGAGTTTGCTCAGAAGCTGAAATACACCAAGTGAATGAGAGGAAGAGTGGAAGCAGAGAAGAGAAGAAAGATAGGAAGAGAGGGATAGGAGAGAGGGTAAGGGGGGGAAGATGAGGAGAATAAGGAGGAGGGGAATGAAGACAGAGGAGAAGGAGAAAGGAAGGGAAAGTAGAGTAGAAGGATGATGGAGGGAAGAGAGGAGGTAGGAGAGAGGCAGAAGAAAGAGGTGTATGGAGAGCAGAAGAGCTAATTTTTATCTTTCTGGGCGTTGATGGCAAGAGGAACTGATGTAATTACTACTTAATATAATATGATATTGGCTATGTAATAGTATACATGTGATTATATGTTATGAAAATGGAAAATAAAGAACATTTTTGTGTCAAAAAAAATAAAAGAAAAGTAGAGCTCGAGCCCCACCCAGATACAAACGATGTGTTAATGAAAGTCTCCATATATCTTGGCCTTTAAAAATATGCCCGCGCCCTGCTGGGAGGTCAAGATAGGAATGGAACACCCCAGGGCAGAGACAGGTATTAACAATCTAGTGCTTAAGGAGATAGAACAACGGGCGTAACTTCGAGCAAAAGTAAGAAATTTAGCAGGTAATAAGGTAAAGCCTGTCTGAATGGGAAGACCTAGGTAATTGGACTTGATTAATTTGATGTAATGTCTGTTAAAAAAATTCTTAGGTGTGCATCTATACTAATAACATGTAGAATTGAATGGCGTTGCATTGATTGTGATATGTTTAACCAAGCTAGCAGAATAAATAAGCTTCTCAGCTTGGACTTGAAGCTGTGGGGAATGGGAAGCTGTGGGGAATGCTCTCTGAGTTTCCCCACTGCTTGAAGAATGACCCACAAGTTCCCCAAGGAAAGAAATTTGAAGATTTAAAGGGACAGAACCTTCCCCTGAAAGTGTTGTTCCATGGTATGTGTGTGTGTGTAATCATTTTCAGACCTGGAGGGAAGTTGAGATCCCTTAATAATAGAAAATGGAGCTCATTGGCTTATGTACAGCTCCCTGAAATACTTGTAATAACTGCTTTGCATCAAGAAAGAATGAAATGGGATTTTTGTGTGTGAAATTAATTTACACAAGCAGTCTGATTGCAGTGGAAATGTGAGCATGTTCATGGTAAAAGTTAGTGTGAATGTACTGATTCCCTTTTGCTTAAAGAAACGGAGAAAATTATTTTGTTGAGAGAATGCAGAGTGGAAAAAAAGGAGTGAGATTCCTGTGTGGGTTATTAATTTTTTCCCCTTGTCCTCTTTCTGTCTAGTGGGAGGGAAAGTTTGTCCAAAATGTCTGTATTTTCTGTATTGTAGAAGCAGCTACACACACACACACACACACACACACACACACACGGGGAGAGAGAGAGTCAGAGAGAGAGAGAGGCCCCATTCAGAATTAGATTGAAACTATCTCCTTGACTTACCTTAACTTAGCAAAGCTTTTCCAAGGGTGATTTTTGCCCTGGCACACCAGCCTAAGCAGTGATATCTCCCTTTTAATCCTGTGGGGGAGGGTCAATTCCCCTCAGACAATCAGTAGCAGGATAAGGGGGGAGGGGAGTGCAGCTTTTCTGCTCCCTTTAACATTTTTTTTTCTCTATACCCTTCTGTCTGAGAAAGGAGGGGCTACTGGGTGGACTGCTCATGTAGCTTTGCCTTTCATTGTTTTGGTTTTCTTATATTTTCTTTTCTGCTCTGAATATAATTTTAATTTTGTTATTTCTGGAAAAAGTTTTGAGGTTTAAGATGTTAAACTAAACCTATATAAAAAGAAATGATTTTGAAAGATTTTGTTTGCATTTGTACGTGTTTTAACCTACTTAATGAGAATTTGCTTCCATCTGAATGGAATCTGAACTTAACTCACATTTTACTAAAAGTAGAGAACTGACACAAAAGTTTAATCCAAATATATTTCAGAGCCTGGACGCAAAGTACTCCATTTAGATTGTTTGTTTTATTTTTGAAGCTGCTTTTCTTACCCCTATTTTCCCCCTTCCTTAAATGTCTTTATGTTTGAATGCATTTTGAATGCTTTATTGGGGCATCACAAGTTGTTGCCCTTTTAGAAAAAAATCTAAAAGATGGGAAATGTGGAATGCAAATTGTGACAGAAGTTCAGAAAGTATATGTGAATAGAGATGGAAGAGAGGATGTTGTTGTCAGTTGTAGGAGTAATGATGGATAAGAGGTTAGGAGACCAGAAAAGACAGAGAAGGGACTTTGGAAATTGAGGATAATGGAGAGGAAGGTGGCAAGGCAGGGGAAGAGGAATGTGGGCAGGACAAAGTGGAAGAACTCAGTGTTTCAGTGGAAAGGATGGACATTTTTCTAGAAACTGTCCACAAAAGGAAATAGAAAGGGAGAGGGAACAGCAAGTATATTGACTGATGGATGATGAAGAATAGGATGGGAAGGATGAAATGTTTGTTGGTTATTGTGGATCATTTGACTCGATGGGGGGAAATGCAAATGCAAAAACTACTGTTAGAATTTTGTTGGAACATATCGTACCCAGAGGAAAGAAGTGGGAATATCACCATTTAAGATGTTTTTTGAATACCAAATATGGGGAGGGAACGTCTACCAAACATTGAAGTAAAAGACAAAATGTTTAGAAAATATGTCCAGATGTTTTTCTTTCTTAAGACAGAAAGACATTCATGTGCAAAACGCCACCCTTGAACTTTGCAGTGCATCAGTTAAAAGCAGGACAGTGGGTGCTGATAAAGACCTGGAGAGATGGAAAACAAACTCCAAGTTGGGAAGGACCTTTAATTGTCCTGTAAACTACTGAGACTGCATTTCGGACTGCTGACAAAGGGACTCATTACTTCTGAATGAGAGAGTCTGTGCCAGCCCTAAAGGAATGGAAGGTGGAGTCTCACCAAGGAAACCCACTGAAGCCGAAGTTTCAATGGACTTAATGGACTAGTGGACAATCATGCTACCGATAGGAAGGGCAATATTTGCACTCGGACTAATTTTTGTGTTATGAAGAGCAGAGTGGTTGCCTATGCTCTTCCCTCAATTGCAGAAAACTATGATTGAACAAATTCCATTGCGTGCCCTCCCGGATATCTTGGTTTTGTAATTGTACTTGTGGATATTGTTGTTGTTCTTCTCATTGTATCGATTGTGTTTTGTGTGTTGGGTGTCAGATGTTTATACACCAATTACTCACTGGAAAATAGACCACAATATAAAGAATTTGGAATTGGAATAGATAGAAAAGGAAAAGATCCATAGGGTTAGCTAGTATTGAAAAAAAACTAAAACAAATACACAAAAGTATATTTAGTCATAATACCAGGAATATGAAAAATTAGAATTGCCTGAATTCCCCAGGAGAGTTGTAAATATGTTTGTACAATTGGCAGAAAAAGAAAAAAAACTCTTATGGAAAAAAACAGTTTTATGTGCGGTGGTACGAACATGGGAGAACAGTGGCCATGGGAAGTCTTGGAAGCTAGCCCACAGATATTCAATATTATTATTATTATTATTGTACAATTGTATCACAGCGGCCAGTTGTTTCGCCGGATTTGGCATTGGTTACTAGTCGGGCCCCACCCAGGGGCCTAGGACGTCGTAACATATTTTCGTAATATGCGTGCAGATCCAAGCAGTGCGGCTTTTTGCATTTGACTGATGGTGATTTTGTCAATTTTTAACTGTTTTAAATGTAATTCCAGTACTTTTGGAATAGCACCCAGTGTGCCAATTACCACTGGAATTACCACTGCTGGTTTGTGCCATAGTCGTTGAATTTCGATTTTTAAGTCCTGGTATCTTGCGATTTTTTCATGTTCCTTCTCGGCGACCCTGCTATCACCTGGTATTGCGATGTCTATGATTGTGACCTTATTTTTCTCAACCAGTGTGATGTCTGGTGTATTATGCGCCAGTATTTTGTCGGTTTGTATACGGAAATCCCACAAGATCTTGACCATCTGATTTTCTGTGACTTTTTCAGGCTGATGTTCCCACCAGTTTGTTGCTGTTTTAATATTATAATTTTTGCACAAATTCCAATGGATCATTTGTGCTACTGAATTGTGCCGCAATTTATAATCAGTCTGCGCGATTTTTTTACAGCAGCTGAGAATGTGATCAACAGTTTCATCAGCTTCTTTGCAAAGTCTGCATTTGGCATCATCAGAGGATTTTTCGATTTTGGCCTTAATGGCATTTGTGCGGATAGCTTGTTCTTGCGCAGCCAGGATTAGTGACTCTGTTTCTTTCTTTAATGTACCTGTTTTTAACCATAACCAAGTTTGTTCCCTGTCCACTTTATCTTTTATTTTTTCCAGAAATTGACCATGCAGTGCTTTGTTCTGCCAACTCTCCATTCTTGATTTTATCACATCTTTTCTGTATTCTTGTTTTGTCTGTTGGGCCTTCAGTAGATTTTTGTTCTTTACTTCGATTAATAGATGTTCTTGACTTTCTTTTAAATAATCAGCCAGTGCATGTTTTTCTTCTTCAACTGTTTGCTTCACTTGTAATAATCCTCTGCCACCTGATTTTCGGGGCAGATATAGTCTATCAGTATCACCACGTGGATGTAAACTGTAGTGCATTGTCATTAGTTTCCTGGTTTTTCGGTCCAAAAGGTCCAAATCAGTTTGTGTCCAGTTAACTATGCCAGCTGTGTATCTTATAACTGGTATTGCCCAGGTATTTATGGCCTTGATTGTATTTCCACCATTCAATTTAGATTTCAAAATTTTCCTAACTCTGTTGGTGTACTCTCGTCTGACAATAGTTTTTGCTTCTCCATGCTTGATGTTATCCAACTGCAGAATGCCTAAGTATTTGTAGGCTTCATTTTCTTTGCATTTAATTAGTTGGCCATTGGGCATTTCAATTCCCTCAGATGCAGTGATTTTGCCCCTTTTTATGGATACAGTGGCGCATTTTTCCATGCCAAACTGCATTGAAATATCGGTGCTGAATACTCGGACTGTATTTGTCAATGATTGGATTTCTATTTCTGACTTTCCATAGAGTTTCAAATCATCCATATATAGTAAATGCGAAATTTTTTCAGCTTTTTTGGCTGTTTGGTAGCCTAATTTCATTTTTTTTTAAGATTACTGATAGTGGGATCATTGCGATGATGAAGAGAAGAGGTGAAAGTGAATCACCCTGGAAAATTCCTCGCTTGATATTAACCATTCCGTAGCTCTCATTCCCTACTGCCAACTCAGTTCTCCATTGTTTCATTGCCTTTTCAGTAAAGGATGTAATATTTTTGCTAATGCCAGTTGTTTCTAAGCATTTTATGATCCAACTATGTGGCAGTGAGTCAAATGCCTTTTTGTAATCAATCCAGACCATATTCAAGTTCGTTTTTCTGTTCTTACAATTTTCTAATATCATTTTATCAATTAGAAGCTGATCTTTTGTGCCCCTGCTCCTTCTTTTGTTGCCTTTTTGCTCTACTGGCAAGATGTTGTTTGTTTCCAAATAATCCATCATGTTATCTGCAATAATGCCTGTGAGTAATTTGAAGGTTGTTGGCAAGCATGTTATTGGTCTATAGTTTTCTGGTGTTGTTCCTTTAGTTGGATCTTTCTGAATCAAGTATGTTTTTCCAGTTGTCAACCATTCATCAATTTGGCCCTTTTGTAAAATTTCATTCAGTTGCCTGGCCAATATTGCATGTAAACTGGTCAGATATTTGAGCCAGAAACCATGTAATTGGTCACTTCCAGGTGATGTCCAATTCTTTACCTTTTTAACTCGATTTTTGACCATCTCAGTTGTTATTTCTAATACTTGCATTTGTTTGTTGCCAATGCTTTTCTCAAAGTCATGTATCCACTTTGCTTCCTTGTTGTAGTCCTTTGCATTTTCCCACAATTCTTTCCAGAATTCAACTGTGGCCTGTTTTTCTGGTTTTTCACTTTTGGTGTCACCATTTACATTAAGACTTTGATAAAAACGCCGTTGATCTGATCGAAATTGCTGATTTTGTTTATATTGGATGATTCGTGCCTCATATCTTTCAATTTTTCTAGCTGTTGCTATTATTATTATTATAATTATTATTATTATTATTATTATTATTTATTTGTCTTGTATGCCGCCCACTCCCGGAGGACTCCGGGCGGCTCACAAAAGACAAGGGAAAGGGGGGAACAAGACAAAGACAACATATTAAAAACAAAACCAACATTCACAATTTCTATGGAGGTAGATGCTTCTCAGCTCCCCCCAGCCTGCTGGAACAGCCAGGACTTGGTGGCTTTGCGGAAGGCCGGGAGGGTAGTAAGGATCCGGATCTCAACAGGGAGCTCGTTCCAGAGGGCCGGAGCTGCAACAGAGAAGGCTCTCCCCCGGGGAGTCACCAGCCAACATTGGCTGGCAGATGGAATCCGGAGGAGACCCAACCTGTGCGATCTAATTGGTCTGAGAGAGGTAATCGGCAGGAGGCGGTCTCTCAGGTACCCAGGTCCGATGCCATGTAGGGCTTTATAGGTAGCGACCAGCACCTTGAAGCGGATTCGGAGACTAATATGTAGCCAGTGCAGCTCGCGGAGGATAGGTGTAACGTGGGTGTACCTTGGTGCACCCACAATCGCTTGCGCGGCTGCATTCTGGACTAATTGAAGTCTTCGAACACTCTTCAAGGGCAGCCCCATGTAGAGCGCATTACAATAATCCAGTCTAATATGTTTAAGAGCAAAAAACATCACAGCCAGAACTCGCTTTGCCAGTATTATTTGGACTCTGTCAACCAACTTAGTGGGAAGGAACTGTTTTACAAGAAACCAGAGTGTACCGGTGGGAGACCTCATATGTTTAGGGCTCTGGGACTAGGAATATAAATTCTGGACGTCACCCAATAATGGAACAGAGCCTGAAAACTTTGATACCACCATACTTCATTATCTGGGTAGTAAATTAGAAGTGTGGATTGCCCCAGATAATATGTATTGGATAGGTGGCAACCTTGCATATGAGAGATTACCAGGGAATTGGTCAGGATCCTGTGTTCTTGGGTGGATCAAGCCCTCCTTCTTCCTATTACCCATCCAGTCCAAGCAAGTACTGGGAGTCCCTGTTTATGACCTGGTAGGCCTGAAATGGTGTAGAAGGGACATGGAAACAGCATTTTCCAATTTCTCCTGTAAAGAATTGGTCGCGTATGAAAGGACTGATGTTTGGGATTCGGAAAGAATAGCCTCTACCTATGGGCGAGTCACTTGGGCAGAGGATGGGTCATATGGATACCGGACACCTATCTAAGAGCCGAGGTGGCGCAGTAGTTAAATGCAGCACTGCAGGCTACTTCAGCTGACTGCAGTTCTGCAGTTCGGCTGTTCAAATCTCACCGGCTCAGGGTTGACTCAGCCTTCCATCCTTCCGAGGTGGGTAAAATGAGGACCCGGATTGTTGTTGGGGGCAATATGCTGACTCTGTAAACCGCTTAGAGAGGGCTGAAAGCCCTATGAAGCGGTATATAAGTCTAACTGCTATTGCTATTGTTATATGTTAAACAGAATTATCTGATTACAAGCGGTGTTGGATCTGGCTGGTAAAAGATTACATAAGGCCCTAAACATATTATCTGGAGCCACAGAAAAACTCATGATAGCTGTATACCAAAATAGATTGGCCCTGGATTATATCCTGGCTAAGGAGGGAGGTTTGTGTGAAAAATTTATCCTTTTTAATTGTTGTTTACAAATGGATGAAGCAGGAAAAGTCATTAAACAATTGACCACTGAAATGAGACAACTCACTCATAATGCTGACCAGAAATGGAGTAGATATAACTTTAAAGAGATTTTTAGTGGATGGTTCCCTAAACTGCCTAGTCTGCAAGCTATAGTGGCTCTAATAGGTTTAATCGCCACAGGTTGTATCATCATCCCATGCATTCTCCCCATCTTCATAAAAGTGATAACTAACAGCCTATCATTATTAGCAAAAAGGGAGGCAGTGACACAGGTGATGGCAATGTGGGAATATGAGAGAATAATGGGTACAGAAAATTGTGAAACTCCTCCTGAAAAGTCGGAAGAGTTTCAAAGTGGGGAATAAAAGAGAATTTGATAACTAGACAGATTATTTGGGTATTAAAGTTTCTTTACCATGTGGAATGGGAAAAAGGAATGATTACTTTTAAGATTAGTTGTTCTGTTTGCTTCACCTAACTAAAACAAATGAAACAGGATATTGGTACCAATACCCCCAGTGCGGAGGTAAATGAGTAATGAATGTCATGTCTCTGTTTTGGGAGATTGTGTATGAGGTCTACGTGACACAGGAAGGCCAGGTACTTTGGGATGATCGGTATGTTGGCTAAAAGTATAAAAGACTG
This sequence comes from Thamnophis elegans, assembly GCF_009769535.1. Taxonomy (NCBI): domain Eukaryota; kingdom Metazoa; phylum Chordata; class Lepidosauria; order Squamata; family Natricidae; genus Thamnophis; species Thamnophis elegans. The sequence continues at coordinate 18,767,245 of NC_045550.1, forward strand.
TAAACAACTGCCCTTCGGGGTTCAGATTTTGCTTGATCAATCACTACTGAACCTTTGCGCAAAAAACCTCTCCCTCTGACAAAGAGCTGGTCTTGTCTCATTTTCTGCTACAGTGGTACTCTCCAATATCCAAACTTCAAAATCCCATCCTATCATTTTTTAAAGAATTCAAAACAAAAACATTTCCCCATGGGAAGTGTTCTAATATTTAATTTGAAAACCTTATTTCAAATTTATCTGGACCCATTTCTAACATTCCAGAATCAAAGTTTTATTCCAAAAAAAAAAGAGAGAGAAAGTTCTTAAATTTGTATTTATCACTTCTTTAAGACTGTTAATTTAAAGCTTCCTAATTACTGAAAAGAAGTGAATGGGTAATTTTTGAAAATGATTAGAAAAGAAGGTATGCTAACACAGTATCCTTAAAAGTGCCTACTGTGCTTTAAGCAAGATTTTTATTGTTGTCTGCCAGTGCTCTAAACTTGCCAGAGACTACTACTGATGTTTAATCTTTATTTTTTCATGTAGCATCATAGTTCAATATAGCAGTAGCTACTTTTAGTTTAATTTGCTTTTTTTCTATCATTGGGCATGGCGCAGTGGTTAAATGCAGCACTGAAGGCTACTTCAGCTGACTGCAGTTCAGCAGTTCGGCTGTTCAAATCTCACCGGCTCAGGGTTGACTCAGCCTTCCATCCTTCCGAGGTGGGTAAAATGAGGACCCAGATTGTTGGGGGCAATATGCTGACTCTCTGTAAACCGCTTAGAGAGGCCTGAAAGGCCTATGAAGCGGTATATAAGTCTACTGCTATTGCTACTGCTATTGCTAAAAGAAATATCTGAATTTTATGCTGTCCTGGAAAATCCACATTGTTCACTATTACAGAAGGCAACTCATGGAATCTATTCTTTGTTAGATTTTGTTTTCCTTGAAATGTTTTTGGTGATTCCATTTTCATGGTTAAAATCAAAATCTGTCCATGAGTGAAATTTGTTAATGATAAGGTTCTTGCCCATAATTGAAAGCATATATAAATGCATTAGAACTTGCATTAACAAAGAGAGCTGAATTAGCATCCTACTTAAATTTACTGCTTTTGTTATGCATAGATAATGCTGAAAGTAATACAAGCATTATTTTCATTTTTGCTTCATTTATTTTCTTTTTGCTTAAAATGTAAAGATGTTTAAAAGATAATTTCACTTCTTTTTGGCAAGATTAGAAAGAGCTGAAAAGAGATACAGCCCCAAATGGTAATTTTCAGGAAGATTCATATGAAATTTGGGATGGAAATGTATTTGTTGAAAAAAAGGTTCTCTCAAACGCACTTCTAAACTTGTTTTATCTGACAATATGCATTTGGATAGTTAGGGTTAGGTAAATTTGTTGCCTCCAACAGATTGGTGAGGTATCTGTGTAATAGCAGCAGAAATTCAATCATTTGCAGGATCATTAAACCTAACTTTAACCCTAACCTATTGGGCAGGGAAAATGCCATGACATCCCCCACCACAAGCCCCTCTCCTCTTAAGTAGACATAACTTATTGGTGTGTGAAATTCATTAGCAGGCAAACAAGACAACAACAGATATATAAAACAGAGTACAGTATGATGCTGAAAACAATATGGAAAGCCTGATAAGATTATTATCAGTTGCATATTACCTGTATAAAGCAACTAAAACTCATTTTCATCTATATAATTAGTCCTTTACTCTTTACCAGTAGTCCTTTACCCTTTACCAGTAGTATCTGTGTATATGAGTTTCATTATTATCTTACCTGTCTTTCAACAAATAAAAAACATTTGTTTATCATAACAACTGCAAGTATAACTCCTCTCCCCCCCCTTCTCTCATAAATGCATACTCTTTCACTCACTCTTTCTCTCTCTCTCCTCCTAATTATCCTGATTTGGCATTACTTTTAATGAAAAATACATGATCTATTGATAAAAAGGATGCATATAATGTACATAATATGCAGTTATATCATCATCTAAATCAAATTAGATCAAGCTCATGATTTATAAGATGGGTTTAAATTTTATTATTTTATGAGTTTTTAGGGTTTTTAAAAAACTGTTTGTTAAATTACTACTTATTTGAAGCAAAGATGCACAGGTTGAATAGTTCTTTTATTATCTGTGCTAATGACTCTTCCTATAGTTGTTAATATTTTTAATAAAACAAATGGATGTTTTTAAGCTTTGAATTCTATGAATTCAGCATTCATAGGAAATTATTGGTCAGGAGAATTCATGACTGAGAAGAATGGAAGAAACATTTTTCCTCCAAAAATGGTGTGACCTTTGCTTTCTTGCTGTTGAGCAAAGCAAAAACAGAGAGAGTTGGAGATCAACTGTAAATTTAAATATGCACTTAAATATCTTGCCCTTGAGTCTCCCCAGTTGTGAAAGATAGTTTCCAACCAGCAGAGTACTTTAAATTTTCCTAGACTCCAGATTATCATGGGGATTTTTCTGTGTCGTTTATGGAATTCCCTTTCAGCCAAGGCTTGATTGGAGTTGCAATAGCTACATTTTGGTGAGCCTATTTTTCTAGGGTTTTTAATTGTATTTTAATTTATACTGTTCTAAATTGGGATGCTACTGTCAGATTTGTGGGGTTTTTTAATCTGGCATTTTACTTGATTTTATAGTAAATGCTTTTATTTGAATTGCAATGTTAAGTGTTTTATAGTAAACCTCTTGGTGAGCTTTGATTATTGAACAGGGTAATTTTTTTAAATAAAGAAACTAAGGCATATATAGTAGTATGTAGTTTGAAATATGAGCATTTGGTTTAAATTTAATTTTTTAAAAATTTTTCTGTAACTTAGTTTATCTTTTGTATCAAAGTGATTGCTTGTTTTTATTTTGCTCTTCAGTAGTTGCATTGAGATTGGAAATATCAGATGAACCAATAAAGTCCAGCTGAACCTCTAAAGGTTTTCCTCTTTATGTGAGGAATTGTTTTCTCAGCAGTAAAATGAGTTTCTAGCTCTATCAGTCAACCAGTACTTCAGCCTCTTTCTTTATCAGTTGTTCTTTGCTATATAGACATGTTTCGTAGACAATCTCAATAAAGCACTATAAAAAAGGATTCTGAGCATTTTGTCATGGCCATGATGTGTCAGTCATATTTGGAGAATAACAGTAGAACTGACATCTTTATTCAAAATGGCTGTGTGTCACTTCTTATAAATTGTAGCACCTTTCCAAATGACAGAACTCTTCTATGAGTTGAAACAGGAGGAAAGATATATGATTTTATGTATTGCTTCTCAATTTCATTCTGGTAAAGTTTCATGTTTTATTTCTTTAACATTTGTTGACAATTGATATTTTTACAACCATGGACTAACATTTTGGATTTTAAATATTTAGAAATGAATAAATAAAATAAATGAACAAGGAACCAGATTTCTAACAGAATGTCAGGCTCATATCACCCAATTATATGACCAATTCCTTTGAAATTAACATTATTGTGGAGTATAAAAGTATAATCTTTCAGATAGGGAATGGAATGGAATGAATAACAGAGTTGGAAGGGACCTTGGAGGTCTTCTAGTCCAACTCTCTGTTCAGGCAGGGAGGAAACCCTATACCATTTTGGACAAATGGATGTCCAATCTTTTCATAGCATTCACAATTTTTGGAGCAAGTTGTTCCAATGATTAATTGTTATAACTGTCAGGAGATTTCTCCTTATTTCTAGGTTTTTTCTCTGCTTGATTAGTTTCTATCCATTATTTCTTGGCCTGCCTTCAGGTGCGTGGGAAAAAAGCTTGACTCCCACTTCTTTGAGAAAACCCCTGAGATATTGGAACACTCTATCATGTCATCCCTAGTCCATGTTATGGATATATCTGATGAAATCCATATTCATGTAGGGTTTAAAGTAGGCATGAAAGTGCATAGTGTTGTGAATATTCGCATGGACTTGTATAACTTAGAACCAAAGGAAAATTTAATGCAAATATGTGTCAGCATACATGGGCCTATAGAGTGTAGTATGCCCATACAATTTAATTTTGTCACTATTCCTCAGCTATTGCTGACCTACAGTTTAGCCAGTATGGTCAACAGTATAGAATTTTAGCAGTTTGAATTTAGCATTTAAAAGACCACAGAATGACCATCTTATTATAAGAGATGTTTTTCATTTATTGACCATTGTTTCAGCTTTCATCAGCACAGTTTGGTTATCATCAATCATTTCCAGAATTAAACTTAATAAAGCAGGTTTACTCTATTTTCTAACCCTTTGAAAGCATTGGTTTAATTCCCATTAAAACAAACAAGTTGGTGATATATGCACTGAATATTTACTATGTTTTTGCCTTGAGGGTATGCATATTTAAATCTCTATTGGCATTTATAGATATAGGTATAGGTATAGGTATTTTATTTGTATGCCGCCCTTTTCCCTGGGGGGATTCAGGGCGGCTCACAGTTCAAAGGGAGGGAGGACTAACCAAGTTAAACACATAAGACAATACATTGTTGTTGTTTTTTGAACAGAACTTTTTTATTTTTCTTTAAAAAAAACACAAATATGTCATCATTTGTCAATCATTAAGACATTGAAGTACAATTTTTTTTTTGTTGTGTGTACCCCTCCCTCCCTCCACCCCCCACCCCCTCCTCCTCCCCCCCCCGACTTCCCAGAACCCGTACACGGTATGGATTTTTAACTAACACAGTCTAAAATCTATTGAGAAAAAAGAAATAAAGAAATTAATGACATTCTAGATTGACCTTAGTTTCTTCTTACTGAACTGACTTTTAACAGTTTAAATCATTTCTGATCTTAAGCATAGGCTAACTGGAATTTCTTAGTCCCGTATTTATTTTGTATATAGTCAATCCATTTTTTCCAGTCTCGTTTATATATCTCATTTGAATGATCTTTGAGATATGCCGATATTTTAGCCATTTCAGCTAAGTTTGTTACTTTCAATGTCCATTCTTGGATTGTAGGCAAGTCTTCCTTCTTCCAATATTGCGCCACCAACAGTCTTGCTGCAGTTATCAGGTGCAGAATCAAATTGGTCTCTACCACTTCCTGGGAGGAGCCTACTGGTGGGGGCAGCAAAAAATCAGCTGCCTCCGAATTCCTGGCTACGTACCTGTTTAGAGGATCTTCCATCTGACGTCTTATCAGGTTTTCTTATCCTTCAGGCAAGAAGGAAAGAAGAAACTGTTTTGCTGGCAAATGCTCTTCGATTTTTGCAGCTTTTGTGCTTGCAAGGAAAGGGGGGCTAGCCCAAGGCAGAACGGCTGTCCGTGCTGGGAACTTCAAACTGCCTTGTGCAGGACAAAGTAGGTCTCCCCCACTCTGCTCAAAGTTTTGTTTGATTTAATCTTATCACGAGCTGAATCCGTTTACTGCGTGGACAATAATTGCTTATCAACATTTTAGCTTCTTTTCTTTTTCTCCTCCGAAAAATTATTTACTCAGAGGCTTTTAAAATGGCGCCGAGCAGGCTGGTTTCTCCGGTAATAACGAACACTTTTTGCTAATCCTCACAAGAATTCAAAACAAAAGAGATTGCTTATCATATGTTTTGGTTTCACAATAGAAGAATTTTACTCCTTCATTAACCTTGCTTATCTGGAAGTTAAATGGTGATGAATCTGCTGAACGGTCTTGTTACAATGTTTACTCACTGAAAGTTTTGCCAAGCCTTAAACTTCAAAATAAAAGCCTCTTTACTTAAAGCTGCATATTCAGGCAATAGAGTTTTATTAACTGCAGGCAGATAAATTTTGAAATGGCCTCAAAACCAAATATTAACTTGAAGTCGTCACCCTCTACTTCCAGGGGCACATCCTCAGTGCCTGGCACAAAGCTGCAGCCTCCGCTTCCTACGCCCCCTGCTGGGGATGTGTTAACGAAAGAATTTTTCCTGAGTAATCTAAGCGAGGCTCTTAATGCACAGACAATTAAAATGGAAGATAAATTTAGAGATAATAGAGAGGAGAGAAAAGAGGAAATAAAAGAAATGAAAGAAGAAATTAAAAGTGAAATAAAAGGACTTAAACAGGAGCTGTATGAGAAATTTGAGGCTAAGGTTGATAAAATTAGAGACGACATGCTGAGTCTTGTAACTGTATTAACAGAACATATTTCTGGAGTGGAAGATACTCTAGAGGTTCTTAATGATGCCAATGCTAACTTGACATTGAAAACAGAGGTGGTGGAACAAAAAGTGGAAAATGCTGAAAAAGAAATTATTATGATACAGTACCGACAAATGGAGTTCGCATTAAGAGTAAGGGGGCTGCGTGAGGAGAAACAGGAGAACCTGAAACAGATCCTATCGGAAGCTTTTGACCGCCTGATGGGAAGACCAGGGACCAACCAAGACTGGCAAATTGACAAAGCTTACCGCGTTAACTCCTGGCTGGCAAAGCAGAAGCAGCTTCCTCGAGACATCGTTATATATTTTACTACAAGAGAGCTTAGAAATATGGTACTGCAAGCGTCTTATAACACTAAGCTTCAAATTGGCGGTCAAGACCTGGCTGTTTTGAAAAAGATACCACCTCAAATGTTAAGAGCCAGGAGAGACTACGCTTTTTTGGTCGAAGAACTCAGAAATCGTCAGATACAGTATAGATGGGATGCACCATTCGGCATCATATTTATATTTGATAAGCAAAGGTACCGCCTCAACTCTGTATGGAAAGCCCGAGATTTTTATTATAATCTATTGAAGGCCGGACACCCTGCACCATCTGGACCTAGAGAAAGACCACAAGAAGGACAGGATAGACAGCAAACTACACAACCACCAGACAAGATGGAGCATCTCTCTTCTCTAGAAGTGCAAGGTGCTATGGAACCAAGACCTAGCCGCATGACTACTAGACGTATGGAGAAACAAGCTAAAAAGCAACAGCATCAACAATCATCGGCCATCGATCAAGGAACTACAATAACAAATCTGGAAGCAGTGGGAGGAGCTAGACCTAAGGTTAAACAGGCCGTGCAGGAAGCTCTAAAAATGCTTCAACCAACCAAAGATGACAACTAAGATTTTAACATGGAATGTCAACGGACTGAACTCTCCACAGAAGAGGAAGAAAATATTTCATTATCTCAAACAGTTTAAGAACGATGTAATTTGTTTGCAAGAAACTCATATCAAGTCAACTGATCAAAAATATTTGATCAACTCAAAACTTGGTCAACATTTTGCAGCTTCTGCTATGGAAAAGAAGAATGGTATAGTTGTATACTTAAGAAAAGATATGAAAGCTGAATTAATAGAAGCAGATCCCTTCGGAAGATATATTGCTTTAGACTTAATCTTAGAAGGGAAAAAGACATTACTTTTGGGAATTTATGCTCCCAATCAACAGCAAGATAGATTCTATAGAAATCTTCATGCTAAATTAGTACAGTGGGACTATAGTTCCTGTATACTATTGGGTGACTGGAATGGAGTGATAGACGCTAAGAGAGATAAGAAGATTTCCCGCCTAAATACCAAGATGCGAGCAAAGTTACCCAAATCTTTCTTTGACATTATGGATGATTTTGAATTGAGAGATATTTGGCGAGAAAGAAATGCAGAGGAATATGACTTCACTTTCTTCTCGGACAGGCATCAATCCCTCTCAAGGATTGATTTTATTCTAACCACTAATGATTTGCTTTCTAGGGTCAAGAAAACAAAGATTGCAGCTAGGGTCCTTTCGGACCATAACCCAGTTTGGATGGAGTTGGGAAGGGTAGTGCAGGCAAGAAGGTCTTGGAGATTGAATGAAAACTTATTTAGATATGAAAAGTATATTAATGATTGTAAAAAATTACTATCTGAATATTTTGTTTTGAATATGAATAAGGGTACATCTATGGAATTTGTATGGGACGCAAGCAAAGCGTATATGAGAGGAGTTTTGATGAATATAAATAAAACACATAGAAATAAGCAAGGGTTAAAACGAACAGAACTGGAAGAGGAAATTAAGAGAAAAGAGCTGGAGTTAACAATGAACCCAGACGATACAAAGGTTAAGGAAGCTATTAACATATTAAAATCTCAATTTGACATGTTGATCTCTGACCAGGTAGCTACTAATTTATTATATGCAAAACACAATACTTTTTGTAATGCAAACAAACCTGGCAGATGGTTAGCTTATCAGATTAGGAAAAAAAGGAAAACTCGAAATATATCTAAACTGATTTACAGAGGGAAGGAGGTGTTTCAACAGGAAGAGATTCAAAAGGCTTTCTGGGAATTTTTTACAGAACTGTATAAAGGGGATAAAATTAATGGTTTAGACATAGACAAATATTTAGACAAAGAGAAAATACCTTCAGTTAGAGAAGAACACAGGCAAAAATTGAATCAACCAATAACCTCGGGGGAAATCCTGCAGGTAATTAAGCAATTAAAGTCAGGGAAAGCACCAGGTACAGATGGCTTGACAGCGGTTTACTATAAAAACTTACAGTTAGAAATGGTAGAACCTCTTAGAGAATTATTTAATATGATTCAAACGGAAGGTAAAGTCCCTCCATCTTGGAAGACAGCGTTTATATCTTTGATACCCAAAGAAGATCAAGATACTACTCAACCCAAAAATTATAGACCTATTTCATTACTGAATGTAGATTATAAAATTTTTACTAAAATATTAGCAAATAGGTTAATGTTGGTCACTCAACAACTGATACATATGGACCAAACAGGTTTTATACAAGGGAGACAGATGAAAAGTAATGTTAGATTAATTATTAATGCATTAGAATATTTGGGAAAGAACAACCAGATCCCTGCTGCGTTTATATTTTTGGATGCTGAGAAGGCCTTTGATCGAGTTAACTGGCAATTTCTGTTGAAGATACTGCAAAAAATGCAGATAGGAGATAATTTTTTACAGTCAATTAAAGCAATATACCAACAGCAAACAGCACAAATCATAGTCAATGGAAGTTTAACAGACTCTTTTCAAATTGGAAAAGGTACAAGACAGGGCTGTCCTTTGTCCCCATTATTGTTTATTATAACTTTGGAAGTATTGTTGAATAAAATACGGGGCTTGGATGGTTTAAAAGGGATCAAGATTAGGCAGCAAGAATATAGAGTCTGCGCTTTTGCGGATGATTTGGTCATAATATTGGAACAACCGCAGGAATCCAGTATGGTTTTAATGAATACGATTAATCAATATGGTCAAGTGTCGGGTTTTAAAATAAACTTAGGAAAAACCAAAATATTAGCTATAAATATGAATATTAAACAAAAGGAAGAATTAGGAGTGATGCTAGGATGTGAGGTAGTTAAAAAAGTCAAATATCTTGGAGTTAACATTTTAACTTCAAATGGGAAATTATATAAGCATAATTATGAACCACTTTGGCATAGCATACAGACAGAGATGAAAAAATGGGAGAAATTGCACTTATCTTTGCTGGGTAGGATAGCGGCAGTGAAAATGAACATTTTACCAAAATTTTTATTTCTTTTCCAAATGTTACCTATACTTAAAAAAGATGCGAACCTTTTAGAATGGCAGAAGGGTATCAACAAATTTGTGTGGGCAGGAAAGAAGCCGAGGGTAAAGATGAAAATAATGCAAGATGTACGTGAGAGAGGAGGATTGAAACTACCTAATTTAAAACTATATTATGATGCAGTGGCATTATCTGTAATTAGTGATTGGATTCATTTAACCAATGATAGAATATTGAATATTGAGGGACACGATCTGGTATTTGGTTGGCATGCTTACCTGTTATTCAACAAAAAATTGGATAAGAATTTTAAAAGTCATATTTTAAGAAATGCTTTATTGCGGGTTTGGAAGAAATACCAATATAAATTAAATGACAAGATACCCATGTGGGCAATTCCTAGACACGCAATTGAAAATATGAATACAGCACAAAAACAGGACAGAATTACTTACAGACAGCTTCTTACCTCGGAAAGGGGGGGTATTACAATTAAAATCTTTAGAGGTATTAAAAGAGGAGAAGGTAGTTCAAACATGGTTCCAGTATGGGCAATTACAGGCTAGGTGGAAAATAGATCAAAAAATTGGTTTTATCCAAGTTGAGGATAATCTGTTTAAACAAATAAGAGATCAAAGCTTAATGCATATAAAAAGGATATATAATGTATTAATACAGATGGATTCGGAAACAGAATTAGTTAAAGATTGTATGATAAAATGGGCTCAAAATATTGAGGAACCAATAATGTTGGATACATGGGAAAGAATCTGGGTAAGAAATGTGAAATTTACACAAGCTCAAAATCTGAGAGAAAATTTTTACAAGATGTTCTATAGATGGCATTTAGATCCTAAAAAGTTGGCTTCTATGTATCCGAATGTACAGCCTAAATGTTGGAGGTGTGGTTTTCTCGATGCTACATATTATCATATATGGTGGACCTGCCAAAAGGTTAAGGCATTTTGGATAAAAATATGGTGGGTCATGCAAAATGTTTTTAAAAGAAGGATAAAGTTTAGTCCTCAGTTATTTTTACTAGGTATATGTAAAGACAATACATTGTTAAAAGCACAACATTCATACAATTCAGGTGGGGTTAAGGTCTTTAGCCCCAGGCCTGTCGGGACAGCCAGGTTTTAAGGGCTATGCGGAAGGTCTGGAGGGTGGTGAGGGTACGAATCTCCACGGGGAGTTCGTTCCATAGGGTCGGAGCTGCCACCGAGAAGGCTCTCCTCCGCGTGGTTGCCAGTTGACATTGACCGGCTGATGGAACTCGGAGGAGGCCTAATCTATGGGATCTAATTGGTCGAGTGGAGGTAATTGGCAGTAGGCGGTCTCTCAAGTACCCAGATCCAATACCATGCAGGGCTTTGTAGGTGACAAGTAGCACCTTGAAGCGCACCCGGAGATTGACAGGTAGCCAGTGCAGCTCGCGGAGGATAGGTGTTGTGTGGGTGAAATGAGGTGCACCCACGATCGCTCGCGCGGCTGCATTCTGGACTAGCTGAAGTCGCCGGATACTCTTCAAGGGCAGCCCCATGTAGAGCACATTGCAGTACTCCAGCCTAGAGGTCACAAGGGCACGAGTGACTGTTGTGAGAGCCTCCCGGTTCAGGTAGGGCCGCAACTGGTGCACCAGGCGAACCTGGGCAAATGCCCCCCTGGTCACAGCTGACAAATGGTGTTCAAAAGTCAGCTGTGGGTCCAGGAGGACTCCCAAGTTGCGGACCCTGTCTGAGGGGCGTAGTATTTGACCCCCCAGCCTGAGAGATGGAACACTTGACAAATTAGTGGGAGGGAAGCACAGCAGCCACTCGGTCTTATCCGGATTGAGCACAAGCTTGTTAACCCTCATCCAGTCTCTAACAGCCTCAAGGCCCTGGCTCATCACGTCCACCGCTTCATTGAGTTGGCACGGGGCGGACAGATACAGCTGTGTATCGTCCGCATACTGGTGGTATTTTATCCCGTGCCGCCAAATGATCTCGCCCAGCGGTTTCATGTAGATATTAAAAAGTAGGGGGGACAGGACCGAACCCTGCGGCACCCCATATGTTAGGGGCCTAGGGGTCGATCTCTGCCCTCCGACTAACACCGACTGCGACCTGTCCGAGAGGTAAGAGGAGAACCACCATAAGACAGTGCCTCCCACCCCCACCTCCCGCAGTCGTCGCAGAAGGATACCATGGTCGATGGTATCGAAAGCCACTGAGAGGTCAAGGAGTACCAGGATGGAGGCGTGGCCTCCATCCCTGGCTCTCCAGAGATCATCGGTCAATGCGACCAAAGCGGTTTCTGTGCTGTAGCCAGGCCTGAAGCCAGACTGGAATGGATCAAGATAACTAGCTTCCTCCAAGGACCGCTGGAACTGAAAGGCCACCACCTTCTCAACAACCTTCCCCACAAAGGGGAGGTTGGAGACTGGACGATAGTTGTTTAGAACGGCTGGATCCAAAGATGGTTTCTTCAGGAGGGGTCTCACCACCGCCGCCTTAAGGGCGGGGGGAAAGACCCCCTCCCGAAGGGAGGCGGTAACAACCGCCTGGATCCAGCCCCGTGTCACCTCCCTGCTGTTAACAACCAGCCAGGAGGGGCACGGGTCCAGTATACATGTGGAGGCACTTACAGCTCTCATGGCCTTGTCCACGTCCTCAGGGGCAACAGCCTGAAACTCAATCCAGCGATGGCCTACCAGATTATCCCTTGGTGCCTCGGCTGGTTCTGCAGAATTGGAGTCCAAGTCCGTCTGAAACCGAGCAACTTTATCCGCGAGAAACTGGACGTAATCCTCAGCCCTGCCCTGCAAAGGATCACCCGCATCCCTCCTATTTAGGAGGGAACGGGTTATCCTGAACAGGGCGGCCGGGCGCGACTCAGCGGAAGCAATCAGAGTGGCAATGTAAGTTCTTTTTGACGTCCTAATTGCCCGGATGTACTCTCTGATGCAAGATGTTAAAAGTGCTCGGTTCGATTCGGATTTATTGGCTCTCCATTGGTGCTCTAGGCGTCTCTTCCGGCGCTTCCTCTCCCGGAGTTCCTCAGTAAACCAAGGAGCCCCCCTGGATCCACTGCCTCGGAGCGGCCGTAGAGGCGCAATCCGGTTAAGAGACTCCGTCGCTGCCGAGTTCCAAGCAGCAACCAGAGTCTCTGCCGGACTGCGGGCGAGGGTATCAGGAATAACCCCAAGCTCCGTCTGGAACCTCAGAGGGTCCATAAGTCGCCTGGGGTGGAACCACCTGGTCGATTCCTCCTCCCTACAGTGGGGGTGTGGTCTCCGAAAGTCAAGCCTCAGTAGGTAGTGGTCTGACCACGACAGGGGTACGATCTCACTACCCCTCAGACCAAGATCACAAGTCCACTGCTCCGAGAGAAATACGAGGTCGAGCATGTGACCCGCCGAGTGGGTTGGGCCCCACTTATCTTTTACTTTCATGAGGACATCGTGAACTCTCACTTTATGCAGTCAAATTATATACTTCCTTTTTTTCTATATGTAGGTAAATCCCAATTCCTCTATCTGCAATGTACTGACTGCCCTCTTTACACAATTCTCTTTACAATGCAAGTTGAAAAGTATAGAATGTTCTATACTATTATGATAAAACAAAAAGTGGTGATTTGTTGTCAAAGCCTTGTTCTACTGTAACAGATAGAATCGAAAGTCAATGTTTCTTTTTCTTTCTTTACCCTTCCTCACTTTTCTTTCCCGTTTCCCCTTCTCCTTCACACCTAATTTGCTTTAGTATTTTATATTTTATAATACTTTATAACCTAATAAAATGTATTTGGAAAAGTAGCGAATATGCTGCAGTTATTGACGACCAAAGAAGATTAAACTGTCTTCATTTCAGGACTAGATGTATTTTTAAATAAATTCAATAAAATACTGATATATTTAAAATTAGCAAAACCTGAGGTCTGATGAAAAATTTAATACAAAAAAAAATATCCCCCCCCCCCCGGCATCATACAGCTAAGCAATTTAATAATTTCAAAAATTCTCCTAAATATATAGAAAAGCTTTTAGGTTTAGTAAGTTAGAAACTTTGGCACAAAGTACTCTTCCCGTCTATTTTCTCAAGAATCAAAAAAGGGATGATGCCAGTAAAGTAATTTCAATGTAGCTTTAAAATGAGTGTGTCGTGCAAACAACATGAATTTTACTACGGTACTCAACTTTGACAAAGTCAACTCTGATTAACACTTGGGAACCTTGGAAATTACAGAAATTTTTGCAAACTGTGAAAACAACTTGAAAGAACAAACTATTTTTATTTTTATAATGCATCAAACTTCATTGATGAAATCATCAGGTATTGATGTTGATTCAACAGTTGGGCATGATGATCAGCACAGAATCATAGAATTGGAGTAAGGTTATAGGCCTTGCTTCATGCAAGAATTCTAGAGCCAAAATATCCCAGGGGAGGTGTGTGTCCCAGTCTCTAATAGGAAAATATCAGCAACACAAAGCAACTGTGCCCTTTATGTTGTTGGTCTCTTGGATAAACTTTTTGTTCATCACAGCTCTGTCCTAGCACTCAAAATCTGTTGTCCAGTATATGTTATCTAGACATTATATCTATTTCCTCCCTCTGGAACTATATAGAACTTATACTCTTTTAATTCTTTCAGCAATTGTCTAAATTTGTGATAGAATTCTTGGCTCAAGATGCATAAAGAAAGTTGTAATGTACTGATTGGATAGGTTGTTTATTGAAATACATACTATATTCATGCCAACTGTTGTAGAAATTGGACAGAAGAGACCTATGATTTAAAGCATATAAATCTGATATGGATATACAATATGTAAATTGCTTTGTCTGCCTTTAATAGCTGCTCCATAACCAAAAACACAAGTATGGATAGTTTATTTTGATCCAGGAGCATTTCTGCATTTCAAATATATGCTTAAAATATGGTGTGATTGACCAGTTGGCAAACCTGACTTATCTGTTAGGAAAGGCTGTTTCTGGAGAGCATTCAACATATGCTTGCAGTATTCTGATCTCAGATATCATTAAATTGTTTTTAATGATTGTTCTCTATCTCTCTCTGTTTGTCCCTCTCTTTCCACCTTCTTCTCTTTCATCTGTTTCTTTTTCATTTCCCCTCCCCTCTCTCTGCATCTAAGCATTTTAGGCATCATCTAATCTCAATGTAATGGCAGAAACCTGGATTAGTTGTTTATTTGGTCATTTGGTCTCTTTCAGTGCATAATCCTGTATACTATAATTGAAAAGATATCATAAATGCTAAAATTTACAGAAAGGAAGATGTGAACTATTATAAAATATTTCAGAGTACCTTTCAACTTCTTCTGCAAACCAGTCTGCAGAGATTTTAGAAATGAGGTTCATAAGCATTGTTAATAGTTCATGAGCAAGCAGACAGTACAAAACTGAGGTAACTTATCTGACTTCTCAAGGATTCCCAGGAATAAATTATATTCCACTCACGGTATGGACTTTAAATTTATTCTGCTATTATTTCAAAAATAAGCCTGAAGAGAAGGCTTTATAGGCTTCAATAAAATATTCTTAAGACACTTCTTTCATTTTTCACGCACACTTAATTACAATCTGTAAATATACACATAGATCTATTACTCATGTTAATCCTGCTACTGATAAGGTAGGGTAGAAGAGAATAGAAATGAACTGGAATATGGATAAGCATGGAGCTTTCATTAGTCTACCTAAAAGTAATCACAGATCCATGACTGGCAATATACATCTTTCAAATACACAACACTAATTACCTCTGGAAAAATAGTGCTTCATCATGTCTATCTCTGCATTGTATTCCTATAATCATCAACTATTCTTCTGTCCATGATTTCTGCTTTTTAGAGAATGAGAGAGGTTGAAAGGATAAGATATCTTTGATAAAACAGAGAACATGTTTCGCATAGTTTAGCAAGATGGTGAAATTGTTTTTCCATATTTTTAATATTGATTTACTTATCCAATCAATATTAAAGAATGATTTGGCAGAAATATGCTTTGCAGTTTGGAAAAGCGCTTATGTCATGAAAAAATAATGAGAGAAAGCAATATGCAAAACAATATCATATAACAAAATAACGATATATGAATGCTGATGGTTTATGTTTTTTTTTTAAATGGCCTTCTTTCAAAACATGAAGAGGTGATTAACTGCCTTTATTTCTGTGTACACTGGAAAAAAGGCGTGTTTACTCAGATTAATAATTCAAACTGCTTTCTCACCTCCCACATCTTTTTTTTAATGTGTTGTGTAATTTTAAACCATATGCTAGAACAGATTAACTGTGTGATTGATTGTACTTCTTCTAAACATGTATATGTAATTTTCTCCTTCTTACTTCCATCAATGGATACTGCCCAAGATTCTCACAACAAGAAAAAAAGTTCAACAGGAAGGGAGTTATTACTTATCCCATTTACCACTGCATATCCTCTTTTTATTTCAGGCACATTCTGCCTGCCCTGGAAGAAAAATGATGCTGAAATGTCTTGGCTTGGGACAGCAGTTGCCTTTTCACTAGTATGTGAAAAGAGAGAAGGGTGGCATTCAAGCATATAAAAAGAAGAGCTGCTGGCCATGACACTGTAGAAGTGATTTGGTAGTTTTCATGGCTATTCCCCCCATCCCATAAAGAGTGTATTTAACAAACCACTTTCAAAGTGGCAGACTTTTGTTTTTGTTACATTTAAGGCTATCAGAGTGGAACTGCACAAATGCAGATGTTTGCTGGATGGCTGGGCTTATTTTTCAGTGTCTCTTTGCTGTAATCCAGTGTTTACCCATTTTTCTGCAGTTCAGTATAGCTAGTGTTTCAATATGAACACACAACCACACACCATTGATGGTATTATTACAATATGAATGTTCTGCCCAACCAGGAATGCAAAATAGTTATACTATCTCAGTTACTTCTTCAAGTTTAAAAAAGGTTAGATATGACTGCAATTTGCTGAATTATCCTTGTGGTTGCTGCCACTAGAAGCAAACAGGATCAATGCCTGTCTCTCCATCTAAATTGTGGATATTATAATTCCATTTTCAGCTGCTGGTGCCAAAATAGAAACCAGCCATACAATGGGCTGTATAAAAACTGGCTACTCAATTAATTAATACCAACAAGACAAAGTATGGTTTTGAAGGAATATGGGCAGGCTTGCATTTCCATATTCCCAGCATCCTTGGCTCAGAAAATTCTCTCTCTCATCTTCACTGCCACCAGGCCAGGATTTGTCTCTCTATAAGATCCAATCTTTCAATCTGGATGACGATGTTGATGATCACAGCAAGTGGCAGCACCTGTCTGATTTCAAAAAAGCTAAGCAGGCCTTCAATCAATTGTATTTGGATGTGATTGGCTGAGACAGGCAGACAACATGCTTTTTTCTTTCACTGCTTCCTTTGTACAAACAAGTAGGTGGAGGTAAAGTAGTAGGTAGTTGGACAAAAAAGCCTTTGTTTTGGGGAAAATGTATACACTGAAGTACTACAATAGAAGAAAGAAAGATGAACCAGTACAGTTAGGAGCTAAACAAAGCATATCCATCTTGCTTATGTTTACTAAATTTCTCTAAATAAATCATCTGGAAAAATGGTAGCACACAAAAAAATTGGGTTGTTAAACTGTGATCATACTGGCAAAAAAGGTATTCCCTCTTTTTGATACTTTTTGACAACAAGCCAATTTTATCAATCAAGTAAGTGCCATTTTAGTGGAAAACTATACTTCTTATTCTCAGTTAGCCAAATATGGTTGATCTCATGCATCATTTCATGAAATGCTGAAAACTGAGAAACTAAAAAGTATCCAAGGAGGAGAAGGCAATGGCAAACAATATATATATGTGAGTGTATGTATGTATGTATGTATGTATGTATGTATGTATGTATGTATGTATGGATATGGATATGGATATGGATATGGATATGGATATGGATATGGATATGGATATACCTTTCAAATACTGAATTGAGACTAACTGCTGCCTTCTGCCTATAAAATGAATTTGTTGGCTTGACCTTCCCACCCAGCTGGATAGGCCCACTCAGGGAGAAATAATACTACTTTAGAACAGGGTCTTATTTCCTAATTTTTGCATGATGCATAAACATAGCATTTAGAGAATCAGTTTAATCTTGTGGTTAAAGCACCAGGTTAGAAAGTGTGAGTTCAAGTTCTGCCTCTGTCATGAAAGACAGCTGGGTGACTTTGGGCCAGTCATTCTCCCTCTCTCAGCCTTTCCCACCTACAAGGGTTGTTGTGGGGGGGAAAGGAGGGGGAACATTGCATCTGTTTGCTGCCTTGAGTTATTTGAAAAAATAATGAAAACAGGATACAAATAAATAAAAGAAGTAAATAAAATGATAGATAATATTAAAGGCTGCAGAGGTTTAAGCCATCTATGGTATAAAAGTAGCCAATATGATTTGTGCCCCATGCAGACTACCCTGTTTCTCACAGTATATTCTTAATTGTAGGGCAATGATTCTTAAACTGGAGGCAATTACTCCAAGGGTTATTACCCATCCCATACCCAGGGGACCAATGGGTAATGTACAAGTAAAACATAAATGCCTAAAAACCATATATAGTAAAAATAGCCAGATTAAAAAAAGAAAAATAATAATTAAAAGATGAATAGTCGGGAAGGGCCGTCAAATCTAATTCTATGTTTGAATCCTTCTTTTGACACCATAGATGTGAAGGTCGAAAAGGGGAAGTAATAAAATCCTCACTTGGCTTATAATTCTCACATCATTCTTTTTAAAATGCTGAGAAAGCTATGGAAGAATTACTTATGACTAAACAACTCTTCCTCCTTGTTATCACTTGCATCTCAGAGTGTAAGCATACAGAAATTTTCTCAAAGATGCAAAGCCAGTGGACAAACCTAAAAGCAAATTTACTGTTGACTTGCTGAAATAAATTCTTCTTGTAAAATACAATTTTAGGCAACCTTCTGAATTTTTATGATAGCATCTTGAAAAGCAGTAAACCGTTACTGAAAAATATATGATCTATGGAAATATCAGGGGAAGAGACTGAAGGCATAATAAAAGGAAAATATTTGCTGCATATTTAGAGGCACATTAACATTTGAATAATTGTTACGAGATTTGAAATGCAGCACTAGGACTAGTTAGCTTTTACCCGTTCAGAGAGAGAGAGCAAGAGAGAGAGAGAAATGCTAATTTGGGTTTAGTAACAAATAAAAATAAATTAGTTTTCCCTCAGTATTAAGTTTTATTTATTCTATACACACATACAAATTAAGCAAAAACAAGCATAATTTATTTCTTCTTGCTCCGCCACAAGTCCTCCTGTTTGCTGTTTGGTCAAGAACATCATTGGTAGGTAGAATTGGTATGTACTGTACCTCTTAAAATGCAAGGAAAGATTATATTGATTTACAAGCCACTTGTTGTAAAAAAGTAACACCCATGTGTTTTTAAGCATGCATAGTTTATATTTACTGTTTAGCACGAAGGAAGGAATAACAGCAACTTGGAGAAAGACAGAGCTGGTGTATATGTCTCACACACTGAGATGTATTTTTTGGTATGGGATTAGGAGTGGCAAACATTTCATTTAGCTTTGATGGAAATGATTGATTGACTATAACTGATTTAATGATCCACTGCGCAAATTTTCAGACGGATGACTTAATAGTTGAGACAAACACATGCTACCCTTCCAATTTTTAACTGAAAGGCATAATGCATTTTGGACTCGGAAAGAAAAAAAAGTTATATCATGCATAAGGTGACCAGATTTTCAGATTGGTAAAGAGGGACACCATTGACCGGGGGGGGGGAGCTAGGCTGCGGCGGTTACTGCCAGCCCGCGACCTCGCTAGGGACGTCTGGTCACCTTAATTATATACATCCTCTCTCTCTCTATCCATCCATCCGTCTGTCTGTCTATCTGCCTGCCTATCTAGTTATGTTATCCCTCTCCCTCTTTCCCCCTCTCTTTCTCCATCCATCTATCTGCTTGCCTACCTATCTCTCTCTCTTTCTCTCTATCCATCCGTCTATCTGCCTGCCTATCTGTCTATCTAGTTATGGTCTCTCTCTCTCTCTCCCTCTCCCTCCCTCATCTCATTATCATCTATCTCAGTGTTTCTCCACCTTTTTTTTTAAATTATTTTTTTATTTTTTTTGTTACATAGACGACACATACCCACAACAATAAAAACAAAACAAAACAAAAAGAAAAAAACCCATCATCACATATAGCATGTCGTTTGGTTACAAGTGTTTTAACATTTATCATTCTTATACATTTATTATTTCATTTAATAGGTTATAATATACAGTTTGGGTTGCTTTGTTTATCATCCCTTCCTCCTGTTATAACACCACCTTATTTTCCCTTTCTTTTCTCCCTTCCTCCCTTCTCTACTTCCTTCCTTCCTGCTCTCCTTTCCCTTCCTTCTTCCTGTACCTTTCTCCTACTCCTGCTCTTCCTCATCCCCTTCCTACCCTCTCTCCTCCTCTTTCTCTCTTTTCCATCCTCCTCTCCTTACCTCTTTCTTTTCACCCTCTCTCCCTTCTCTACTTTCTTCCTTCCTCCTCTCCTTCCCCTTCCTTCTTCCCTTACCTCTCCTTTGCTCCTGCTCTTCCTCATTCCCTTCCTACCCTCTCTCCTTCCTTTTCTGTCCCTTCCATCCTCCTTTCCTTTCCCTTTCCTTTCTCCCTCCCTCCCTTCTCTACTTTCCTCCTTTCTCCTCTCCTTCCCCTTCCTTCTTCCCTTACCTTTCTCCTACTCCTGCTCTTCCTCTTCCCCTTTCTACCCTCTCTCCCCCTCTTTCTCTCCTTTCCATCCTCCTCTCCTTACCTCTTTCTTCTTTCCATCTTCCTTTCATTCTCTCCTCCTTTCTCCCTTTCTCCCAACTCCCTTTCTGGGAGTTGAAGTCCACACACTTTCAAGTCTCCAAGGTGGAGAAAGACTGATCTATCTAATTAATATAATTATTTCTCCCTCTCTTTTTCACTCTCTCTCCAGCGCACAGACGCAAATGCATAGGGCAGCCCACCTCACACACAGGTAACTCCGGGCGGCTTACAGAAAGAGGACAGCCGACCACTCACCCCCGCGGGGGGGGGGGGCAGGATTTCGCCAAGAAAAGTTAACTTTCCTGCGAAAGGGGCTGGCAGCCTCTCAGCTCTTCCCGGCCGGGGAGACCTCCCCCCACTTCCACTCCTGCGACCCTCCTCCCGCCTCCTCAGAGCTTCAAGCAAGCTAACTGGGAAGGTCGGGGAAGAAGAAGAAGCGGCGGCGCGAGGTCAGCGGTCCTTGGGGGCACGGCGGAAGCCCTACCAAAGCGCCCCTTTCCCGGCTCGGCTGCCGTTGCTGCTGCTGAGGGCGGAAGGGGAGGAGGAGGAAGATAAAGTGGTGGTGTGGTCCCTGCAGCCGCCGAGGCGGGAAAGGTGTGCTTTGACAGGGCTTCCACAACGCTGTGGAAGCCCTGGCAAAGCGCCCCTTTCCCTCCTCGGCTGCCGTTGCTGCTGCTGAGGGCAGAAGGGGAGGAGGAGGAGGAGGAAAATAAAGTGGCGGTGTGGTCCCTGCAGCCGCCGAGGCGGGAAAGGTGCGCTTTGACAGGGCTTCCACAGTGCTGTGGAAGCCCTGCCAAAGCGCCTCTTTCCCTCCTCGGCTGCTGTTGCTGCTGCTGAGGGCGGAAGGGGAGGAGGAGGAGGAGGAGGAGGAGGAGGAGGAGGAGGAGGAGGAAGGTAAAGTGGTGGTGTGGTCCCTGCAGCCGCCGAGGCGGGAAAGGTGCACTTTGACAGGGCTTCCACAGCACTGTGGAAGCCCTGCCAAAGCGCCCCTTTCCCGCCTCGGCTGCCGTTGCTGCTGCTGAGGGTGGAAGGGGAGGAGGAGGAGGAGGATGATAAAGTGGCAGCACGGTCCCTGCAACCGCCGAGGCAGGAAAGGTGCGCTTTGACAGGGCTTCCACAGTGCTGTGGAAGCCCTGCCAAAGCGCACCTTTCCCTCCTCGGCTGCCGTTGCTGCTGCTGAGAGCGGAAGAGGAGGAGGAGGAGGAGGAAGATAAAGTGGTGGTGTGGTCCCTGCAGCCGCCGAGGCGGGAAAGGTGCGCTTTGACAGGGCTTCCACAGTGCTGCGGCGGCTGTTTCACTAACCCCGCGCAGGTTACTAATTCCCACCGGTTACTCACCAGTGAAGCTGAAGCAGCAAAACAAAGCAAACGGCCGCGAAATGAAATGGAGACTCCTGCGACTCACGCAGCGTGCTAAGCGGACTCCAGCCAATCAGTGCTGGTACACTAGTTGCGTCCCTACCTGAACCGGGAGACCCTCACAACAGTCACTCGTGCCCTTGTGACCTCTAGGCTGGAATACTGCAATGTGCTCTACATGGGGCTGCCCTTGAAGAGCATTCGGCGACTTCAGCTAGTCCAGAATGCGGCCGCGCGAGCGATTGTGGGTGCACCTCGCTTCACCCACGTTACACCTATCCTCCGCGAGCTGCACTGGCTGCCTGTCGATCTCCGGGTGCGCTTCAAGGTGCTACTTATCACCTATAAAGCCCTTCATGGTAGTGGGCCTGGGTATTTGAGAGACCGCCTACTGCCAATTACCTCCACTAGACCGATACGATCGCATCGATTAGGCCTCCTCCGAATTCCATCTACTAGCCAGTGCAAACTGGCAACTACCCGGAGGAGAGCCTTCTCGGTGGCTGCTCTGACCCTCTGGAACGAACTCCCCATGGAGATTCGGACCCTCACCACCCTCCAATCTTTCCACGCCGCTTTGAAGATCTGGCTGTCCCGGCTGGCCTGGGGTTAAGATTCCAACCCCACCCGAATTGTGTGACTGTTGTGCTCTCTTTTAATATGTTGTATTGTTTCCATATTGGAATACTGTTTGTCTTCCCCCCCTCCCTTTTTGAATTGTGAGCCGCCCTGAGTCCCCCCCAGGGAAAAGGCCTGGAGTCCAGGCCAATCCAATCAGTGAGCAGCAGGCTGGGCTGGCTTAGATTTTTAGAAATAGATGGGGAAATAACGAGCGAGCTAGCGGCAGCTGATGGGCGGGGGAGCCAGCGAGCGCCAAAATAAAGCGGGGGTTTTTGAGAAGCGGGCGGGATGCGGGAAAAATGATGAAAATGCGTGCCTGTCCCGCCAAATGCGGGACGTCTGGTCACCCTAATCATGCAGTGTGTATTACATGAAACAATCCAGAATATCCTCATTTTGGAAAGTTGAAATTTTACCTTATATAATGATCACTAGAACTTGTTAGACATGTTTGTGCATAGTTGAATTTATTTATAATCTTAGCTCCATTATTTTTGGGAGGTCTTCAATTTTTGGAATTTTTTTTAGTAGCAATGAAGTCACTGTGTTTTATACAGGATTGTCTTGTGATTAATTATGTGGAATCTGCCAGTCAGGATGGACAGTGAGTTAGCCAAGCCCTCACTTTTTGCCTTCATTATCTCTTAACTGTCCAAAATGTCTGTCCTATACTTAACTGTCCAAAATGTCTGACCAGTATGCATAGTGAAACATTGCACAACTGCTTTTTCCAGACTCTCAATATGTAGAATGCATATATATTCCTTGGTAGCATTGCCTGAACTGGAGAATGGGGCTTAGAAAAGAAGTTAAGAAGCATCTACCAGGAAGCTATATACCCTCACATATTGCTAAAGTGGAATAGTACAGGAATTTGGAAAGACTTGGATTTGGGGTTCAAGGCCCCTGCAGGCTAGATCCAGCCTTGAACCCCTAATCCAAGTCTTTCCATATTGCTTAGATCTGGCCCATGGGGCTGCCTTGCAAACAGCGAAGGACCAGCCTGCGGTTCCTCTGCCAGTGAAAACGGAGCTTGGGGAGGCCAAACATGCCCCTCCCCAGTGCCATTTTCGTTTTCAGAAGGCTTCAGGAGGCTGTCACGGCTGAAAACAGAGCCTCAACAAGCGATGTGGAGCTGGCCATGTCCACCCTGGTCATGCCCACCCTGACCACACCCACCCTAGCCATGCCACCCTCCAGCTCCCTGACGTCAAACACAACCCTGATGTGGCCCTCAGTGAAATCAAATTTGACACCCATGACTTGGATCTTTCTATTTTCCTATCTTCTGAAACACCAGATGCTCTTCCAGCATATGTACTTGAGCCACAACCTAGAAGAATTGTCTCAAAGGTGCTTTTTTGGGAGACAATTGGACTTTCTTGCTTTTTCTTTAGAATACATTTTGCTTCTTATCCAAGAAGCTTCTTCAGCTCTGACAGGATAGTGAAAAATGGAAGGATTTATATTCCTTGCAGATATCTGGTAATCCTTTTAGAGGGTCGTTGAAGCACTTGGAGGTTTATCTGTGTTCTTAGGGTCACCTGAGTAGTGCTCCTTGTTCCTGTAGTCTGCAATTTTTTCCTCTGAAAACCCACTCCTATTCTCACACCATTCCAAGGGTGTTCATTCCAAATTGTGTAACTAAAAGTCCGTAGAGATTCTCAGTCATCCAGGTCATGATTGTTCCAAAGGTGCTTTTTTTCTTCAGAAATATAAACCCTTGCATTCTACATATCCTGTCAGAGCTGAAGAAATTTCTTGGATGAGAAACAAAACATCTTTAAAAGAAAAAAAAACCACGAAAGTCCAGTTGCCTCCTGAAAACTCACCTTTGGGACAACCATGACCTGGATGACTGAGAATCTCTACAAAGCTAGAAGAATGTAAGCTCTGGAAAAAATATGGCATTTGCAGCTATGAAATGCTAAAAATCTTATTAGAAAACTGGAATGGGTAAATTTTTGTTAGTCAAGAGTTAAAATTAACATTTGGAAGAGAATAAGGCAGACTACAGTATTTTGTGAGTGAGACTGACTTTGAGGGAAAATTGGAGAATGTTTTATACCTAATATTTGGCATTACATATCTATTTCCATTTGTCATTTATTTTCAATCTTAGAGGAGGTTCTCGGGATCACTGCCTCTTTCAAATTTGTCATAATTGTGATAGTAAATTCCATAAATGTATTTGTTAATTACCCTTATGTGAGTATAGCCATAAAATAATTTGTTGTTTCTTGATTACATTATTATTTTTATTTGGAACTTTGAGTTCTGGTATTACAAGTATGTTTCAGGAAAAAAAAGCATATGGGCCAAGGAATTTTTTCTTCTTCAGTTAGATCATTTGAACACTATTTATTTTCTAGTGCCCAACATAACAAAACATAAACATACAGAAGTGATTCGGAACTCCCTTTGCTGTAGTAACAAATGATGAACAAGCATCAATGAAGTGATGGAAAATGGGTATGTATTTCTCTGGTGCACATGTCAAAAAGTTAGCCATAAGTCAAAGAGAATGGAATATAAAGCTCCCTTCCATATTTGCTTTTTGACAAATAGCTGACCGTAAGTGTAAGTCAAATTAATCTAGTACATGGCTCAATGAACTGGTGACAAGGCGGCAGGTTTCCCCGAGAAATAATTCAAAAGGCCTCTCTTTCATTATACGTGAACATGGATGTGGCACAACATTAACCCTTGCAATGGAACAAGAAAGATGGTTTGAAATCTGGATGAAAGATTGTAATTGTGAATTTTTGGAAAAGTAAAAAATGAAATTAATTTTTAGTTGCATTATAGCTCTGTGAGCTGTTGAAACCACCGTAAACACTCTTCTATTTTTATAATTTTATAGAATTTATAAGGGATGAGCTCTGATAAATATGGCTGAATATTTGCATGTCTTATTGGGAAGGACATTTTCTAACCTGTTGTTGTTCCTGGGCACTTTTTGATGACAATTTCATTAATGTTTAAATAAAGGTCACAGGTCAGACCTATTTTCTTCTCTTTAATTTAGAAGAAACTTCCATAATACAGGCAAAAGCAAATGTAGATTATTTTCCCTTCAGGTAAAAAGATCTGGTTGGCACTATCATCTAGACTAATATGACCTGAAATGCTGTGCATGGCTTTATAATATGCTTTGACTTGCCCCTCTGTTTGAATTAGACAATTTATGGCTGAAAAGTGAGTTGGGGAAAATAGATGATATTGAAGAGGGACTTTTGTTACTATTTAAAGTATAAAATTGCATGGGCTATATTTCACACTGGTCTCTCTATCTTAATATGCTCATCTTTTATGCTTGCCACCTAAAATTTACTAAGTTCTCTGTCAGAAACAGAACTGTTTTCTATGATCCATGATAATAAGACAAATGTGACAAACCTTCAGAATAAGTGAGGTATGGTAAAAAATATCCCATTATTATAGACACTTATATCCATGTCTGACACAGAATTATAGGATCAAAGATGTCAAAGCTCAACGCCCACTTCACAATGCAGAATTAATTAAATTAAAGCATTGCCCCCCCAAATGGTTGTTTAGCTTCTCCTTGAACACATCAACCTCCAGAGTTGCTGAGTCTTAGGCAAGCAAGATATATAATCCAAAAATTCTCAGGAGTTTTAACATTTTAATTGCTTAGTAGAAGTTTTCCAAAATTTATGTTTGAATGTCAAAGAGGACACTGAACTGAGCGCATGGTAATTCTTTGAAAGGAAAGGAAAGGATAGGATAAGAAAGGAAAGGAAAGGAAAGGAAAGGAAGAGCTCAAACTGCATTTATATGAGCAACTTAAATCAGTATGTTTTTCATACAAGTGCAGGATTCTCTTTCTTGATTTTGATTTTTCTCAATTTCTGTTGTAGTATTCCTTTCTTAATCCCTTTTGACAATTAGTAAGCCAATGAATTTAATCCTTTATATCTTCTGTATCTGCAGAAAGGAGATTGTTATTGTTTTGAATTGTGTCAGATGATACACCAACCAGGCTGACTTTAGGCAAAGACTGAATAGGCACTGGCTTAGATCACCAAAGTTTAGGGGGCATCAATGCCACCCTTATGAATCATTCTAAAAATGATCAGCAGGAGGTGGCATCTTGAATTAATGTGGGATTAGAGGTGATAGAACTTTGAGCTGGTACTGTCTACCAGCCTCCAAAAATATTGCTCTGATATTTTAAACATGGGTATTTTGCTTCTCACTAGAAAATTGTTCAAAATATTTTGCTTTGAGATATATTTTTATAATTATACTACTAGCATCTTGAATGCTATACCCAATATTTTGCCTTAAAAGTTGAAAGTCTGATTAGACATGAAAATAGCTCACTTGGACATTGTGTAATAGAAGCATTTTTTTCCTTATTTCTCTTCAATCTCTATTGCTCAATCCAAAACATTTCTTAGTGTACAAAACAGATATATATTACCTCCACATCTTGTCACCAAAGGGCGTCTGTGGAAACACTGATTCTATAGTTAATTACAACTGCCAGCAGCAGCCTCAGTGACTTTTTTCTAGCCTTACAGTTCACCTTAGATCTATTCTTACACACCCTCTGACAATGCTAATTTATTTTCATGTCTTCCTCTCTGAATGATAAGTAGTTTGAGGGCCAAGCATTTAACATGTGTTTCTCCCCCTCAATTGTAGTATGAGCTCTAAATATGAGGATCAAGCAGAAAATTATTACTCCAAACTTGGGAGTAGCAACTATTTTTGAACATTTTTTATTTACTATTACTCTTATTTACTCAGTCTTTTCCAGAATATTGATCCTGAAATGAACTTCTATTCAGGAATGCTACATTGTAGTGAAGCAGGAATATTCCAGCCTCATTGCTTTGCCTGCTCAAACTTCCTTTTGGCATGCTAAAGCCACTGATCTACATACAGTACATTTAATTATTACATTTATCCATATTTTTTAAAGATCAGATGATATTCCTGTAACATGAACGTATCTTTTAAAATCACTAGTGTTCCATTCTCTTGTTTACACCTAGGTATCTAGAAGAACCAGTGAAGGTCAGGTTTAGGGTAATAAAACCAGGAGTCTTGGTTTACAGCAGTTAAAAGGTAGCATTTCAGGCAAAACTCTGCCCACAACCTGGTGTTTGATCCTGACAGAACTCAAAACTGACTCAGCCTTCCATCCTTCCAAGATTGCTTAAATGAGGACCCAGATTATTGGGGCAGTATACAAATAATGCTTGTACATTGTAAACTACCAGAGAGTTTTATAAGCACTATAGGGTGTTGTATAAGCCAAAATGCTGTAAGCCTAAATGCTAATAACTTTCTCCCCTAGAAAAGAAGTGATGTCAATATAATATATTTTTGTCTGGCCTGAACCAAAGTGATTGTTTTGGAATTTTATGACTTACAGATCAAGAAGTATGTACTGCATAGTTATCAATTAAATGCCATACAATTCCACCACAAAGCTTTCTTTTGTACATCTTGCAATGTGCTCAAACATGCTGGATACTAGAATACTATCAACCTGCACTGCTTTGCCTGTATGACATCAAAGGGAAATCCAGCCACAGTAAGAACATGCTGATCTCCGTGTGATTCCTGGAATGATTCCCATCCAAATATTTATTTATGTGGCACAGATGTTCAGATCATCAAGCTGTGCAGTAACTCTCCTTTGCAAGTTCCTTACAACTGTAGCCAAGAGAATAGAGTTGGATGTAA
Source organism: Thamnophis elegans (assembly GCF_009769535.1). Lineage (NCBI taxonomy): Eukaryota > Metazoa > Chordata > Lepidosauria > Squamata > Natricidae > Thamnophis > Thamnophis elegans. The sequence continues at coordinate 18,795,279 of NC_045550.1, forward strand.
TAATGTGAATTATTTGTAATATCTAGCTTGTGGTTAATATGTGGGAAAAGAAAAGGCAAAAAAAAACTTCTATATGTTCCAATTAAAAAAAGAAAGTTGGGATGCAATAACACATTTAAACCAGGTACCAATTAGACTTGCCAGATCATTGTGATTGTAGTCCTATTTTTAAATACAACAATCAATGTTTTCCCATTTAATTCCTCAAATAGTGTTGCCCTATCCCACCAGTTATATGCAAATAGCTTCCATTAACTTTACTTCTACATGAGTAAGTAAAATTGGATTACATGCAATGAGATAAATCTTTAGTGACTAGTGCTTTGAAATAGTGTATGGTATCTTGCTGTAGATCTTTCAACTTATCATTTCAGAGTTGGGACACACACACACACAAACACACACACACCACCATCACCACCAACAGCAACAACAACAACAATGGTGAAACCAAAAGCTATGTTGAATATAATAGCCTAGTGGGACTAGACCTTTAGCTGGGATTCATATCTGTGATCTGAAACATGAACTTTTATTGCTTACATTCCCAAAGGGCTTGTTAAGGTATTAGTTACATTTTATCACATAAAATGTCTTTACCATAAACAAATGAAGATCAGGAATTCAACTTTAAGAAATAAACTGAAATGAAAGGCAATTGAAGCACTCTTTGGGGATAAAGATTTAAATGGGGAAGAAGGAACAATTGATAGCCTGTTAAGACTTATAATTTTCCACCTTGAATTATTGACAACCTGTGACATTAGTCCTCTACAAATTATGGTCTATAAACAGCTTGGAAAATATGACCTTTGCATTACAATTGGTCTCCAGATGATTCTAAGCTTATTTTCAAGCAACTGTCATGGACTTATTTTCATGGAGGCTGAATAGGTGTGAGAATACAAGTTAGCAGATACAGAATATTTTCAAACTAAAGAAACCTGAAAACTTGATTGGTTATGGCTAATATGACTTTTTTAAACAATCCCAATAACAAAAATATTTAGAAAAAGAGAAGTGAAAGGTAATTTCCCCCACCAATTGATTAACAGTCATGGAACAAACAGAATTAATTAGCACAAGTCTGTTGTCTTAGCACTTTTAGAAGAGGTTAGGACAAAAGTGCATTCATAAACTGATTATGCATGTTTGTTTATCTCTCTGTGTGTGAATTTCTTTTTTAGGGAAGGATAGGCAAAGCAGAAACATTTCCATGAAGATGAATGACACAGAAAGATCAGCCTTTCTGTTTGACTTTTCATGTTTTATTTAGATAGTTTAGTTTATCCACAGACAATTATGGAGAGGTTTGCTACACTATGAATGCTATGTTTAACTACTGCATTTGTTTGTTGGATTTAAATCCTACCTGTAGGAATTCAGGTCAGTGTCCTTTTCCTACAATAATTGCAAGAGGTACATTCTGTAAAAATAAATAAAAGGAATAGAATGGAAAGTGACTAGTTAAAGTCACTAGACCAACATTTTAATGAAAAATACAAGGGCATTGTATTTTTATTGCATATTGCAGTTTTGAAGAATAGTGGTTACTAACAGGTATTTTTATACCATACATTTCTTGCTAAGTATGGTCAGATTAATACTGATATTAACCCAATATCAACTTGGTCTCCCCAATTTTGTATCTGCTTCAAGATAGAGCCAAACAAAACAAAAACACAAGTGGTCTATAACAGTTCTACAAGATATTTATTTTCTGGAAGGCTCTGTTATACAAACAGCATCATAAAATGTGAAACAGCAACTATTATAATTGACAAATTTCAAAAATGTATTCCTAAAAACGTTAGTTGATAAGTTTGCTTCTGTATTTATGGCTTCATTCTGGTGTCAGTCTGTTACCGAAGTTTAATTCACTACCTTTATCTCTGCTACAATTTGCCTTGTAACCATACTGCTCAATTCAATAATTCTGTCAAGTGGTATCTTTTTCTTCTTGACAAGGAGCCAAGCAGTGATTTATTGCTTGAACGAACATTCTTTTCAAGAAATCCATTTGTTTGAACATCAGCAAACCCCAAAATTAATTATTCATTTTATGCTAATTTTAGAAGTTTATGTGCTTTAGAATAAGACTGCCAGGTATAATATATATATAATCCTAGCTTGTGATTCTAAAAACTTACATTTTATATTTAATTATTTCTTCCCCCTGCCAAAATGATTTAGTTTCTAAGGAAGGACTTTTTCTCTAACCTTTCTTTCTCTTATTACAATATTTTCTCATCTTGCTTTAGAAAGTGGTTAAAAAACGCCCGGTAACATAATGTTGCTCCAAATCTATCTACATGGCAGAGGTTTATAGAAAGCATTAAAATTATTGAGAAGGTATTGTGAGCCATAACCATAAATAAGACCTGCTGAAAAAACTCTAGTAAATAAGTGTTAGTGTGTACGAATACGTGGCAGACGTCGATATACAAAGCTTATTTGTCATGTAATTTCAGGATTTTAGAATACTTCCTCATTTACACTTTTAAACAGGTTGTTTGACATGTGCTGTTTTTAAAAGTTATAGAATTTTAGGAGAATGAAGGCAATGTCAGTATGAATAATGAAGTATTATAGTTGGAGTATATGGGGCTGCAATATATAAATACATTATCCACAAGGAAAACATGATACAATATACTATATACTAGTATAATATACTAATACTATGTTTTTTCCATGAAAAGTTCATTTCCTAAAAAAACACATGCTTGATTTGTTCTTAAAGTTTATTTCTATGTGACATTTCTTTTCATCCCTTAAAAAATCACATAGTTATATAATTTATTAGAATTAATGTCAAATTAAGATACTAGGATACAATCAATGCAATACAATACAATACAATACAATACAATAAATACAATATTTTATTTGGTCAAGTATGATTAGACACACAAGGAATTTGTCTCCAGTGCAGAAGCTCTCAATGTATATATAAAGCAACAGGATAATCATAATCTCTTAATATAGATAATAGAACATTTAATAAAAGGTAACAAGAAGGACAATAATATTACAGCCATAATACATGGATAAATAAACAGAGACATTAGACAGTATCGTGAAAATTACGTATTCAGAAGAGTGATGGCATGAGGGGAAAAAACTGTCCCTGTATCTAGTTCTTTTGGTATTCAGTGCCCTATAGTGGCGTCCTGAGGGGAGGAGCTGAAGCAGTTTATGTCCAGTATGTGAAGGGTCTGTAGATATTTTCTAAAGCTCTCCATCTGACCCATGCAATATACTAGTCATCTGTGGAAGGCATGTTGATGGCAATTGTTCTTTCTATAGTCCTGACTCTCCGTTGTAATATGTACCTGCCCTGTTTGGTTGCTGTACCAAACCAGACAGTTATAGCAGTACAAATGACAGGTTCAATAATTCCTCTGTAAAACTGTGTCAACAGCTCCTGAGGCAGTCTGAACTTTCTGAGTTGACACAAGAAGAAGATTCTTTGTTGTGTCTTTTTAATGTTGGTTCTAATATTAGGTGTTCATTTCAAATCCTTGGAGATTATAGAACACCCAAAAGTTGAAGGGTTTTGATACTAATACTGTGTTATTAAATATAGTAAGACATGGTAGAATAGAAGGGCTGCTCCTAAAATCCATTCTCATATTTACAGTTTTAAGCATGTTCAGCTCCAGATTGATCTAGCTGCACCACATGGCCACTTGTTCAACTTCCCATCTACATGCAGACTCATCACCATCTCAGATGAAGCCAATGACTGTTGTATAATCTGCAACTTCAGCATTTTAACAGAGGAATATCTAGAGATGCAGTCATTGATATATAGACAGAAGACCAGTGGAGAAAGCCCATAGGCCTGCCCAGCTACTATATGTAATTTTCCCTAGCTTCACCCATTGCTTCCTATCTGTCAAAAAGTACCAGAAGACTGCTATTCTATGTCCCGCAGATACTAGTTGTATCTGCATTATGTGCATTTTCATGCTTTAACTGGTACTCATATGCACCCAATATGTTCTTGTAAGACCCACCCAGAAGAAGAAAAAAAATTGGAAATTGCTTTCCTGGAATAGGAATAGCTGGGAGGAGACAAATGCAGGGGAATTTGTTGTTCTGGAACAGTGTAGCCTGTTGCCAAAGACTCTTAGTCTGAACAGGTGATTCCAAAACAGGCAGCAGAAGAAGAACAACTCAAGCATGTATAAAGATATTCCTACCTCTCATTTAAGGCACTTAGCACTTTTTAGTTTTGTTGCAAATATCTTCTGCAAAATGTCTATGTGAGGTTCCCAAAAACAATGTATAACTGAAAAATAAGTAGTCCTATCAAAGCTGAGAATAGGTTTTTACATTTTTATATTTCTGAAGGGTTCACTATGTGAGACTTTATCAGGCGACCTACTTTCTCCAGTGATCTTTTTCATTTTGTTATTTTCTTCCTCCTATTACCGTTTTATGTTGATTAGGATAATAATAAAATTTGGAAATAGGATGAGTGGGAGTGGGGGAGTTGGAAATCAAGGGGAAAAGGGCAATGCATTATTTCATTACAACATTTCTTTCCATCCCGTATTCTGACATTTAGAAAAACATAATATGCATGTCTTTGTTCATTAGCATCTTCAGGTTTTTTTAGCAACAGTTGAAAAGAAAAAAACAATATTAAATATAAACTAACCTTTTACCATTCAAACAACAAAATATGAAAGCAAAAAGAAACATTAGATGACATCTAGATTTTCAGTCCACACATAAAATGAGAGCCTTGCCATGTAAATATTCAGTTTGTGCCTACCTTGTCCGAAATTTCTCATATTGTGGTGGTATCGATTTTATGATGATGATTACATTGTTGCTTACCAAATTTGTTCCTGGATGTGTTCCAAGGCTGTTCCAACTATCCACTGTCATAATTCTTTATTGTTCACGTTCCATATATTCTAGTGGTGTATAGGATAAGGTGACCAGACGTCCCGCTTTTGGCGGGACACCCCCGCTTTTTAATGCATTTTCCCGCGTCCTGCACGCTTTTTTAAAAAGCACGCTTTTTTGGCGCTCGCAGCTCCCGCCCATCAGCTGCTAGCTTGCTGGGCTGGCTCATCGTTCTGTTCTATCTGCTACCTACAAATTTAAGCCAGCCCAGCCTGCCGCTCACTGATTTACTTGGCCAGGACTCCAGCCAATCAGTGAGCTGGCTGGGATGGAAAATTTTCCATCCCAACCAGCTCACTGATTGGCTGGACTCCTTAGCCTGAGGATGCCTGCGCGAGTCTCCATTTTCCTTTCGTCTTTTGGGGTTGCAGCTGCGCTTGTTGGTGAGCAATCTAATCTAATTCTAATCAGAGAATTTTCCGCTCGCCGCGGCAGGAGGAGAGGGTGGGGGCAGTGGCAGCCGCCCGCACAGAACTTCCTCTCGCTTCCGGGGCTCCTGCCGCCCGACAGAAGCCCCTGAAGCGCGTGGAAGTTCTGTGCGGGTGGCTGCCGCTGGCCCCACCTCTCCTCCTGCCTCTTCGTGAATGGGATCGCCGCCTCCGAGAGCGTGGGGGCAGCGGCAGCCGCCCGCAGAGAACTTCCTCTCGCTTCCGGGGCTCCCGCCGCCTGGCAGAAGCCCCTGAAGCGCGTGGAAGTTCTGTGCGGGCGGCTGCCGCTGCCCCCACGCTCTCGTTCGTGCAGAGAATTAGCCTCGGCTGCTGAAGGGATCGGGCCGCCACTTTAACTTTCTTCTCCTCCTCCTCCCCTTCCGCCCTCAGCAAGAGAAACGGCAGCCCGCCCAGGGAACGGACACTTTGGCAGGGCTTCCACAGCGCTGTGGAAGCCCTGTCAAAACGCATGTTTCCCGCCTCGGCTGCTGAAGGGATCGGGCCGCCACTTTAACTTTCTCCTCCTCCTCCTCCCCTTCCGCCCTCAGCAAGAGAAACGGCAGCCCTCCCGGGGAACGGACACTTTGGCAGGGCTTCCACAGCGCTGTGGAAGCCCTGTCAAAACGCACGTTTCCCACCTCGGCTGCTGAAGGGATCGGGCCGCCACTTTAACTTTCTCCTCCTCCCCTTCCGCCCTCAGCAAGAGAAACGGCAGCCCGCCCGGGGAACGGACACTTTGGCAGGGCTTCCACAGCACTGTGGAAGCCCTGTCAAAACGCACGTTTCCCGCCTCAGCTGCTGAAGGGATCGGGCCGCCACTTTAACTTTCTCCTCCTCCTCCTCCCCTTCCGCCCTCAGCAAGAGAAACGGCAGCCCGCCCGGGGAACGGACACTTTGGCAGGGCTTCCACAACGCTGTGGAAGCCCTGTCAAAACGCACATTTCCCGCCTCTTTAACTTTCTCCTCCTCCTCCTCCCCTTCCGCCCTCAGCAAGAGAAACGGCAGCCGGGCTTCCGCCACGCCCCCGCGCCGCCGCTTTTTCTTCTTCCCCGGCCTTCCCAGTTAGCTTGCTTGAAGCTCCGAGGAGGCGGGAGGAGGGTTGCAGGAGTGGAAGTGGGGGGAGGTCTCCCCGGCCGGGAACAGCTGAGAGGCTGCCAGCCCCTTTCGCAGGAAAGTTAACTTTTCTTGGCGAAATCCTGCCCCCCCCCCGCGTGGTTGAGTGGTCGGCTGTCCTCTTCCCGTAAGCCGCCCGGAGTTACCTGTGTGTGAGGTGGGCTGCCCTATGCATTTGCGTGTGTGCGCTGGAGAGAGAGTGAAAAAGAGAGGGAGAAATAATTATATTAATTAGATAGATCAGTCTTTCTCCACCTTGGAGACTTGAAAGTGTGTGGACTTCAACTCCCAGAAAGGGAGTTGGGAGAAAGGGAGAAAGGAGGAGAGAATGAAAGGAAGATGGAAAGAAGAAAGAGGTAAGGAGAGGAGGATGGAAAGGAGAGAAAGAGGGGGAGAGAGGGTAGAAAGGGGAAGAGGAAGAGCAGGAGTAGGAGAAAGGTAAGGGAAGAAGGAAGGGAAAGGAGAGCAGGAAGGAAGAAAGTAGAGAAGGGAGGAAGGGAGAAAAGAAAGGGAAAATAAGGTGGTGTTATAACTGGAGGAAGGGATGGTAAACAAAGCAACCCAAACTGTATATTATAACCTATTAAATGAAATAATAAATGTATAAGAATGATAAATGTTAAAACACTTGTAACCAAATGACATGCTATATGTGATGATGGGTTTTTTTCTTTTTGTTTTGTTTTGTTTTTATTGTTGTGGGTATGTGTCGTCTATGTAACAAAAAAAAATAAAAAAAGTTGATAGGCAAGAGGAAGGAGGAAGGAAGGAAAAAAGAAAAAGAGGGAGAGAGGAAAGAAGAAAAGATGGAACTAGAAAGGAAAGAAGGGAGGGAGGGAGGAAAGGGGAAGACAGGGAAAGAGCAGAAAGACAGAGAAGGTGAAGGTAGATAGGCAGAAGGAAGGAAGAAGGAAGAAATAGGAAAGGAGGGAAGGAGGAAGGAACAGAAGCGAAGAAATGGAAAGAGCAGAAAGACAGAGAAGGTAGATAGGCAAAAGAAATGAAGCTGAAAGAATGGAAGGAGGAAGGAAGAGAAAAAAGGAGGAAGGGAGTGAGTGAGGAAAGAAGAGAGGATGGAAGGAGAAAGGAAGGAAGAGAGGGAAAGAGCAGAAGACAGATAAGGTGAAGGTAGATAAGCAAGAGGAATGAAGGAAGAAGTGAGGAGTCTCGAGGAGGGGGAAAACATTTAGTGACCAAAGTTACAATGGCATTGAAAAAAGTGACTGATGACCATTTTTCACACTTAGCGACCGTTGCAGCATCCTCATGGTCACGTGATCAAAATTTTGTTTGGTAACAGATTCGTATTTATGCTGGTTTCAGTGTCCTGGGGTGACCTTTTGACAAAAAAAATTTTTTTTTAATCAAGCCCCCCCCCCCCCCCCCCGGTCAAGGGCGTCCCTCTTTTCCAATCTGAAAATCTGGTCACCTTAGTATAGGATAACAGATGTTTATGAGCTATTGCATTAAGTTTTGTGATCTTTTTGGGTTACACATCTCAGTCAGCTTGCAGCTAGACCAATCAACTAAGTTTGAGAAAACATCCTGGAATGATTTATTAAACATAGATGGAAGATTAATTAAATCTGGCCTTATCCTTGAAAAGCAGAATATTCTGACAGCCTTTTGTTGTCTATACATGGCAAGAGCGTCATCTCTATATATGGCTATTTCTCCTCCAAGACAAAAATCAGATGAAAGGCATGATGTGTTTCATGGAAAACATGATGACAATCCCATGGTATATTCTTAGATATGCATGACATTTAAATTACTCAAAACAAAAACAAAAGAGGACCCTGTGAAGATCAGTTGAATCTACATAGTGATTCTATAAAGTGGCAGAATTCATGCTTCTATATGATCATTCAGAATGAAGTAAATGCCCTTAAAGCTGGTCTCAAGTAGATGAGAAAAGAATGTGGTATTCGTATAGAGTATTGCAATACATCTCCTTGATCAACATATCTGACTAGTATAGTATAGTATAGTATAGTATAGTATAGTATAGTATAGTATAGTATAGTATAGTATAGTCTCCATATCACACACTAGTAAACTTCTTGATTCATCATAAGATGATAAAATTTATCTTTTTAAAATCAAGACCAAGTTGATATCCAAGAGTATCAAGGCATCAATAACTTTATTTGCTGTATCCGACTATCCTGATAGTAGAAGATGCATAGGATGAACCATTATAACTGAATGATTTTAACAGAACAACATCTACCTCGGCTCCCTTTCTCCCATGCCACTGTTCTACTGGGTGAAAGTAAAGACTACTTATTAGAACTTCCTCTAAAGTTAGAAAATATAGCACAAACTAGAAAAACAAACAGCAAATATTAATATAGTTAGTAAAACCCTAACCAAGAAGAATGGTTATACTGCTATAAGTAAACAACTATTATTTCTGTCTGTCTGTCTGTCTGTCTGTCTGTCTGTCTGTCTGTCTCTCTCTCTCTCACATACACACACACACACACACACACACACACACACACACACACACACACAATATTTTCTCAGTCTTCTGACAAGACTCTCATCCAACTTCTCTATCCCAGTATATGGATGATAGAGACAACTGCCAACTTTTCAGCTTTTATCTCATCTTAACCATTCAGGTGCTCATACAAAAACAAAAGAAAAAGGAAAATTTTCCAAATGGTTTATTGTTTCTTAAAGTGGCAAGTCAAAGACCCAAATCCCTTTGGCAACTCGTCCACTGAAGTTAGTCCATTATCTGCTTCTGGTTTGGAATTATATGTTTCTAGGTCTGTAGTAGGAGAATTTTCTTCTCTTCAAGTCCTAAAATAGCTGCTGCTAATTGTGGTATATCTATTTTCCTTGTTGTCAAGGTTGAAATCATATTCCATTTGCTGCCTACCTTCTAAAATTCTCTGCAATCCCATCTCATCAGTAATGATTGACCTGATTTAAGAAATGATCCTATGATGTTGGTTTTAATTTAGCTAAATCAAGTAGTACTAGTATTCATTTTAGTTACTTTTTATATCACGAATTCAGTTTTGGAAGTAGTTTTCTGTAATTCAGTGTCTGGGTTGTATGGGGTAACTAAGTAATAACAAATGGTAGGCTTCTGTGGAGGTATTGGTACATTGAACCAATACAATGCCAAGGAGTAGATTCAACACTGTGAACTTAAACTGCTGATAAAAAATGAAGAATCTTAAATATTCTATTTCCTATTTCTGTATTCTGTTTTCTATTATCTAAGCTCTGAACTACTAAAATCTGATGATATGCTTTCATTTTAATTTCCCTATTTTAAAAACAATCTGAACTTATGTAAAGTGTCAACCTGCCTACCAGACTGTCAGATGGCATTCCCACAGTGGTTGTATATGTCTGACAGAGACATGTGCCAATTAAGGGTTGTAGAGTGCTAAATTTCATCACTGCCCTCCTAGGAAAGCTTATCAGTGCCAGCAGGATGGCTGCTTGCAGAAGATACCAAATGATATTGCTGTTCTGCTCCCTGAATAGGCTTATAAATTCCTCACTATGAAAATGGTGAAAAGAGGGGTATTGGAACATAAAACATTTCTTGATACAGGATGGCACTAAACTAAATAATGGAGCCGGAGCCAGGCTAGTAGTATGACAGGTCATATATCCATCTGTTATAGAAGTTAAGGAAATGGTCAGCAACGGAACTTATTAACCTTCAAGGCAATACAGGAAAGTCCCTCAACAATTACATTAATCAATGTGTAACTCTAACTATAGTACAGCCCAATTCTAGATGTTTTGTAATAAAATAGCAAAAAATATTCAGAGGTATTTAAGTACACGAATTCTGCTTAATTCATGACTTTACATGGAGCAGGAACCTATTGCCTGCAGATTATTAGCAGGTGGTTTTTACATTTAAAAAAAATATAAAAGTGGTAGTATGAATAATACATTTTAAGATGCTTTTGGATCCAAAGTTTTGGTGAAAGCTCTTTAGGATTTCTCTGGTTTCTTGATGGTTGATTCAATCAGAGCCCTAGTTGGAATGACGAAGTACCTTAGGAAAATGATGTATTTTATTCTCCTCCTGACCAAGTAGTTAGCCATTAGTTGGGAATGTTCTAGCTATAAATCTCTTGCATTTAGATAGAAATTAAATTATAAGAATTACATTCTTTTCAGCTGCCGGGCACTAGCATATGAATTTATTATTCCAGGCACTCCAATCACATTTTTTTTTAAATTAACAACACTGAAATTTAAGATTACTGTCAAATCCAGAAAGAATTGATAATCTTTCTCTGGTTCTTGGGGGAGGATGCTGAAATCTCATGAGATTGTCAGTATGATATGCTAAAACTTAATGAGATTCATTCATTCATTCTCTTTCTTTCTTTCTTTCTTTCTTTCTTTCTTTCTTTCTTTCTTTCTTTCTTTCTTTCTTTCTTTCTTTCTTTCTTTCTTTCTTTCTTCATAAACTATGTCTAGGAATGTTATGGGTTCATGCTTTGAGGCCAGTCTGTAGACTACAATATCTCCATGTCTATGATTGCATAGTAATAATTCATTTATAATTTGTTCAATACTATTGTATTATAAAATATTTGATTCTAGGATTGCCAGAATTAATGATTTTTGCCCATTAATTTTTAAACAAGACTCATCTATACAGACTCATCTATGCACAGCTCTTAAAGCTACTGAATCTGGGCTACAAAAATTCAGACCAATTAGGTAGAAGAAAGAAACATTGAAAACTGTCTTTGTTAGCATCTTGTCATCATCTGTATTATTTTCAGACTGGATCCATTAACCCTAATAGAATCTCCATACTGGTTTACAATAATAACATTTCAATTTGTTCAATGGGTAAAGTCTGTCAGTCCGTCCGTCCATCCTTCCTTCCTTCCTTCCTTCCTTCCTTCCTTCCTTCCTTCCTTCCTTCCTTCCTTCCTTCCTTCCTTCCTTCTATCACTAACACTTGCAAAGGAAATGCTGATTGTTATGGATACTTGTTCAGGCAATACTCATGCCAGTTAAGCAAATGCTTAAGCAATTCATTTAATTATGTTAAGCACCCATTAACAGCAGCCTAAACTTTCTCCTGGGCTGTATCAGTGTTATGAGATTCTGATTGTTAGAGACTAACCAAGATTTTCTTCTTATGTCTGTAGGTTATTTTAATTCTGACAAAGTTGTATGACTACAACCTGGGGAGTATCACAGAGAGCTCACTGTGGAGGTATGTAGATAAGCTGAACTAATAATTACTATTTTCTTTTAAAATAGACTTTCATTAAACTTAAATGAATTTTTTATATGCTGAAATATTTGTATAACACTCTACATGGTCATTTGGGGCTGTTCTAATCCTTTAGAAGCAGGAATGTCAACAAAAATACATTCTTTCCACCTAGTTACTTTTCTAAAAGTGTAATCCAGAGTGCACTTTATCTTTGTTGAAGACCAGATGAAAGGAATTTAGTTCTGATTTTTTTTAAAAAAATTCACAAGATTTCAGTGTCAGAATATTTTAAACAATTATACAAATTCTAACCCTAGTTTCTTCCTCAACAAACTGGTTGTGACAGCATTTCCCCTGTTTTTTGGGAGGGTTTTTTGTTTGTTTTAAGCCTATGTCTATTGTTCTTTCAAAAATACCCTAATCCCATTTTTTGAGTGCTAATCCCTCTGTATTTTAGAGGCAAAAGTATAATTTGATAAATGCAGTACTTCAGAAAGTACCTGTCAGGCATACTGAGCAGTGGTGGGATCCTCCGGGTTTAACAACCGGTTTGGTGATCACACAATTTACACAATCTATCAAACCAGGTGAAATGAAGTATAATAAGCTATTTTCCTGACTGATACTCTCTGCCCTTTTGTTCCCACATCCATTAAAGATTTCTAGTAGATAGAATGCTGTGTTATTTCAGTGAGATGTTAAGACAGTTTTTTAAAGATGTTTGATAAGATGCCACTGGATGCTGTTCCCTTAGTCATGTTACTTTATTTAGGTCTTGGTATTTCTACACTAACAATATCAAATGAAATGAAAGGAATAATATCTTAGTTCTTTGATGGTTTGAACCCTTTCATGTCTACTGTTAATCAAAAGAAATATTAATCCTAAAAGTTTTGATTTTGTTGTTGAAAAAATTGTGTTCAACTTCTGAAGACTGAAGAGGGTAGGGAATAGCAACTTTGGCCTTTCCCAGATAGTGATTTAGAACCCTTATGATAACATAAATTAAAAATAAAGCAATATCTTAACACTCTTAACTCTTGTTTAAATTTAATGGAAAATTTGCAAACAAACTATTTTAAATATTAAATCTTGTATCATATCATATTTTTATATATTTTACATTGAGTTTGGTACCATTCATAATATTTTGAAAGTTCCCAGGTTGGATGAAGAAACTTTTAACATGATTGATTGGAATAGGATTATTTTCTGACATTCTTTACATGACATTGAAAGGTATATGATTTAGAGTGGATGACCAGTTGGAAAGGCACCAGGTCCAACATTCTGTTCAGTCAAATAATACAAACGGAAGAATCCAGATGGTTGTGTAAACTGCCCTTGAAACATTCATTGAAAAAGAATTCACAACCTCCCTGAATTATAGTCACATTTCTCTTGATGTTGAGAGATTTTGTTCTCCGTCAGAATCTGCCTTCCTATAATTTTAATCCATTAATGTGTCTTCTACTATTTGGAATAAAGGAAAGAACAGATCTTGACCACGTATTAGACATCCATTTATATTTTATTTTTTTAACCCTGCCCTGCCCTGTAGATTTCTTGATAAGGGTTTTCAGAAGTACTTTGCCATTGTCTGCTTCCTTGGCTGAGATGGAGTGAGAGCCAAGGTGGCGCAGTGGTTAGAGTGCAGTACTGCAACCATTTCAGCTGACTGCTATCTGCAGTTCGGCGGTTCTAATCTCACCGACTCAAGGTTGACTCAGCCTTCCATCCTTCTGAGGTGGGTAAAATGAGGACCCAGACTGCGGGGGCAATATATGCTGACTCTGTAAATTGCTTAGAGAGGGCTGAAAGCCCTATGAAGCGGTATATAAGTCTAACTGCTATTGCTATTGATTGGGCTAAGAACCAGCTGGCTTCATGCCTGAAATGAAAGTGGAACTTGTTTCCAGATTTCTAGACTGATGCCTTAACCCTATACCATATTGACTCCTTATTGGACATACATTCAGGAATATAAATATAAATCATGTCCCTCCTTAGTCAGCATCCTTCCTTTGTAAACTGTCCTACCCATTTGCTGATTTTTGCATTTACTTTGGAAGGCATCATGCACAATTTCTTTTTGAACTGGAGGGTAGGCCGTATCCTTGACAATAGGCTACAACAAAGCTATTGCTTTTATTTGTTCTTCTATTTATGTTAATTCAGATGCTCTCTAGGGTATTGTCAAGTTCATTCATTTACATTTCTGAACAGTCTTTTTTAAAAAAACATACAGAGTATATCCCATTTCTCTTGCTCCTGTTCATTTTGCATAACTCAATCGCTATATTCCAATAATGGGACTAATCTCACCAAGTCTTTGTTACATATATTAAATCATATTTAACACCCATATTGTTTATCAACACAAATAGAGTTCTAGGTCATGGAAAGTAGTAGTTTTGTTATATTCTGCACAGATTCAGGGTAGGGTAGAAAGAATGATCAAGTAATAGGAAATCCCAAGTATAAGCAATTTGACAATGGAACAAATTACCCAATTAATCTCCCATTCACTGCACACAAGGATTTCTTTCTTTCAAAGAAACTTTCATTCCTGAAAAAAAAACAAGAATCTAAGATCTAAATGGTTTGCACCATTCTGGGTTTTTAGAATCTAAGATCTAAATGACACTCTGAGTTTAAAAAAAAAATTTTTTGTAGGAGCATTAGCTGATTGAACATGGAAGTTGGGTGCATTATCCTTAGCAATGGGATTATATATTTCTTTTCTTTTTAAGTATTAGGTTTCCATTTTTCAAAAGACCAACAGATTATAATGTGTCATCTACTGTATCACTTCTACTTTCTTTAAAGTCAACAGATATATGCTGCTATAAAATCAACATTTTTCCACATTCTTCTTCTGCTTCTATAAAATTGAATTTAATGAGATCACAGCCAGTGATTAATCAATTTATAGGTCAAAGTCCATGAAACAAGCATGAAAATCAGTTGATTTCTTTGAAGTTCTCCTTCAGACTGGTGTAAATGGATTTGAGTTCCAGATATTCAAAAGTGAATATTCGGCAGTTGTTTCTGTCATTCAGAATGAATTGAAGTAGAAATTTAGATAGTGATATCTATTTATCAGCCATGAGTTTGAAGATCAGAGATTGTGCATGAGCATTGGACAATTGTCTCTAAAGATGTACTGATAATATTTAGTATATGGCTTCAAGGCAGAAATACCTGTTTCATATAACTCTAAGATTTTTTTCCTGAGCTGATTGTATTATTTGTTTTGCAGAAAATCACTCTATTGAAAAATAACTTTTTCATACCCCTGGGCTCACCTACTTTACAGTAACTTTTGGTATTATCTGTTTAAGCAATAAAAACATTTTAAAAAAATGAATCATAAAACATTTTCAGTATTCCAAACTACACTTTAACGTAAGTGTTCCTTTTGCTGTGTGCCCAATATATTCCACTATTGCAAAGAATGAAAAATATCAAGAAAGCTATAAAATCATAATTTGGATACTTCTAAATAATACACTGCCATCTCTGTGGCTAAACTTTTGTTTCACAATTTTGAGATGATTATCCACTGGGATAATAAAATCAATATTCTAGTCTTAGGTACAACAGTCTTAGAAAAATTTCAGTAACATAGACTTGGCAAATAATAGATTATAAGATCAGGCTATTAAACTTGCTGGAGAAGATAAAATGGCAAAAGGTCATAAGGCCTACAAAAAGCTTTGGTCTCACTGCCTTGCACAATATTATTCTGTGTGCCATCCTACTTTTAGGAAAATATGGAAGCTATAACACAAAATCTTGCCCCTGGGGACAGTATAACATCTTGTACTCCTGAGGATATATAATATTCATATTTTGGATAGGTACATTGGATGGAATATACAGTACTTGAAGATCTTTCTGAATCACCTTGAGCATATTTAAAGGATCAACAATATTGTGTTAACTAAGTATGACTTGACCCTATTATTTAGTTTTTTCTTTACTGATCACATTAATTTGAGAAATTATTCTCAACACAAACACAAAGCAATAAACCTAATATAGTTATTTTATTTTAAAAATAACTCTGTCAAAGGAAAACCAACTAAAATCCTGTTCATTGCTGTCCTACTTACTGTCCTACTCATTTTGGCCTAACCCTTAGCTCTACTTTCACCCTCATAAAATGTTGTCACCTGACATAAAGTTATCTCATTCCTTTAAAACTCTCAGCTTAGATCATACTTTGTTGAAGTCATTGTGTCCACACAGAATGTTAACTTGAACCATTTTACAAATTACAACAGCTAGTTCACTTAATAAAATTCGAAAGAATGATAATGGTTTAGTATGTGTGACCCCCTTGTAATTACTTAAATATTTTGCATGAAATTATGAATTTGCATATAATCTAAAAACCTTTTGTTCATAAGCAGTCCCATTAATAATTCAATTCTCTTTAATAATCTGGGAATCAAACTAGGGTTTTCCAACCTGATTGTAGCACTTTGGTACAGATTGAGTTCGGTTTTAAATCTCCTCTGATGAACCAGGTTTACTCATCCTTTGCTTTCCTATACACAAAGTGTACCTTTGTGTGAGAAAAAGAGAAAACACCTGACACATTAGTCAATGTGTGGCATCTTGGGTATAACCAAAATATTCCTATTAAACTGCATTCCATTTAAATTGAATTTTCCATAAATTACATATATTATTTTGCATGTCTTCCCAGCACTTCATTCTGACATGCTCTAATCTAGAATTTAAACTCCTTTTTCCTCTCAGTTATCAATATGTATATATTCTTGTATAAATTTACATGCATTTTTAAAGATTTGCTTCTGGCAAGCAGATGTTATGTAACTAATAGATTGCCATCATAAGACTCTCTTTGAGGAACATGTGCAGTCTATAGATAAATAAATAATAAAATCTAAACACACACACACACACACACACACACAAGTTTACATTGCATTATTAATTATCTTTCCAGTCATTTTTCCCCATCCCCTTTTTTTTACCTTTGGATTCATGATATTCACTCCGGTTCATGGAAGGCAAATTTTCTTCTGAAACTGGTCCCTGGTGTCAGAAAGGTTGAGGACCACCGATCTACAGTATCCACATTCCAAATTTTTAAAATCCTTCTTCATTATCTAATTATGTACATTTATTTTGCTGCTTTCTATCCAGAGTCCCTTTCCTGTCAATGCTTTATTTTGCAGAGTGTTTGCATATTTACTACCAAGGTGTTCCTCCATTTCTATAAGAATGCATGGGAAAGATAAAGCTAAATTGGTCCCTGTGTGTCTTTACAACTGTTCTGTTCATAACTTCCTTTTTGCTATAATGAAACAACAGCACAGTTCTTATTAAAGTTTAATACATTTAACATCTGCACTGTCAGTGTTTTTTCAAAGATAAGTTGACAAGAGAGGGTAAATGACAAGCTTTGCAAATAATTAACATTCAGCTATTCATGTCTGAAGCAGTGTCACTTACTTTCTGTTTTAACAATGATTTTTCTTGTTAAGGTATAACTGCTGAGACAAAGCAATCCTTTTCCAGTCATTTTCCAATTAGCTATATGCAGTATGCACACCTGCAGCCACTCCACCCACACATAAATGGTGCACACATTTCTTTTAAATTAAGTAAAAAATTCTGATTTACTTTTACATTTTTCTGGTGTTTTTTTTTTAAAAAAACCAGGCATATGTGCATTTTATCCATAGCTTGTTATTGCCTCAATTTCTAATAGATTGGATCTACAGTAATAAAATAAAAGCTCGAGCTTTACCCATGCATATAGCTGAGCTAATTTTTACTGATATAGTAAGGTAGAGTAGTCCTCGGCTTACAACAGTTCATTTAATGAGTTACAGCAGCCCTGAAAAATGTGACTTATAGGAAGAAGGCGGGGCTTAGCAGTGAGAAGACGGAGTTTCAGGCTATTCCTGAAATTCCCCTATTCCGAAGGAAATTGGACGGTTCGTTTCGGACCCAAGCTGTCCCGGAGAGACAGTGAAAGGTTGGAGGAGATCCAGTGACCTCAGAGACGTTCGCAAAGTCTCTGGGGGGCTTGGAATTTAACCTCCTTTGCCAGTTTCTTCTGGATTAGCTGTAAGCTAACCGAAACTGCAGGTTGCCCCTAAGAATGGTGTGAGTGTTTTCAACTGGTAAGCTGATTTTATTACTCAAAGAGACACGGTCCGCATAAAAATTTAAGCTAATTGAAACCCAAAGAACAGAAGAATCTAGCGGCGAATTGGTTTTTTTTTTATGGGTTTATGGCCGGTGGTTACCCTATTTCTTAAATGTTTTAAATGCTACTTACATGGATAAAGGAAAGATTACTTCAACATCTCCTCTGATTCTCCTTAAGTGGGCTGTAAACCAATTTACTATAATTTGGCTCCTTACAATTTGACACTTTTATTGCTTGGCTGTGTTGGTCTAAGATCAGATAAGATTGCACAGCTCCCAGCGTGTTCTTACTTGCAAATACCTTAAAGCTTCTAAAGGGAAATAGCTGCGTCACAAACATGGCGTCTATGCAAGTTTCAAATGATTCATTTCAAATGATTTTCTCCGCGTTACAAAAGTTGTCTGATACGTATGATAGATTTGAAAAAAAGCTGGACTATTTGTTGGTTTTAACATCAAAATATGAAGAAAAAAGTGAGAATGTTGAATGTTTGAATGTTCCTGAAATACAAATGAAGAATGTCAGAAATGAAGTTTCTCAATTTGCTGACATTCCGGGCATCTGGTTTAAAGATTCTCAACTTGCTGACACTCCGGGCGTCTGGTTTACTTCGGAGGGAGAAAGAGATGCAACGTTTGAAGGGGGGGCAGCCATACAGAAAATTTATTTCAAAAGACAGAGCGCAGGAGGAATGAGAAGCATTAAAGAATTTATACTTTGACTTCCGGGGGGCGTGGCCTGTTGCCGAGGAGGGCTCCACCGAGCTCCTCAGAGATCTGGTCTGTATATCTAAATAAGATCATAGATAGCACCCCTTTCTGGCTAAGAAAGGGGCAGGGAGAATAGCCCCGTAGGTTAGGATCTAATCGTAAACCACAGCCTTTTTTCTTTTTTGGCTGTGGAAAGAGATTAGTTCCGGCCGAAGCGGAGCTCTTATCTCCAGCCATTTCTTCTCAGCTGCCTTTTTTTTGGCAGCCCCAGACAGGCTAGCCCCCCCCCAGGACAAGACAAAGTTTTTTTTTCAAGCTAGAATTGATACGGGCGGGTCCCACCCCTGTGAGATTTATGTTTTTAGTACTATTGTAAATACCAGCACCATTCGTCTTAGAGACTTCTTTGTCTAATTAGACCTCAAAATGGCGATTTCTCTCCGTGGATGATTGATATACTTAGCCGGTGTTATCTTCCTGCAGACTGCTCCTTAAGAAAATAAATTTTTCTTTTTTGGAAATAGAGGGGAGCGAAGCTCTGCTTACTTGCTTATTTATTATGCCATCCAAATCAAAGAAGCGTCTTGCTACAAAAGAATTTAAAGAATTTTCATTGGAAACACAGCCTTTGTCTCCTATGTCTTCTGTTGAGGAACTTTTAACACAGGAATATCTCCTTAAAATGCTTAACGCTTTTAAGAAAGAAATCAGGGAATTTGTATTGGAATTATTTGATGATTTACAATCTAAAGTTAATCAAATGAAGGCGAATACTTTTGCAGCTGTGTCTGCCCTGTCAGATTACTCTGCTGAAATAGAAAACAAATTGGAAAGTCTGGAGAAGGCTAATTTTAATTTGACTACCAATATTCAAATTTTACAAGAAAAAATTAGAAATAACGAAGAACAGCTTATGATACTAAATTTTAATAGGAAGGCATTTGCAATTAGAGTCAGAGGATTCCGTGAAAAGAAGCAAGAGAATTTAAAACAGACCTTTGCTGAAGCCTTCAGCCACGCGCTGGGAAGCCCGGGACTTAACTTTGATTGGCAGATTCGGAAAATCTATCGCCAGAACTCATTGATAGCGGAACAGCGACAGCTCCCGAGGGACATAATTATATATTTCTCTACAAAAGAATCTAGAAACGCGATTGTGCAAAATTTTTATAATAATAGGCTCCGAATTGATGACCAGGACCTGATTGTCTTCAAAGAGATTCCTTTCCAGATATTGAGAGCAAGAAGGGACTACGCCTTTTTAACTAAAGAGCTTAGGAGTCAACAGATTCGATACAGATGGGAGGCCCCTGCCGGCATCACGGTTACATTTGAGAATCAAAGATTTCGTCTTAACTCTATTTCGGAGGCTCAAGATTTCTATTGTAGGATTCTGAAGGCGGGACTTCCTGACGCGCTCGGAAGAGAGGAGAGACAAGCGGAAGGAGAAAGCAAACGGCTGGCCATGCGGCTGCAAGATGGAGGGGGTAGCCCCTCCTCTCTCGGAGAAGCAGAAGAACGCAGATCGAGAATTTAGATACTTCAAAAGACTTCCTAAAGTTGAGGACTGAATGGGGGTTTGAGACCTCTCTCCGGTAGAAAAAGTGGACTAATTTTTATCAGAAGGGAAAGCTGGATGAAACTACTTTGAGCTAGATTCTAAAGTAACGTTAGCACAAATTTGATAGTGGTTAAAAGAATGCGGAATGATTTATGTTGTTTAAACTTTGTTAGATGGGACTATTTTAAAATAGAAGGTTAACTGACTCTTGCTGAAAGTATTATTTGAAAATGATCCATGCTATTTAACTTTTATTTGAAGGGAAAGTTGGTTGTTATAGTTACTTTTTAAATAAACGCTAGTATAAATTTGATAGTGGTAAATATTAGACAAGCAAGAGATGAGGGTAAAATGTATGTGGAATGAATTATGTTATTTGTGGTAAATACCAGACAAGCAAGGGAAGAGGGCAAAATTTACGTTGTTTAAAGCTTATTAGAACAGGAAGCCGCTTGGGATTATCTTAAGATAACTGTAAAAAGAATGCGGAATGATTTATGTTGTTTAAACTTTGTTAGAAGCGACTACCTTAAAATAGAAGGTTAACTGACTCTTGTTGAAAGTATTACTGGAATATGTGGAATGATTCATGCTACAAATCGCTCTGAGCTATATTTTAAACAAATGTTAGCATAAATTTGATAGTGGTAAATATCAGACAAGTGGGGGATGAGAGTAAAATGCATGTGGAATGAACTAAGTTATTTAAATTCTACTAGAAGGGGAAGTCGGTTGGAATTATCTTAAGATAGAAATTGATTCCTGTGTAAAGTAATATCTGATCTATGTTGCTTAACTTTACTAAGAAGGGGAAATCTGGTTAGATTATTTTGAATTACGGTTTGAAAAAGGGGTAAAGAAAGATCATTCACGTTGTTTAAATTTTACTAGAAGGGAAAGTTTGATTACTTGTCTGTAAAGTTATATTTGAATATATGGCAGGAACTATGCTGCTTAAATCTTATTGGAAGGGATCATGAGGTTTAGGAAGGGAACGGGAGAGTCTACAGAAGGTCGGGGTAAATAGCAAAGAAGTAAGAGACGAGAATAAAATATAGATAGAATGATTTATACTATTTAAGCATAGATAAAGATGGGGGGCTGAGATCAACACAAAGAGTGGTTTCTTTTTTTTTCTTTTTTATATATTACTTTTATTTTTTAATCCATATGTATACAAGATATTTTAGATAGAAGGTAGTGCCAGGTGTGGGCCCTGGGAAGCCGGGAGGATTAGGGATGGGGATTGTGGGGGGTGGGGTGGGGGGGGGGTTAACATAATCTTAATAAGAACAAGAATGTATTTATATACGGTGGTTCCTTTTTTTTTATTATTATTATTATCTTTTTTTTTTTTTCCTTGGTTCATTTTACATTTATTAGATCAAACAACACTCGAATAAAGGCATACACCAAGGAGGGAGGTAGAGGGAAGGAAGAGGGAGGAGTAAGGAAGGAGTAAGGGGAATGTAAGGAGTATGTAAGGAGGGTGTCTGGGGAGTAAGGGGAGAAGGAAGGTTTGAGGGGAAAGGGAAGTAGGAGGGGAGTGTTAGAGGGAGAAAGGAAAGTTGGAGGGGGTAGATGGGGTGTATGGAGGATGCAAGGGTTAGGTGGGGTTGGGAATGATGAGTTGTGTTTCCTTTTTATCTGTTCGTTTTATTCCTTTTTTCCTTTTTTTTTCTTCTTTTCTTATAGTAAATACCCTGTGTATAAATGATTGCAAATGGAATGTGAAAATTGAAAATTGAATAAAATATAAAAGCATAAAAAAAAAAAAAAAAAAAAAAGAATTTATACTTTATGAAACATCATTTGCAAAATTTCCGATACCACCACTGAGAATTAAAGACAAGCTGAAAAGTGCAACAAGCGTAGGACAACGCCTAGGACATTATATGAGAGGCATCCTAAGCAAAAACGTGCGAAGATATTCCTGTTTGGACTTGCTTATAAAGACGTTTGTAGAATTTGATCCACGAATGGTAATTGGATTAAGGAGGTTTTGTTATTGGAGAGACACAGGCTGATAGATGGAAGAATACAATTCAAAATTAGCTAAACCTAATTATTCTTATTTGTAATAGACATAGCTGAATAATAATTGATATTGATAGTAATGTATATAATGTGGAGTTGATATGATAAATAATAATTGGATATGAGAAGGGAAGGTTGGAAATATTTTTGGACCATATACAAAGGTTATTAATCACAATAATTATCACTATTAAAAAATAAAATAAAACTATATACAGTTAGATGTTAACTAATATGGGGAAAATGTTACGATATACGATATAATTACATAAAGAAGGGAGAATTATAATAAACTATATGCATGGAAGATGGAATTTTTGGTATTAAATATTATGGATGTTCAGCTAAAACAGGATATGAGGATTTGATGTTAATAGAGGATTTTACAAACAAGTAAATGAAATGGTAGCATGTGGTTATGGATTAAATCTTTGGCATAGTTAAGGATGAAGGATGTTTAAATAACTGTAGTCAACTAAAAGTGGAGGTATAATGATGTCAATATGGTAAACATTTGAGTTAAGATATTTGAATTAATATGAATTAATGGAAGAGATGCACCAAAACATGTTGTAACCAGCTGATATACTTTTTTATAATATATACCTGTGTTTTTTTTTCTTTTTTCTTCTTTTGTTTTTCCCCCCCCCCCCCCGCCTTGTTTTTTGTTCTTTTTGTCTTCTCTGTGTTTTGATTTTTTCTTTTCCCACTGGTGTGGGCATGTGTTGTTTAAGTAACAAAATAAAAAAAAATTAATAAAAAAATTGTGACTTATAACCGTTTTTCATGGTTACATGGTTACAACATGTGATCAAAATTCAGATACTTGCTAACTCATTCATATTTATGACCGTTGCTGTGTCCCAACGTCATGTGATAACCTTTTGTGACCTTTTCACAAACAAAGTCAATGGGGAAAACAGATTCACTTAACAACCGTGTTACTAACTTGTCAACAGTGGTGATTCACTTAACAACTATGGCAAGAAAGGTTGTAAAATGGTGCAAAACTTAATACATGTCTCACTTAACAACAGAAATTTTGTGCTCAATTGTGGTCATAAGTTGAGGACTACCTATACATGGTATGTCTAAAACTGACATGTGCAAAAATTATGATTGCTTGGGATTTTAGATATTTTCATTTCTTATACTAGATGTGCCTAAATGATGTGTCAGAGTGTATTGACTTTTGTTGCAGAATGCCATTATAAAGATTGTCATTTTCTATATTTAGTTTCAAGAAAAAATGTATTAAGAAAAATTCTTTATAGAGAATTATAGAGAACATATATGGATGTTCTGCCTAGTTATGCTAATATCCTATCATTTAACCCTTGAGTTGTCAGGCAACTACAATATGTGCAGGAGAAAAAGAGGCGGATCTGGAAGATGTGGTTAAATGTGTCATCAGTTTAAAGTCATTCAGTTGTCACAAAAGATCTAAGTCTACTCCCCTTAATTTCCTTAATCCTTATCTATCCTTACCAATTTAGCTTTCACTGTTAGTCAAATTAACACTCACGGTTAACTAGATTCTTGTATTAGAGGTAGCAATAAAAAAACTCTTCTGTGCTTTGAATTTAATGAATGCTCCTGGTTATTTGTGTCTGACAGTATGTTGGCATAAATTCTTCCTTCTCTGGAGGAAAGATTGATACTAGTAAAGTATTAGTCATAACTGGAATAGAAATTTCCCCCTTCCTATCATTATGCATAAGAGATAGAAATCAACTTCACTGGAAAAGTTCGATAATGTTTGTTCAGCTAATCATTGTCTCACTTCAGCCCATGAGTTTATGGTCATTTTAAGATCATCTTTCTATAAATTCATTACTTAATATTTTGGAGTGTGATCATTGCACATCTCTTGGGTCTAAAATGGTTTGTTGTGGGCTGCTGTACTTTATGCAAATTAGTAGTTCTGTTACCATAACAATAATTTTGCACTGTGCGTAATAATGAAGTAACATGTCCATGTTGCACCTTCACATGCCCTCCTTGATTTTAGAGCCGCAAACAGGTGCACTTGAACTATACCTCCTGGCATTGTTGGCATTTGTGTCTCAGTATGCTGAAATACTTGCTAACTATATTGTAAACACATTGAAAAGTTTGGGCTACAATATTGTATAAGATGAGAAGAAAGCAAACTGCTAGATATTAGTCATGGTGAAAATTGTTATGCTTCAGGGCCCAAAATAGGACATTTTAGGCCAATTTATCACTGTTATTAAAAAAAACTCCTATTCATGACTGGGAAAGCTATCATATTTCATTTCCCTTTTAAAAACTCATTTTGTCTATGATGCCTAAAGAAAAAAATGGTATAATTAATGCTTGGCAGGTGGTACAACATCATTATATGTGCTGATTAGCTATGAATTCTGTGTATTTTTCTTCTTTAAATTATCCAGACTGATTTTTTTTTAAATTTAACTCCAATTGCTTCAACTCTTAAGACTTTCCAATTATTTTAACAATGAACCAGGCTGGCCAGCAGGAATTGTATATAGCCATAAACTTGTGGCGCAGAGTAAATATTATAGTCATTCCTTAACAGCATACCCGTTCTGAAAAGGTCTTTTGTCCAATAGTACAGTTTATGTGTCTAGAAGCAAGAGATTCTGAATTATTGCTGAAACAATTATTGAGCCAATTTTTTCTAGTTGTTAAGGCATCCAGTTAGAAAGTAGGAGACCATGAGTTCTAGTCCCACCTTCGCCATGAAAGCAAAGTAAGAGGTCTTGGGACAGTCATTCCTTCTCAGCCCAGCTCATCTCACAGGATTGTTGTTGTGGGGAAAATAGGAAGAGATAGGTATATTGGATATGTTTCCTCCATGAGTTATTTATAAAAATAAATACATAAACTTATTGACTGATGAAGAGGGTAATGTGATCATTATTTTGCCTTTCAAAATAAGAACCTGGCCCATCCTAGAAATGTGAACTATGGAAGTACACCTTCTCTGTAGCAGCAACTTTTAATGAAACAGATCCCATAGATCCAACAAAACCACTTCCAGGAATGCAGTTGCCCTGAAAAATATGGAGCTTCCTGAATAGAATCAGGATAGGCCATGCCAGAACTAAGGTAAAACTCTTTTAATTGGGGAATGGCTGAGAGTCTGCAATGTGACTGTTCTGTACCAGAACAAACTGTAGCACATATAGTTCAAGAATATCTCTTCAGGAAATTTAAAGGCATCTGGGATGATGTCATGGAGGCCACATCAGAAGAAGTTAGATGGTTGGTTTCTTTAGATATTAAATTAAGCTCTGGAAAGACATTCCCTCCTATAAGGTCCTTACCAGAGCCTTGAAAACCTGGCAAAAGTGATTGCAGCTCCCATTTGAATATTGTGGGTTGGCTTTTTTTGCTGACTGTTTTTTACCCCCTTTTATTCTTTTGCTCTTGTTTTGTGGTGTACTTCTTAATAGTTTTTCAATGTTTTATTTTGAACCACCCAGAGTCAGACAATTTAGAAATTTAATTAATTAAATACATCTGTAGGTATATGCATTCACACATAATGTATTCAAAATAATAGTAGACACGCTACATTTTTGCTAAAACTGTACAAATATGGCTCTTACTTTAACTTTTAAAAATATATTCAACAAATAGGGGCCCTTGATGCTGTCTGAGCTTGGTTGTTTTCTTGCAGATATTTCACTACCCAAACTAGGTAACGTTATCGATGTTTAAAAAGTCAGATACCAAAGCTTGAACATTCTGACCACTTGCTTCATCATATTGGTAGACCTGATTATGTGGCTCACTGACATAGTTATTCTCTTCTGAAATATTATGTGTGTTGTTTCTGTATTAAAACAAATCAACTCTCAGAAGTGAGTTTAAATAGACTGTGATATAAATAATCTGATATATGCAATAGTATAATGGAAATAATATATCTCCCATTCATACAATGAATAAATTTCATCTCTTTTTCCATCCCCTTGCACCAAATAAATTCTGGCAGAACAAAATGAGACATAAGCAGCATGAATAAATGCAGAATAAAATCCCTCAATATTCTGATGAGGAAGGTTTGCACAAGTGATAACGCTCATCTGCTGGGTACTTATGGAATATTAGAAAGCTGATCAGATATTTCTAATCAAGAGGTCCTAGATACTGAAGGAAAACAACATGTCTGGATATGCAAAAATCCTTAGAAATGATAAAATTGGGGAATTTAATCAATTATTTATATAAAATATAAAAATGCTGAGAGGGCTTAATGAAAATAAAAATACTTAGATATCTAGGAAATACTTCTGTTACTAAGGATTGGCTTTTATCTAACATTTGATATTTGAAAGGCAAATGTTACTTATATTGCTCTTTGACTTTGATTATATTGTTTCATAATCGTTTAGGAATTTATATACGTAAATAACAAATAAGCAAAGTCAGTGGGAAATCTAGATTCACTGAACATCCATATTACTAACTTAACATCTGCAATGATTCACTTTTAACAACTGTGACAAGAAAGGATTGTAAAATGGGGCAAAACTCACTTAACAACTATCTTGCTTAGCAACAGAAATTTAGGCTCAACTGCGACTGTACCTTTTATAAGACATTATAGAACTACCTGTAATCATAATTTAAATGATTGAGGCCCCAGAGCTTATCTATAATAGAAGAATAATCTAGGACCATTTGGTGAGGTATTGTCACTACTGCACCCTAAAAATGCTGTAGAACTTTGACCTGGTGTGTGGAATTTGCAAATCCTTCCTTCCTTCTCTCCCTCCCTCCCTTCTCCCTCTCCCCTTTTTAAATGTAAATGGGTCTTGCAAAAGCAGGGCAAGACTGCACTTGTTCATTATTTTAGAAATGGAGCTAGACTTCTTATCAGGAGCAGAAACAGTTCTCAGAGAGATAAGCTGAAATTAAATTCTAGCAAGTTAAATATCTTGGCTCAGTGTCAGCTCTGGTGATAGCTTTGGATGAGGTTTTTCTCCTCCTGACCTGGCAATAATGATTCACTCCCTCATCATCACTCATTTAGATAGCAGTAATGTGATCTACCTGGGACTGCCTTTGAAAATTATCCAGAAACTGCAGCTAGTTCAAAAGACAGTGTCCAAGATGTTTGTAGGTGAGAGCTGCTATTGTAATATAACATTGATTCTCTGGATGCTGCACTGGTTACTAATAAATTTTAAAGTCACATTCAAAATCTTTTGTGACAGGTTGCTTGGGGAAATGGCCGATAATGATTTTGGTTCCAGGAAACTTTCTTCTGCAAGCAGAAGCTGCCCAACACATGCTTATATACCCAGGATGGAGAACCTATGGCAACCGTGCCACAGGTGGCACACAGAGCCATTTGTCAGGGCACGCAAGGTTCAGTCTTTTTTAAAGGCATTTTTCGCTCTCCCCAGGCTCCAGAGGCTTTATAGGAGCCTGGGGAGGGCAAAAAGAGCCTCCTCTGCCCCCTGGAGGTCCTCTGGAGGCTTCAGGACCTTCCCTGAAGCCTCTGGAGCGCAAAAAACCGGCCCTATGGGCAAACTGGAAGTTCAGGAATGGACTTCTGGTCTGCTCGTAGGGTCGGTTTAAGCCCTCCGGAGGCTTCAGGGACCTTCAGAAGGCTTCCCTGAAGCCTCCTGAGGGCTTAAACTGGCCCTACAAGCAAACCGGAAGTGACTTCCAGTTTGCTCATAGGGTTGCTTTTTGCCCTTTGGAGGCTTCAGGGAAGCCTTCTGAAGGTCCCTGAGAGCTCCAGAGGGCTTCCGGGGGGGGGGGAGGCTTTTTTCGCTCTCCCAGGCTCCTATAAAGTCTCTGGAGCCTGGGGCTGGTGAAAAAAGCATGCAAAAAATGGGGGGGGGAGTGCCTCTCATGCATGCATGCGCACTGGGGGGGGTTGCACATTGCATTATGGGTACGGCACGCCTGC
Source organism: Thamnophis elegans (assembly GCF_009769535.1). Lineage (NCBI taxonomy): Eukaryota > Metazoa > Chordata > Lepidosauria > Squamata > Natricidae > Thamnophis > Thamnophis elegans. Next base: position 18,823,391 of record NC_045550.1, read on the forward strand.
GCTCCCCCCTTATGGGATGCAAGCCAAAAAAGGTTTGCCATTGCTGCTATATACCAATAATTATGGTACGTGAGTGAGAATTGCTTTGGTGCAGTGATTGAGGCATCAGGCTGGAAATTGGGAAAATACGATTGCTGTCTTAGGCACAGAATCACTGGTTGATATTAGTCCAGGCCTTCTGCCTCAACTTTAGGAAGGAGGTAATGGCAAACAACTTCTGAAAAAACTTGTCAAGAAAATTGAAGGAACATGTCCAGGCAGTTTGACAGGAGTCAACACTTATCTCAAAGGCGCCCCAAAAAGGAGGGACGAAATATGGTCAAAAGGCAATTCTTCATTGTAATGGCCACCATTTTGTTGAAACGTATGGAGATATTGGTTTTTAGTATTGAACATATGATATTTTATTGTGAGAAATGCATGAGTTTGTAGAAATACAAATTTACTTTATGTAAATCACAGTACTTTACACACAAACATACCCCAAATTTTTTGGTTTTGATATGTGAAAATAATTTATCAGAAGCCTCTTCTAAAATCTGATACTTGCTTTTCACAACTTTCTATTGAATGAAAAGGGACATGGTAGCCTATGATTTGCTAGCCATATGTCAATTAATGGCTTGCTGAAGACAAAATTAGCAACATAATTCTTGGCTAGTGTTTCTCTTGAATAAAGCATTCCTTCATTTGTTTGTGTTTCCCTATACATTTTTTTTCCTGAGTGTGACAGTGATAAATTGCCATACCAAATCTTACAGAACTGCCTTTTCCCATTAGAAGACATGCTAAGTATTACACTGCTCATTTATTTAATCTTACACAAAAATTCCCTTCCTATAATTCAACTTTGCAGGAAAATGACAATCTTGATTATTTGCCTCTCTAATTTGCTCTAGCACAAGAGAAGAAATCCACTGTAGAAGTACAGCTTGAAATAGGGATAATGACAGTAATGAAAATACGATAAATTCTACTAAACTCTCATTGTTAATGGAGATATATGATGCATGTATAGTAGCTCTTCCAGCTATCTACAGATTGACGATTGTCTTCTTAGCAGGAAATCTTTCAGTTATTAAAACTCATCACTACAAAACCAGATTATACAATATCCTCCCAAAGACTAGAGCTCAAATTTAGCAATGGAATGTGATAAGTTGTTTTTTTTTTGAAAAATTTAAGATTAATTTTGTGCTTCAAAAGAAAGCCAGTATAATTAAGTGAAGTTGAGTTTAATAGTTGTTACATATTGTGCTAGTGAAAAGGAAAACAATCTCCTTAAGATGCACGGAATATACTATATATTGTCCAAGAGACTGCTAGAAAATCCAAGTGCACAGATAAAGATTTATTTTCAGTTGCCTTCCATTTTCCAGAAAGATTTAAATAATGGCATTCATATCTACCATTGCTATTAATATCAGCAGGTGTCATATATGGATGTAAACTCTGCAATTGCCAAAGTTTGACCAAGTTCAAGTTCAATGCATTAGGGTCAGACTTCAACTATCTTTTCAATTCCAAGAGAATCCTTGGCAAAGAAAAATCTATATATAAATAGGATTTCAATTGCTATGTAATTTTTTAACCAGTTGTCCCATACAGCTAACTCTCATGCATGTAGATATAGAAACTAGAATTAAAGTTACAGTGTGACTTGCAAGTAAAATTAAGTGCTGCACTTTCAATCATTAGTATTGACTAGATAAAATATGACTTTTCTCTTGGTTTATTTAAAAATGACTTCATTTAAAATGTGATGATCTCTATTTAGATAGAATTCAAATATATTTGTTGTCCATAATCAGCTAGGTCAGTGTTTCCCAAACTTTTGACATATGTGTACCCCTTCTATAATTTTCGTAATGCTGAGTACCCCTCATAAAAAACATATGCTTTAATAAAAATCAAAATATATATTTTTTTATTTTTTTGGTACATACGCAAAATAAATGAAAGTTATATTATAAAGAACATTTATTTGATTCAATGAGAAGGATGAAATTGTTTATGTTGAGATGACAGATCATCATAATTTGTTTCCCTGGTTGTTAATTATAATCTGAGATGCGGTTCCACGTCCAATAGTCTGTTCCTTTTTTTCGACTTAATGTCTACAAATGCAGAAAAAGCAACTTCGCATAAATATGAAGTTGGAAAAGGCAAGATGTATTTCAGGACTTTTTCTCTTAAAACCGGATACACATGTTGCATTTGTAACCAGAATGATGTTAAAGTACACTCCTTATGTTTATTTCTCAAGAATCCGTCCGAAGCTAACTCCAACAATTGCTCTTCTTCCGCATGCGACAAACCTTCTGGCATGGATGTTGTGTTAATGTTGAACGGATATGTTATCCATTCAATATTTTTGTTTAAATCAGGGAAATAGTTTTTCAAGCCAACTTGCAAACTCTCCAAATGCTGTATTATGCATTTCAGAGTATCAGCCTCAATTTTAGTAGCCGAACTTGTTATAAACTCATGAAGAGAGGGAAACGAGTCTACTTCTCCATTCCCAACTCTATTTTGCCATAAATTTAGTTTTGCGATGGTAGCGTTCACTTTATCTTGAATGTGAAACAATGAAATTTCTTTGCCTTGTAACGATAAGTTGAGGCAATTTAAAACAGAGAATATATCTGCTAAGTATGCTAGTTTACAAAGCCATTTCCAGTCATGTAAACAATTTCTCAACTCAAATCTATCATTAAGAAAGCATTAGAAGTTCATGTCTAAGTTCGAACAATCGGTTTAGAATTTTCCCCCGAGATAGCCAACAAACATCGGTATGAAAAAGCAGCTGGGTATGACTACTTCCCATTTCTTCACATATTTGCGAAAAAAGTCGTGCATTCAAAGGACGGCTTTTAATGTAGTTAATGATTTTCACGCTTTCATCCAGAACTTTCTGTAGATCAGCGGGCATCTTACGTGTTGCCAAAGCCTCTCTGTGTATGCAACAATGTGTGGATATGACATTTGGAGCAACATTTTGAATTCTTGCAACGAGTCCTTTATTAATTCCAACCATACTTTTTGCTCCATCTGTGCTTATTCCAACACATCTATTCCAATCAATTTTGTTCTCTTGCATAAATGTATTCATAACATTAAAGATATCTTCTCCTGTTGTGTGACCTAATAAAGGCTGGCAAAATAAAAAGTTGTCATGAATTTCTTGATTTTTTTCGTATCTAACAAACACCATAAGATTTGCAAAATTCGCAATGTCAGTGGACTCATCGAATTGCAATGCATAATAACGACTTTGAGAAATATCAGATAACATCTGTTTTACATTATTAGACATATCAATGATTCGTCGATGAACTGTATTATTTGAAAGAGGAACACGGTCAAAAGTTTGTTTTGCTCTATCTCCTATCATTACTTCTGCCATTATCTTGGCTGCAGGCTTGATTAAAATTTCGCCAATGGTTTCCGCTGCACTACATTTGGCAATTAAAAGCGACACGTGATACGAAGCTTCTAGTATTTTTTGATTGTCACCTCCTGTCAAACCCCGCATTACTTTTCGAGACTGATTTAAATCCTTAAGTTTATTTTCAAAAAAATCTATGGGTTTATCTTTGTACTGATTATGGTTTGTCTCAAAATGGCGCTTTAAGTTGGATGGTTTCATGCTTTCATTTGTTAGATTTTCAAAACAAATGACGCAAAGTGGAATAGGCTCATTTTCATCTCCAGTCCATGAGAATCCAAATTTAAGATATTCTTTGTCGTACTTGCGAGTTTTCCTTGCTTTTTTCTTAACAGGTTCTTTCAGAATTGAAATTGATTCGTCGTTAATTTCATTATTTCCTGTTCGTTGATTGCTATTACAATCATTACTTTCTTTCAGTTTAGTAGTTCCAGATTTCAACCAGTGATCCATAATCTCTGTTAGGGATAAAAATTGTATTTTATAAAAATAATCAAAATCAGTGGAACTTACTAAAGCACTATAAAGGCACCTGGAACTAACTATTAAAGAAGTAAGTTGCCTCTGTAACGAAGTGCAGTATATTCACGATGTGTCATGCCTCACAAGACTGTCTAACCGTTAGAAAACACTGCAATTCTCCGGCGTTTAAACAGCTCCGCGGCTCAACGTCAACTGTTAATGTTCCCGCAGTTTAAAAATGGCCGCACCTGAGCTGTGCGAAGGAAGCGCAGAAGTTCCCGCGATACGATGGTCCCGCAAGTTGCGATACGATGTACGATGGCCCCAGTTCCCATGTAAAAACTGCGATACGCACCTATTTCTTTCCTTGTTCTGTGGGCGCAGCTAAGCACGGTGCAGTGGATATTCCCACGTGATCCCCACCAAACTCCGGTGCAACGCGTACCCCCACCAAACTCTTCCCGTACCCCTAGGGGTACGCGTACCACACTTTGGGAAATACTGAGCTAGGTAATATAGTTATAGTTTTCATTTGTATTTCTGGAACTCATATAATTTATTCTGAATGCCAGAATTTCTGAGCTTTGTAGATTTTCTAGTCTGCCAAATGGCAGAAAATGTTATTTCCTGGATAATAACATTGGTTATTATTATATTGGATAATAATATCCTGGTCCATATAATGTAATGCTTCTGCTCGTTAAGAAAGATTAACTTAAGCAAAAATTGAAATGGGACAGCTGCAGTGGTTCAAAGAGCTAATACTGGGTTTGAGATTTCACATGGTAGCCCAGATTTTTTAAAAAAATATGTATTAGTTGATAATTAGAATACTAAATGCAAAATTTAGCTATATTTATCATTCTAGTGAATGTAGAATTTGGAAATTATGTGCAGTATTCTAAAATCTTCAGTTCTGAATTTTACCATCTATTATTTATTTGTTACATGCGTTTTTGGCCATACTTTCTCAAATTGATGAGAAAGGTGCACACAACTTTGTCAACAATTTATTATCCCAAATAGTCCCAAAATTTGTAATCCAATGTACAAGCAGAATACTAATTTTTTTTACAACATATGCTTAGAAGTTAGGATTCTTTATAATGAAGCACTCAGCTGTGGCTGCTCCTAATATGGTCAATTTTCTTTTAAATTAGGCAAAACTATCAGAAAAGAACAGTCTTTTCTATCCATTTAAAGCAGGGGTTCCCAACCTTTTTTATTCTGCAGACTGATGGCAGTGACTTTGGTGGTTTTGGTGGTAAGGAAATGGTTTTGTGCATACAACCTAAATCCCATGCATGGTAAATGAAGCTTTGCACGCTCGCTTCCCACTTTGGTGTCTGGTTTCCAATGGGCCATGACCCATTAATGGACAGCGACCTGCTCTTGGGTACCCCTTATTTAAAGGAAGGACCCAATTTTCTTTTCCATGTTTGGAAAATTTGGTCTTAGATTAGTTTCCTGGTGGGTGAACTGTATTTATAGTAAACTATAGATTTTTCATTTGGATTCTCTCTCTCTATCAAAAAGAACATTTTGCATTAGAAAGTAATATGATTCAGGGGAAAATATTAAGTATCTAAAATTATCAAAAAAGAGAAGACCTAGGTTTTATATCAATTATGTGATTTGTTAAGGGAAAAACTTATTTTCAACATCACTCCTATACATTAATTATTAATGTGAATTATAGATATGATTCTTGTTTTTGTAACAATATTGTGTTTTTGATAGCTACTTGTTCAGGATTATTTTTGAATATGTGATGTTTTTATTAGAAGCCCAGAAGGAAACAGATTAGAGATGCTTTTCTCTTCCTGAAATGCAAAAGATTAAATTATGCTGTACATTTAAAAATATTTTCTGTGAATATTTGCAGGAAATTATGATTTATTCAGATACATATTTTATGCTTGCAGTATTTATAATAATAATCCTATAGATCAGATCATTACATTAAGTGGTGCCTGAGATCTTACACTGATATTGTGAGATATTACAAACTATTGCCTGATATAGCAGCATCCTAAAACATTAGATAGTAAATAAAATATTTTATAAATTGCCTTTTTATATAATCTTCCTTTTTTCCCTCTGTCAAGAAATACTGTGTCTTTTAATACGTAGGAGTTAATAGTGGCACAAGGTTTTCACTGCATGATTTAGCTTCAAATTAATTTCAATAGTAGACGATATAATAAGTTCTTGCACATGCACGCACCCATACAAATATACTTTTCTGGATGAATAAACAGGTATTGAATTATTATCCTCCAGTTCTGCATTATCCCTCCTAGTGAAGTAGATCTGCTGCAAAAACAAACTGGCTGTTAATTCTACAAGGCGACAAAAGAGTTTTACTCTTCATTTATATAACAATGAATTTATATCTTTAAAGACCTTTTCCAATGTTTTGCTTTGCAGTCTTACAGTAAATATTTTAATTCTTTTGAAGAAGATAGATACAGCAAAGGGACTTAGTATACCACATTTCATGTCTAAGCTTATAAAAGAAAACCAGAACGGATATATTTTGTGTGATACTTCAATGTATTTCTCCCAATTTGCTCCTTAGTCTTCATGCATAGACTACAAATTTTAGGTGCTGTATATTAATTTGGGATGTAAATTAGACATTAGAACCATTTTAATAGCCTTTGATTTACTTGCTTAAATGCGTATTAGTATGATTGATGAAAATGTTTTAAAACCATCTCCAAGCTTGGAAGACAGTTGCTATAGTCATTAGCCTTCCAACGCATTTTCCCTTCTAATAATTTGTGGGCATGAGATAAATCACAATCCTTTTAAATTAATCATATGATCTCCTGAATAACTTGTAAAAGGCAGTAGAAATTGAGATAACTAGTACATCATAAATAAGATTCCAATGACTTTTTAAATCTTTCTGATGAACCAAAAAAATCATTTTGAGGAAAGAGAATTTTCTTTAGAAACTTAGAACAGTAAAAAGAAATTGGAGAAATTCTCAGAGGTTCATTATTCTTGTTTAGTAACCAATTTAGTAACCAGTTTAGTAACCAATTGTCAAGGGAAGGAGAGTGATTTTTTAAATTATTAATATTATGTACTTTTTATCCTTCCTGGCATGTTTAGTTTCTTTGAAATATCAAAGGAAGGCATAATGATGGACTTTCTCCCATTGGCTTTTACTGTAGCAGTATTATTGTGTTCTTTAAAGGAGAGAAGTGTCCCTGAAAAATGGTTGGAGGATTTATCTTTCCCCTGGAGAAATTTAAATACATTCTCCACCCATTTTTTATCCATAAATCTGATGTGAAATTTCAATAGGCTATTTGCATACAACACGTTACACTAAGAATTAGACTTCTGAAAAATACGCTTTGAATTTGCTTGCAAAGCATACAATCTTTTTCCTTTACTTACAACTGCCTCCACATCCTTGGCTGGCAATTATAGCAGTTGGATGATAAGTGTTTTGCATGTGTGATGCATGGGCAAAATTTTCAAGTTAGCTATTGAAAACTCATTCTACATGTAATACAAGTGCAGATATCTCTTCTGGCTATTGCAAGTACTAGTTCACACTGGAATATAATAGGAAGTGTCTTAACAAAACTATTCTTTTTGTTTGTTGCCTCCATTAGGCAAATTCTGGCTACCTTGCATATTGTGGTTTCCTTGAAGTCTAGCTTTCACATGTTACAATTGAAAAACATAGCAATCTGCCATTGTGATCAGTAGAATCGTTCTCTCTTTTAATATGCTATCTAAATTTGTCATAGCACTTTACCCAAGCTTCAAATATCTATTTATTTTAAAGTATTTTGAAATAAATTTTAAAATGTAATAATTTTAATTAAACAATGTTTTACCATCCCTGTAAATTCTTGAGCTTTGCAGTCTCTGATTTCAGCAAGAGATTCTTGTTGGTGTTTCTCCCAATAGTTTTTATTTCTATTTGTTCAACATTTCTTATGATATACAACTCGGAGTATACGTTAAATAAAGAAGGTGAAATATACAATGCTCCTTTCCTAATTTAGAATTTTATTCTGTTCCATAAACTGTTGCTTCCTGATCATTTAAAATATAATCAATAAGCAGACAAGATATCCTAATTTTCTTTTTTATTCAATAAATATTAAAAATTATTTTACTATTTTTAAAGACAAACTACAATAAATTGTTATTTATATAGTTAAAAGCTTTAGTAAATCAATAAACCAATAGATGTCTTTTTAAGTATTCATTCCATCTTGAGGTTTTGTCATCTCTGTCATGTGATCTTAGGATCCTCATTTTCTTCTAAATCCAAGTTGTAAGGATAACAGTTCTCATTCATACATCTTACAAGTCTGAATTGCAAAATTGTGATCAATATCTTTCTAGGACATGATATAAATATATTTGGTTATACAGTATATATGTAGTACTACCAATTTCATTTCCCTTTCCATTTCTGCTTCTGTATTATAACTTGATTTTTTCCAGTTTCTTGATCAATACCATGTTTTCCAATCCTGCTTACAAATCATGTCTTACTTTAAATGGATCATCTTGTAAGATTTTAAGCATTTTTTATGATAGTTCAACAACGTCAAAAATTTTGTTTTTCATAATATTTTCTAAGAATCAGTTTCTAGATTCACAAGAATTCAACCCAGAATTCTTCCGGCATTCTGTTTATTCACTTTTTAACAATCATTAAATCTATCATTTACCTTATGCTATATAAACTTTTTCCAGCAGATCATATTTAGTGTGACTCTTATTCTATGATCTGCCTTTATGGGTGATCCTTCTGGAAGCATATAACACTTATCTACTGGTAGTTCATTGATCTTTGGGATCACAGATTGATGCACTGCAAGAAAGTAATTCCTGAAGTTGGGAGCAAACTTATTTTGAATAACATTCTTTTGCTTTTCCTTTTTATTGACTCCAGCAGACGTAAAAAAGAAGAAATTCTGCAAAACTGGTTTTAATCAGGATTTGACTTTTCCTAAATAACTTTCTATATTAGATAGTGTGCGTGCACATGCACACATGCACACACACACAGTACAGTAACCAGTTTTGAAGGCTGAATGTAGCAGGCATATAGAAACTAATACCTAACTGGACAAAAAGTTTTGCTTCTTAAGAAGGATTTCTATCTTTTCTGAGGATAAGGAAACTTAATAGAATAGAATAGAATTATTTATTGGCCAAGTGTGATTGGACACACAAGGAATTTGTCTTTGGTGCTTATGCTCTCAGTGTACATAAAAGGACATGAAAATATACATTCGTCAAGAATCATAAGGTGCAACACTTAATGATAGTCATAGGGTACAAATAAGCAATCAGGAAACAATCTATCAATATAAATTGTAAGGATACAAGCAACAAAGTTACAGTCCTGCAATTATAAGTGGGAGGAGATGGGTGATAGGAATGATGAGAAGAATAATAGTAATAGTAATGCAGTCTTAGTGAATGGTCTGACATTGCTGAGGGAATTATTTGTTTAGCAGAGTGATGGCGTTCGGGGAAAAACTGTTCTTGTGTCTAGTTGTCTTGGTGTGCAGTGCTGTATAGCGTCATTTTGAGGGTAGGAGTTGAAACAATTTATGTGTAGGATGCGAGGGGTCTGTAAATATTTTCACGGGCCTCTTTCTGACTCATGCTGCGAACATGCCCTCAATGGAAGGCAGGTTGGAAGTAAAAAAATTTTCTGAAATTCTGATTGTCCCCTGAAGTCTGTGTTTGGTTGAGTTGCAGAACCAAACCAGACAGTTATAGAGGTTCAGATGACAAACTCAATAATTCCTCTATAGAACTGTATCAGCTGCTCCCTGGGCAGTTGAGCTTCCTGAGTTGGCGCAGAAAGAACATTCTTTGTTCTGCTTTTGTTTTAAATAAAAATTTTTATTAGTTTTATTACATGCAAAAACACACACACACACAAAAAAACATCATCTGTCATTACATCTTGCAGGGAGCGTATCCATTGGTCACAAGTACATTTCGTGCGTTCTGTCCATAATCACATATATTCCATTCAGTCTAAATTGTACTTGTTAAAAAATTATATATTTTACTATCACCATATCACAGTTTTCATTTAGTTAAGATTTCAAAAACAAAGCCACCTGTTGGCATTTTTTTCCCTTCCCCCAGATCCAGTCAATATGCCATATCTCTATATCCTTATAACATGTTCTAAAAATAAAAACATAAAAAAGAAATAAAGAAGAAATAAAGTCAATTAGTAGGGCATCTTATGTTTCCTCTCTCTAACATATTTTTGTTATTATTATAGTTAACTAAGGGATTATTAACATTTTTCTCTCCTCTTCTCTCCACAAACGCAAAAAGCAACAATCTCTAAACAACAATCTATTAGTATGTGTTAACAAAATGACCATTTAAAATCTAAGACAATATAAAGAGAAAGGAAAAAATATTGAGATTTCTAATTAATAATCACCAAAGTATATGTTAACCTTCCCTTTTGTTTTTATAGTTGAAAGACAGGGAGAAAAAAAAAACAGTTGTTTGCCATTTCTACTCCAAATTAAAATTTCTAATTTTAAACATTACTAAACATTCAATAATAATCTATAAGAGTCTACAAAATACTAACATCCCTACTTATTAACCATCAAAAATTAACTAATTTTTATCATCATTATTATCATTGGCATTATCAACCAGTGTCCTTCCAGTAGCAAAATAAATCATTCTCTCTCGCCAGCAGCTGTGTCATCTCTCTTATTAAAATCTTTTCAGAATTTATCATTTCTCGCCGCACTCTGTAGCTTGAAGGATCTCTCATGTAATTTCGTTGCTCTTTAATTGTTATTAACGTAGGCTTAACTTTGGTTATCAAACTTGTTTCTGGATATATTTGTCTTCTTAGTTCCATTTTTTCCACTCTTTTTTTCCCTCCTGCATCTTGAGGTTGAAAGAAAGGCTCCAAGTTGTCAAAAACACTTTTCCAGCTTCCCTTCTTTTCACTTTCGCTCGTATTTAGTCCATTAATAGATTCATCTGATATCTTGTCTTTATTTTCTATATTTCCATTCTCTTCTTTAATCTCTGGGGCTCTAACCCCCTCCTCTTTAACTGTAGCACCCCATAGACAGTCCCATTTCTTGTCAAATCTCTTAAGTCCTTCTGCAATATTTTGAAGTCCAGCCAAGATGTTTTGGATTATTAAATTTTCTGCTTCTGAATATTGATCCATTTTTCAAAATGCAAAGAAATATAAAGGAAAAAAAATAGGGAGAGGAATCTGCCACTCTAGCCTGTCAAAATTTTAGGAAACGTGTCTGTATTTATTTTGAATCTTGAACACCAGTTCTTTCAGAGGTTTTTTTAAAATAGGAGGGTTTTTATTCTTGCTTATCTTTTTCCTCCTCTTGCCAAAATATTTACCAGAAGTTTCATGCTTTCCAAGTTTCCAAGTTTTTCCAAACCCTTCCATTGCAAGGTTAGTGAAACCAAGTGAAGCAGAACAAAAGATACATTGTAACCAAAACAGAAACAAAGTTCAGACTTTGGCTTCCAGGTAGCAGATTCAATAATCAGTGGTTTTAACCAATAGAAGAAAAAAAATTGTTGAAGTAAGAAAATAAGTTTAATTTAGCCAACAAAAAAATTAGGGTAGTAAAAAGGAAAAAAGTAGAAAGAAAGAAATCAGTCCATAGACTACAAGCAGGAAAACAAGAAATGTTGCAATTACTTCAATCCACAAAACATTGTTACTAACAAGAGCAGGAAATCTTCTAATAACAGTCCAATAAGTGTTAAAATCGCCGCTTTGTTCTTACTTTGGGGACTGGATGTTTTTTTGTTTTTTTTAAAGTTTCTTAACACGGATCTTCTGAAAGTAAAAAAAAAAAAAAAAAAAAAAAACCTCACCAGATGGAACGCTTTCGCTTCGTCTCTTCCTTCAGGAGCGGTCTCCGACTATGCCAGCCTGGGGGCTGCCTGTTTGTCTTCAGTTGGAAGCACTACCCTTGGGTCAAACAGGGACTTTGCGATGTCCCTGTGACCAGCAAGCCTTTGGCTTCCCTGTCGCTGTCTCTTCGGGATGGTTTAGGTCCTACCGGACCGTCCAAAGACAAAAGTTTCATCGACAGACCCAGACTGTCGGGTCTGTGCGATGTGTCATCGCGACGTGGTTCCTCCCTCCCCCTTTGTTCTGCTTTTTTGATGACGTTGATGTTAAGTATCCATTTTAGGTAATAGCAATAGCAATAGCAGTAGACTTATATACCGCTTCATAGGGCTTTCAGCCCTCTCTAAGCGGTTTACAGAGTCAGCATATTGCCCCCAACAACAATCCGGGTCCTCATTTTACCCACCTCGGAAGGATGGAAGGCTGAGTCAACCCTGAGCCGGTGAGATTTGAACCGCTGAACTGCTGATCTAGCAGTCAGCTGAAGTAGCCTGCAGTGCTGCATTTAACCACCGCGCCACCTCGGCTCTTTTCTTGAGATATGATGGAACCTAGAAATTTGAAGGTCTCTACTTGATATTGTATTGTCTAGTATTGTAAGAGGTGGTAATATAGTAGCGTTTCTCCTAAAGTCTACCACCATTTCTATGGCTTAGAGTATGTTCAGTTCCAGAATGTTCCGGTCACACCACAAAGATAGTTGTTCAACCTTCAAACTAACTAGAAGATCAGGACTTAGAGACAACAGGGTAGCATTCCATTCCTACATCTTAGGGAGAATGAGCATGTATTTGGAAATACATTATTTGTAAAATTCTTTTCTGTTTCTGTTCTCAATGTCACTCTGTGTGTCTTTGAAGAAATGCATCCAAAAATATTACTATGTAAACAATGTGAGAAAAAGAAGCAATAATGTTTACCATAAATATATCAATATTATCAATATTATTCAGCATAGGCCCTATTACGAAGTATTATTCATTGGTGTTTTATTGCACAAAATTTTATCTACAAACTGTTTTTAAAATTACATTTGTTAAGAACTAAAAAGCTACTTTAATTCTCATAGATGCTTTCACAAATTCCTGCTGAATTAATATTCTGGAAAAAAAAACCCAGTATAAATAAGTGTTGTCTTGATGGTCCCCCTCCATCTTTCACAAATGGCTTTACAGAAAGTTAGTGAAGCATGTGTGAATGTATGTTCTAATTATATATAGTCTATGCAACACTTTCTGAAATGCCAATACACAATTGGCAACTACTACTTGGGATGCATTTCCTCACCAGATGTATAACTCAGGGTCTGTTGATTCAAATTGCTGCCTCTTTGGGGAAAATAAAATAAACTCTGCTTAGCACAAATAAATCTTTATGCTTCTATGAATTTTATAGCAGCATCTTTTGAAATCATTAGAATTCCCTTTTAGTTCTTTGTTTGAAATACTGCTTTTCCCTATACAGTGCCGATTTTATTATTAAAAAAGGTCCTTCCTTTCATAGATGATGTTATTTTGTATATGCAGATCTATTATGCTAGTAGGCATAAATGCTAGTGCTTAAGATAAAATATGCCTAGCCCTTGAAGTAACCAGTTCAACTGTTTGGCCTAATAAAGTAACATATCTAATATAAGCTTAGATAAGATACCTATCTCCCTAATAAATAAAGAAATAAAGTAAATTGATGCAAGAATCAATCTCAATAGACAACTTCCATAACCACTGCTATTTTTACATATTTATTTAGATGTTTTAAAGCTGAACTGCACTCATGTTTCTTAAGTCCTATTTTATTACAGAAATAGCTGGCGTGCGAAGGCTAAAACTAGAAAATTAATGTGAGTGCCGTACATGCTGATTCTACCACAAATGGTGTCTTACAACAATGTTAGATTTTTCCAAGCTTTCACTGCATTGAATATGAAGATCTGAATAGAAGGTCTATGTGTAGGTTTCCCTGCAGATGAGTAGAATGCTTCTCTTAGTTAGAGGGATCCATTTATCAGGATTAATTAAAAAAAGTAAGAATAATTTTGATTTTTATCCTGCTCTACAGAGGTGGGTTGCTCCCGGTTTGGCCCGGATCTGGCAAACTGGTAGTAGCAGCGGCATGAGGCTCTGCCCACTCACCTTGATGCTTCTGCGCATGCGCGAGCGGCAAGAGTGTGTGAACAAACAGGTAGTAAAAAATTTGGAAACCCACCACTGCTTCTCTAGGAAAAAAAGTTTTAAAAAAGGAGAAAAGTTTCATGACTGAATCTAAATACAGGCCTCCCTATCACCAGATGTTTCTGAATTATAATGAGGGTTGTTACAACTGAACGTATTAATGTAACAGAAGAATTATATATTAAATATATATTTGGTATAATTATATTTTTATGATGGTTGCTTTTCTGAGAACTATCCATTATAAGTTATTTTCCATCAAATAAAAGACTGTACTTGCTGATGGGTAATTTTAAGATTCTGTTCTTCTAGTGGTTCTATGATTTTAGATTTAAAAAATGAACAGTTCCTTTTAACAATTTTTCAAATAAGATTTTTTACTGTAAAGCAAGATGCGGTTTTAGAATTAAAGGTCTTTTTTTTTGGTATACAAATTTTTTATTTTCCATTTTCATAGTATATAATCACATGTATACTATTACATAGTCAATATCATGTTGTATTATTAAGTAATTACATCAATTCATCTTGCCATCAACTACCCCCCCCAAAAAAACCCCAGTTATTGGCTCTTCTGCTCTCCATACACCATATTTATACCTTATCCGACACTTTCTTCCCCCTCTCTCCTCCCCCTCTCTACCTCCTTTCTTCCCTCCATCATCCTTTTCTACTCTACTTCCCCTTCCTTTCTCCTTCTCCTCTCTTCCCTTTCCACTCCTCCTTATACACCTCATCTACCCCCCTCACCCTCTCTCCTGTCCCTCTCTTCCTATCTTTCTTCTCTCCTCTGCTTCCCACTCTTCCTCTAATTCACTTGGTGTATTTCAGCTTCTGAGCAAACTCCCTTTTGTGTTGATAGTATTTATAATTCCATTTCAATATACATAAAAAATAAAAAATAGCAGTATACATATACAATCATATTACCTTAAAATCCAACACCCCTCCTCCAACCTAGTATACTCCCCTCTCTCCCACCCTCCCCCCCAACCCCCCCAACCTTCCCCCTCCCCTGACCTCCCAGAACCAATACAAGGTATAAATCTTTAACAAAAACAGTTTAAAATATAATTAAAGAGAAAGTAGAAAATTAATAACGTCTTTAAATTGAGCTTAGCTCCTCCTTGTTAGGCTAACTATAAACAATTTGTATCATTTCTGATCTTAATCATAAGTTATCTGAAATTTCCTAGACCCATATTTATTTTGAATATAGTCAATCCATTTTTTCCAGTCTCGTTTATATCTCTCATTTGAATAGTCCTTAAGATATGCAGATATTTAGCCATCTCTGCTAAGTTTGTGACTTTCAATGTCCATTCTTGGATAGTAGGCAAATCTTCCTTCTTCCAGTATTGCGCCACCAACAATCTAGCTGCAGTTATCAAGTGCAAAATCAAGTTAATCTCTACAGCTGTACAGTCAGTAATTATACCTAACAAAAATAGCTGGGGGGTAAACTTTAACCTTTTTTAAAGAACATTTTGCATAATCCACCATATTTTTATCCAGAATGCCTTAACCTTTTTGCAAGTCCACCATATATGAAAATATGTAGCGTCCATACAATCACATCTCCAGCATTTAGGTTGTAAATTCAAATACATAGAAGCCATTTTTTAGGATCTAAATGCCATCTGTAAAACATCTTATAAAAATTTTCTCTCAAGTTTTGGGCCTGTGTAAATTTTACATTTCTCACCCCTATCTTTTCCCATGTATCCAACATTATTGGTTCTTCAACATTTTGAGCCCATTTAATCATACAATCTTTAACTAGCTCTGTTTTGGAGTCAATTTCTATTAATACATTATATAATCTTTTTATATGCATTGGACTTTGGTCTCTAATTTGTTTAAGTAAATTATCCTCGACTTGCATAAAGCCAATTTTTTAAATCTATTTTCCATCTAGCCTGTAACTGCCCGTACTGAAACCATGTTTGAATTACCTTTTCCTTTTTTAATAAATCCAAAGATTTCAGTTGTGGTACACCTCTTTCTGCAGTAAGAAGCTGCCTGTAAGTAATTACATCCTGTTTTTTACTATATTCATATTTTCTATTGCAAGTCTAGGGATAGCCCACATAGGTAACTTATCATTTAGTTTATATTGATATTTTTTCCAAACCCGCAGTAAAGAATTCCTTAAAATATGACTTTTAAAATTCTTATCCACCTTTTTGTTATATAGCAAATAAGCATGCCAACCATATACCAAATCATACCCTTCAATATTAAGTATTCTATCATCTGTTAAGTTGATCCAATCACTAATTATAGATAGAACTACTGCATCATAATATAGTTTTAAATTGGGTAATTTCAAGCCTCCTCTTTCACGCACATCCTGCATTATTTTAAGTTTTACTCTCGGCTTCTTACTTACCAATACAAATTTATTAATACCCTTCTGCCATTCTAACAAATTTGCATCATTTTTAAGTATTGGTAACGTTTGAAAAAGAAATAAAAATTTAGGTAGAATATTCATTTTCACTGCTGCTATTCTTCCCAGCAGAGATAACTGTAATTTCTCCCATTTTTTCATCTCTGTCTGTATACTATACCACAGTGATTCATAATTGTGCTTATGTAACTTCCCGTTTGAGGTTGAAATATAAACTCCTAAGTACTTGGCCTTTCTAACTATTTCACATCCTGTCATTCCTTCTAGTTCTTCCCTTTGTTTAGTATTCATATTTATAGCTAACATCTTTGTTTTCCCTAGGTTTATTTTAAATCATATTCATTAAGACCTTACTAGATTCCTGTGGTTGGGTTAATGTTATAACCAAATCATCCTCAAAGGCCCGTACTCTGTATTCTTGCTGCCTAATGCTGATTCCCTGTAGGTCCCCTGAACCCTGTATTTTATTCAACAGTGGTTCCAAAGTTATAATAAACAATAGTGGGGATAAGGGACACCCCTGCCTTGTGCCTCTCTTGATTTTAAATGAATCTGTTAAACTTCCATTAACTATGATTTGGGCTGTTTGTTCCTGATATATTGCTTTGATTGATTGTAAAAAGTGCTCCCCTATTTGCATTTTTTGCAGTGTTTTCAGCAGGAATTGCCAATTCACTCGATCAAAGGCTTTTTCAGCATCTAAAAATATAAGCGCCGCAGGGATTTGGTTGTTCTTCCCCAGGTATTCTAATGTATTAAGGATTAATCTTACGTTAGTTCTTATATGTCTTCCTTGAATAAAACCTGTTTGATCATTATAAATCAATTGTTGGATAACCAACATTAACCTGTTCGCTAGTATTTTAGTAAACATTTTATAATCTATATTAAGTAATGATATGGGTCTATAATTTTTTGGATGAGTAGGATCTTGATCTTCTTTGGGTATCAAAGATATAAAGGCTGTCTTCCAAGATGGGGGTACCTTCCCTTCCACTTGGAACTTATTAAATAATTCCTTGAGTGGTTCTACCATTTCTAACTGCAATTTTTTGTAGTAAGCCGCTGTCAAGCCATCTGTACCCGGTGCTTTTCCTGCTTTTAGCTGTTTAATTACCTGTAGGATTTCCCCCGAGGTTATTGGTTGATTCAATCTTTCCCTCTGCTTGTCTTTAACTATGAATATTTTTTCTTTATCCAAGTATCTATCTATATCTAAGCTTTGAATTTTATCGTTCGTATACAATCCTATAAAAAATTCATGAAAAACCTTTTGAATCTCCTCCTGTTGATACACTTCCTTTCCTTTAAAATGTAATTTTGATATGTTACGAGACTTCTGTTTTTCCCTAATCAGATATGCTAACCATTTACCAGATTTGTTTGCATTACAGAAAGTGTTGTGTTTTGCATATAGCAAATTGGTAGCCACCTGATCTGACATTAACATGTTAAATTGCTCTTTTGATAATGTGAATGTTTGTTTAATCTTTTTGTCTCCTGGGTTTAAGATTAGCTCCTGCTCTCTCTTCCTAATTTCATTCTCAAGTTCAATTCTCTTTTCCCCCTGTTTGCGTCTATGTAGTCTATTCATATTTATCAGAACTCCTCTCATGTACGCTTTACTTGCATCCCATACCATTTCCATAGATGTACACTTGTTCATATTAAAAAAATATTCTTTTAACAACTTTTTACATTCATTAATGTTTTTCTCATATCTAAATAAGTTTTCATTCAGTCTCCAAGACCTTCTTGCTCGCATCCCCACCCCCAACTCCATCCACACTGGATTATGGTCTGATAAGGCTCTGGAGCATATCTTCGTCTTCTTTACCCTAGAAAACAAATCATTGGTTATTAATATAAAGTCGATCCTAGAAAAGGATTGATGTCTATCAGAGAAAAAGGTAAAGTCATATTCTTCTGCATTCCTTTCTCACCAGATACCTCTCAATTCAAAATCATCTATCGTATCAAAAAAGGACTTAGGTAATTTCGCTCGCTTTTGGGTATTTTGGCGGAGAGCCTTCTTGTTTTTCTTGGTATCCATGACGCCATTCCAGTCACCCAGTAATATACAGGATCTATAGTCCCAATGTACTAAGTGTGAAGCATTTTGTAAAATTTATCTTGTTGTTGATTGGGAGCATATATTCCCAATAGTAGTGTCTTTTTCCCTTCTAAAACCAGATCTATTGCAATATATCTTCCATGGGGGTCTGCTTCAATTAATTCAGCTTTCAAATCCTTCCTTAAGTATATAACTATACCATTTTTCTTCTCAGTGGCAGAAGCTATAAAGTGTTGTCCAAGTCTTGTATTAATCAGGTATTTTTGATCAGTTGATCTAATATGAGTTTCTTGCAAACAAATTATACCATTCTTAAATTGTTTAAGATAGTGGTTTATTTTCTTCCTTTTCTATGGGGAATTTAAACCATTGACATTCCAAGTTAGAAACTTAGTTGCCATCTTTAGCCCCCTGAAGCTTTTTAAGAGCCATCTGAACATCTTGGAATTTAACCTTTGGCCTGGCTCCTCCCACTGCTTCTGAAGTACTGCCTGTAGACTCCTGAATGGTGCCTTGTGCTTGTTGCTTTTTTAATTCCTGTTCCATTCATCTAGTAACCATGCGGGCTTGTCTTTGTTCCTTAGCTTCTTGTACCTCTGAGAGAACAAGTTGATCCCCCCTTATTAATGCTTGAGTGGTTTGCTTTCCATCATGTCCTTCTTGTTCTCTTTCTCTAGATCTAGAGGGAGGGGGGTGTCCAGCCTTCAATATGTTGCTGTAGAAATTTTGGGCCTTCCATACTGTATTGAGGCGATGTCTTTTTTCAAGGTAGCTAAATGCAATGCCGGCTGGTGCGTCCCATCTAAACTGTATCTGGAGATTTTTAAGCTCTTCAACTAAAAAGGCATAGTCTTTCCTAGATCTCAGCATTTTAGGTGGTATCTCCTTCAAGACAGTCACCTCCTGACCCCCAATTTGAAGCTTTGTTTTGTAGGACTCCTGTAATATCATGTTCCTCATATCTCTAGTGGCAAAATACACCACTATATCTCTTGGTAATTGCCTTTGTCTTGCCAGCCAGGAGTTAACGTGGTAAACCTTTTCGATTTGCCAGTCAAAATTCCCTCCTGACCTTCCCACCATCAGGTCGAAGGCTTCAGAGAGAATCTGTTTCAGGTTCTCTTGTGTTTTTTTGGGGAGGCCCCTTATCCTTAAAGCAAACTCCATTTGTCTATACTGTAACATTATGATTTCATTTTCTGCATCGCTAACCTTTTGCTGGACCACATCCATGTTCATTACCAGGTTTGTATTAGAGTCGTTAAGGTCTTCTAACTTTTCTTCAAGTCCGAGTGTATAGCCTGATAGAGAATTCAGAGCCATCAGAAAGTCCCCTCCAATCACTTGATTACATGTCATAAGTTCTTCAGACATCTGTTTGTTAGAAGCAGCTATCTTTTCCTTAATTTTTGCTTCCATTGTATCAGCATGATTTTTTAACGCATCAATTAATTTTTTCTGCAGAATTTCCCTTGTCAAGGGGTCCCCTGCAGAAGTAGGAGGAAGTAATGACTGTAATTTAGTAGAGGGCGCTGGGGAGCTCCCGACACTTTTTGACGCGGGGGAAGGAGGAGGGGGAAATTTTTGCTTAGAAGCCATCTCAATTTTAATCTTCTTTAGTCCATTAAAAAGTCCAGGCAGTCCAATTATACAGCAATTGCTGTTTAGCTTGATAATAAATCACTTCTTGGTAATAAATCAGTTCTAGGCTTTGCAAGAGTGCTATTAGAGTCTCGCCCCTCCTACACAGCTCCTACACAGCTCGGCGCCATTTTTGTGGAACTTTCAGCAAGTAATTTTCAGAAAGAATTCTTTACAAATGGAGCTAAGGGTTTATACATACAATTAGAAGTTCACTAATATTGATTCAGCTTGGCTTGAAGTCCGCAGTAAATAATTTGTGCTGAGGATGAGCGAAGACCTTCGTTCTGCAACAAAAGGCAGAATGATTCTTGGCGCAGAGCTGCTATGCTGCCGGTGCCCCCCCCCACTTCCTCCCAGAGTTTAGGCTGAGAGGGATAGTTAGAGGGCTTCCAATGCATAGCGTCTCACCTCTCTCTTCTAGGCCCGAAGAGAGGGTAAACAAACTGCTAAACAGCTTGATGGATTGCTGTTTAAACAGTTTAACAACGCCAAGATTCGAGAGCTGTTAAAAATAACAACTTCCTGTCAGGCCCCGCCCACCGGAAGCTGAATTAAAGGTCTTCTTAAATACAATACAAACTTTAGATCTTTGTCTGCCCTCACAGGGATGACCTGCATTGTAATAATAACATATGTTTATTTTATTGTTGTTGTTGTAGAGTATGGCAATTGATGATTTGGGTAGAGAAAGGTGGGGATGCATTGTTCCTATCTTAATCCTGAAAATTGAATTCCTTATAGGTTTCACATTGTATGCAATAATAGAGAAGTCTGAAAAGATTAAAGTTGGATTTGCTTTTGAATAACTGGCACATTTTGAGGGTTTATCCAGTATGGAGATCTTCACATAATTTCTAATAGCCTATTATTTTGACCAAGATTCTAATTAATTAGTATGTCTATGCTGTGTGCGTGTGTGTGTATGTGTGTGTCTGTGGTGTGTGTGTGTGTGTGTGTGTGTGTGTGTGTGTGTACATAAGCAGCAGTGGTGAGTTTCCATTTTTTTTACTACCGGTTTGATTCTGTGAGCATGCATGCTCGCACATCCAGGTGGGTGGGCGGAGTTTCCCACTGTCACTACTACCCAATCCAGGCTGAACCAGGAGCAGCCCACCTCTGATATAAAGGCATGATGCCATAGTGCATAAACAAAGTGTATAGAATAGCAGGGGGAAATAAGTTAAATAATGAAAATACATATAGAAGCAGATACCTGACTAATTTTAACTGAATTCCTAGGAACTTTTCTGTAAGTACAATAACAATCGGACAATTATTCAGATTTTTTAGATTCAAAAATAAAATGTACTGTATGAAGAATCTTGACTCTGCATGTTCCTAAAATTTTATGAATGTTGTGATAATTCCAGTAAAGATTGAACTAATTACTATTATGCCTGGGAGAAGAGTGCAACAAAATGTTCCTAAAAGATCACGAATAGGCCATAATAAAGGTATTGAATCTCTGTTTCCAGCCTCTGATATTAAGATATATGGTATCTATGAATAAGATTGTTTTAGTTTAAGCTATCATGATTAACAACCAATATAGATGTAGTCTGTATTAATTTATGTGATACTTTAAAAATCTATCTAGGTTAATAGCCATTAAGGGATTTCATGGCAATCAATTTTATAATACTCCATTATGTTTGTTTTGAAATATTTAAATCACTTTGATTGGCTACAAAGCTTCCAATGCTTGGAAAGAGTGATTTGTTTCTTGCATCCTGTCATACCAAGCAACACTTTACTCTTTAAATCATTTCTTTTCTAAACAATAATATTGGAAGCAAATATGAGTTCAAGCATACAATCTGAACTATGAGTCTCTGCTTCCGATAAGGTATCTAATATATACCAGAATGGCAGATATTATGTCTATCCCAGTGGTGGGTTTCAAAAATTTTTGGAACCTCTTCTGTAGGTGTGGCCTGCTTTCCGGGTCCACTGGTGGAACCTCTTCTAACCGGTTCGGTAGATTTGATGAACCAGTTCTACCAAATAGGTGCGAACTGGTAGGAACCCACCTCTGGTCTATCCCATAAGGTGGTTGCTATGATAAAATTAGAAGTGTGCTCCTGGAAAAATGGGATATAAATTTAACAAATAAAAAAGAAAATTGATATTGGGATATTAGAATCAATCCATTTGAGACTTCACCTTATTTACTATAACATATCTGCCCATGCCATCATTTTGGTAGACAGTGAAACTGAATCACATTCTTTAAGGAATGTTATCACTCCGTTTGCTTATGAACTTTTGAACTGGAGCCATCTTTAAAACTGCAGCACTGAATTTCTTTTATCATCATTTTTACCAGGCAGCTTGGATTAAAAAAAAAAAAGCAGATGCCTGGGGGATTGGCTTCAGAGTGACCTCCATATGATTTAATTCTATGCATAGAAAAGTGCAGCAGGCCATTGTTTGCTCATTAATTAGCATAAAGGTCATAAGGAGAGTTAGCTGTTGGTTTTCTCCCTTGAGCTTGAGTGAATTAATTCAGCTGAGGAAAGATATTTCAGTCCCAATTTAGTCAGAGTGCTAAACTCAGGAGGGCAATATGAAAAATATAATGTATCAAAAAATGGAAAGCAGTGAGAGGTCAAAATGACAGTAGATTTTATGGGGCAAACCTGAATTGTAAAGATTTGTATGAGCAACCATACATTGTTTCTGTGTCCAAGGTCATATATCATTCTGAGGATACGGTGTTAAGTGATAAGGGAGAGATATAGGATATGAGTAGTAGTTATATACAAATAAATGAATAAACAGCAAATAAAATGAGGAAGGTATGCATGGATTTTTACATTGCTTTAAGGGAAAGCAATAACAATAAGTTATATATTTTTAGAAATATATTCAAGTTTTATAATAGGCTGGGCTTTGGGATATGAAGTTTAAAAACCAATAACAGTGAATAAATCAAATAATGCTATATGAAAATGCACAGCATTCATATGGTAAGTGTACTAGCTAATGGAATAACTTGAGATAAGGAACTCATTTAGATATCAGGAAAATACAGGAGAAAAAGCAATATGAAAGTGCAATTGAGAGGAGAAAAGTTTGCATTCTTCCCACAACATTTGTATCATAACAAAAGAAAAGCATCAATACAAAATGGACTAATTAAAAATTGGTCCACAGAATTAGTTTTATTATTTAAAAAGAAATCACTTAAATAAGAGTGAGAGGGGAAGAAGGAAGGAAGGAAGGAAGGAAGGAAGGAAGGAAGGAAGGAAGGAAGGAAGGAAGGAAGGAAGGAAATACTAAAACATAATTGAAACATATAAATATAGTTTCTAACTTCCCATTCATTCCAGTCAAACTCAGGTACAATATTGATTTTTATACATTTTATACATTTTTCAATTCTTCAATTAATTTTTATCTTAAAACCATATTCTAAAATTTTAAATTTTCCTTGCTTCCCAATATATTAAATAGACAGGAACCACTGTTACTTCAGTTTCCTCTTTTAAATGTATGCAGTTATTTTTTGCCTTTGACACATTTAGTCTGAATTTTAAATTCCCAATCCCATATTGTCAGCAATGTACACTATCTCTTCTGAGAAAATAAGAACAATATAAGAAGACAGCAATCATGATAGTCATCCATACTTATGGCAATTATATTTAAAATTAAAGTAAGTGAAAAGCAACACATTAGAGGGGATCCTTATCTTTTATTATAGAAGGTAAAGAAAGGTTTTTCAACTTGATATGTAAAATCTTTCCCTGCCTGCTCTTTGTTCATGACACCTGAATTATTTTGTGCTCTGGACTTTTCATTTTTCAGGTTATTTTATTTTCTATTATTTCAGTATCCATTTGCTTTTTAATAGAAAAGTCAGAATGAAAATTCCTGTTTTTATATGCATTTGTTTTCCTATACACTTGTACACTTGTGTAGGCACATTTGCCTTGTATTGGAGTTTATTTATTTATTTGGTTTGTCAATCATGTACAAGATAACAGGTATAAGTATAAACATGGACATGAACAAAGAAACTGAGTACAAATAAATGGGAACAGTAGGACAGGGACGGTAGGCACGCTGGTGCACTTTCAGTTAATAAAACTGAATTTTGCTTTGCATATAGCCGTGATGGCAAAACTATGGCATGCGTGCAACAGGTGGCACACAGACCCATATCTGCTGGCATGCAAGCCATCAGCTCCAGCGCAAGCATGTTTGCTGCATACAGCTGATTTTTGGCTTTCCAGAGGGCTATGGGGAGGGTGGAAAACTTTTCTGAACTTCCGATTGGCCCATTGGGTCCATTTTTTTGTCCTCCCCAGGCTCCTGAGGCTTTCCTGAAGCCTGGTAAGGGTGGAAAAATGGCCCAACCTACCCCCCCCCCCCCGGAGGCCATATGGAAGCCGGAAATGTATCATTTCCAAACTTCCCATTGGCCCTGTTTTTCACCTAGCCATGGCTCCGGAGGTGAAAACGGCCTCCCCCGGCCCACTGAAGGAAATACCAAGCTCAGCTAGTGGGCAAGCAGTGCAGCCCATGTGAGAAGAGTGTGAGTGTGTGTGTGCATATGGGGGCATGCTTTCCATTATGAGTGCCGTCATGCACATGCGCTATTGTGCACACCCCCTCATATTTTTGGCACCCAAAACCAAAAAGGTTCGCCATCACTGGCATGTAGGCTGTTTATGTTCACATTATGATACATGACATTCTGAGCAAAGTACTTTTTAGGTCCTGGAACTTCATCTAACTTTTTCAAAAGTAAAATATTTGAATTTAGAAAAAGCACAAAGAGGGAAGAAGGCGGGGCTTAGCAGTGAGAAGACGGAGTTTCAGGCTATTCCTGAAATTCCCCTATTCCGAAGGATTTTTGGACGGGTCATTGGACCCTAGCTGTCCCGGAGACGACAGTGAAAGGTGAGGGGAGACCCAGTGACCTCAGAGACGTTCGCAAAGTCTCTGGGGGGGCTTGGTATTAACCCCTCTTGCCAACTCCTTTTTGGATTAGCTGTATGCTAACTGAAACTGCAGGTTGCCCCTAAGAATGGTAGAAGTGATGTCATCTGGTAAGCTGATTTTATTATTCAAAGAGAGACGGTCCGCACTAAAAATTTAAGCTAATTGAAACCAAAGAACAGAAGAACTTAGCGGCGAATTGGTCTTTTTTTTTAATGGATTTATGGTCGGTGGTTACTTTATTTCTTAAACGCTTCAAGGAATTCTTCGACATTCCCCCCCTTGACTCTTTCTAAGTGGGTTGTAAAGCTAACCTTCTACTAATTAGCCCTTCACGATCTGACATTTTTATTGCTTGGCTGTGTTGGTTTAAGATCAGATAAGATCGCACAGCTTCCAGCGTGTTTTTACTTGCAAATTCTAACTACGACACAACATGGCATCGAAATATATTCCTAAGGGCTCACTTCAAATTCTTCTTTCCGCATTTCGAAAGCTGTTTGATTCATTTCAAAAATTTGGAAAAAAAAATGGATTACTTGACTTTAAAATATGAAGGAAAAGGTGAGAATGTTGAATGTTTGAATGTTCCTGAAATACAAATGGAAAATGTGAGAAATGACGTCTGGTCTATCTTAGAGGAAGAAAGGAATGCCATGCCGGAAAGGGGGGGAGCTATAAAGAAGATTCATTTTAAGAGACAGAGCGCAGGAGAAATGAAAGCTCCACCCTTGAGAATTAAAGTCAATTTGAAAAGTTTTACAAGCCTGGGACAACATTATTATCTCATCAGTGACATTCTGAGCAAAAAGGTGCGAAGATATCCTTGTTTGGACTTGCTTATAAAAACATTTGGTAAATTTATTCAACGAATGGCAATAGGATTGAGAAGATTTTGCTATTGGAGAGACATAGGCTGACAGATGGAAGAATACAACTTA
Source organism: Thamnophis elegans (assembly GCF_009769535.1). NCBI lineage: Eukaryota > Metazoa > Chordata > Lepidosauria > Squamata > Natricidae > Thamnophis > Thamnophis elegans. Next base: position 18,849,430 of record NC_045550.1, read on the forward strand.
AAATTAGCTAAATCTAATTACTCTTATTTGTAATAGATATAGCTGAATAATAATTGATATTGATAGTAATGTATATAATGTGGAGTTGATATGATAAATAATAATTGGATATGAGAAAGGAAGGTTGGAAATACTTTTGGGCTACACATAAAGGTTATTAATCACAATAATTATCACTACTAAAAAATAAAATAAAATATATACAGTTAAATGTTAATTAATATGGGGAAAATGTTATGATATACGATACAACTACAAAGAAGGGAGAATGATAATAAATTATATTGCATGGAAGATGGAATTCTTGGTATTAAATATTATGGATGTTCAGTTAAAATAGGATATGAGGATTTGATGTCAATAGAGGATTTTACAAACAAGTAAATGAAATGTCAGCATGTAGTTATGAATTAACTTTTTGGCATAGTTAAGGTTGAAAGATGTTTAAATAACTGTAGTTAACTAGAAGTGGAGGTATAATGATGTCAATATGGTAAACATTTGAGTTAAGATATTTGAATTAATATGAATTAATGGAAGAGATGCACCAAAACGTATTGTAACCAGCTGATATACTATATATATATATATATATATATATATATATATATATATATATATAAGAGCCAAGGTGGCGCAGTGGTTAAATGCAGCACTGCAGGCTACTGCTAGATCAGCAGGTCAGCGGTTCAAATCTCACCGGCTCAGGGTTGACTCAGCCTTCCATCCTTCCGAGGTGGGTAAAATGAGGACCCAGATTGTTGGGGGCAATATGCTGACTCTCTGTAAACCGCTTAGAGAGGCCTGAAAGGCCTATGAAGCGGTATATAAGTCTACTGCTATTGCTATTGCTATTGCTATTGCTAATATATACCTGTGTTTTTTTTTCCTTTTTTCTTTTTTGTTTTTTCCTCCCTGCCTTGTTTTTTGTTCTTTTTGTCTTCTTTGTTTTTTGTCTTTTTTGTTTTTGTTTTTGTTTTGTTTTTTTATTTTTTCTTTTCCCACTGGTGTGGGCATGTATTGTTTAAGATTATTATTATTATCAATATCTTCAAATAATAATTACAGTCAAATGAAAATGGATATATGATGATGGTGATATGTATGAATATCTGAGTTAAAATACTTGAGTTAATATGAGTTATGTTTGCTGACTGTGGAGGAGATGTACCAAAGTTTATTTGTGACTGACTGATACATTTTCTATAACATGTAAAGAAATATATTGTACTTGTTTTAAATTGAAATAATTAAAAAAAAGAATCCTTAAAAAAAAGAAAAAGAAAAAGCACAAAGATATCATGAAGGACCCAAATCTTTCATGCATTGATTACAGTGTGCATATCATATTCTCCTAAGCGCTGCTTGGAGTGTCCAAGCACGGGTTAACTTCAGCTTGCTGCCCAAGGAACTGAGTTTAAATTTTGATAGCTCCGCCTCTTGGTTGCCTCAGAGGCTCCGTTTGAAAAAACTCAGTCGCCCTATAGGACATCTTTTGCTGAGCTCCAGTTCTTGGGCATCAACCTGGACTCAGACTCTTCTTGTGAGAGATTGTAGCTCCCTTTATTTTCATTTTCATTTATTCCTTGCGTTATTCCCTAGGTTTCTTAGCTTAGATAGTGTAGTTTAGGTTAGCCTTTCCCCCTTATATTCCTTTGCATTGGGGGGGTAATTGCTAGCAGCGCGGACAGGCTGCCTGGAGTCCTCCCAGCCTATCCTCCTCCGTGAGTCGTGCTGTGGATCAGGGAGCGCGAGGCCATCGCCCGCGCTGAGAGGATGAGTTTTAACAGGTGATATTCCCCTCGCAAGGAGCGCTAGGCTCCGAAGGCCCTGAACTCGCTCCTGGCACGCGCATGTGGCCGGCCGCCATTTTGGACGGTTTATTTTGGCGCGAATCTCCTCAGAAGCCTCTAATTTAACCGTGCAGCCTTGCCCATCCAGCAGATCGCTGCGGAGGGCAGCTCTAAGCGTGGAGCCTCGTTCTGGGTGGCCAGGCAGGGACCATCCCTCCTCGCTGCAGGGAACCTTGGCACCCCACGCTGACCTACCTGCCAGCGCAGATCTGCAGGCTCTCGGCTAGACCCTCTAGCCCGCCCTAACTGGTCTCTTCTCTCCAGAGCAGTAGGCCCGAAGCCATCAGAGGCCCTGAGCCCGGCCTACATCACCTCTTCAGGCCTGTATTCTAACCAGCCTCAATGGAACAGCAGGCAGGCCATCAGGGTGGCACTGGGGAGAGACAGGAGGAGACCATGACAGGGCCTACTCCCAAAAAGTGCGGTAGGCTTACCCCTGCAGCCAAGAGTGTTAGGGTGGGTGCCCCCTCTAAAGGCAGACAGCCCAAACCGGGGGTGCCCTTCAAGGCTGAGGAGAAAATGGCTGTGAGATGCCAGAAGGCCCTGGAAAAGCAGTTCCAGAAGGCCCAGGCCGCAAGGATCCTGTGGAGCCCTCCCCAGCTGAGATTGAGGGTGGGTCTCCCAGAGGTGAATCCCAGAGAGGGAAATCCCCCTTAGGCCCAGGCAGTGAGGACTTTGGGTTTTCCCCCAACCCTCATAGGACATCCTTGGGATCCCCTACCCATTCCATGGCTCTAGATTCCCTGGCAGATTTAGATTCGGGGGCTGAGGAGGAATCCTTACCTCCCTCAGAATTGGAGCCCCCTCCCCCTCAGGGTCAGGATTCTATTTTGTCCAGGGCCATGGAGGAGGTTGTGGCTCGTGCCATATCGAAAGGCATTTCCGATGGCATGATTCAGTTAGCGACCAAGTTGCCCTCTGTGGCGCTCCAACCAGCTGCCAGCCAGGCCAAGGCCCCTAAGGCTTCAGAAGCTAGGGCACCATCCCCCACCCCAACGGGGCTTAGTGAGGTGTCAGACCTGGAGGAGGCTGAAATAGAGGTTCCGGTTCTGACAATGAGAACCCCACACCTGAGCAGGCCACCGGCTCAGGGCTATTTAATCCCACCATGTTTAGGGCCCTTCTTACCAAGACCTGGGCAGCGGGGCCCCAAGTGGGTTTTCCGGCCTCCGAGGCCAAACCTACATCTGACCCAGTCATGGGCGCCACCATAGGTCCCCAGGATCCCAGTGCAGGCCTTTTTAAGGAGGTGCCTCCACCCTTGGACCTTGTTCTAGCCCCTCAATTATTTATAGACATTATCCAATGGCAATGGGCTCAGCCAGGGACAATGGCTAATCCAAGTGGGACGGACAGGAAACTGTTCACTATGGAGGCTCCTCTGGAGGAGCTCTTAAAGCTCCCCCAAGTGGACGATCCCATCATGTCCCTTACCTCCCCTCTTCCCTTCCTGCGGAATTGCTGGAAGGGCTTAAGACAGAGGACAAGAGGGCAGAGTCTGCAGCTCTTAAGACTCACCAGGCTACCGCCTGGGCCATGCGCACTTCCGCCAGCTCCTCTTATTTTGGCAGGGCAGCCCTCTTCTGGCTTCGCAAACTGTGGGCCGGGCTCCCGGCAGGGAACTCCAGAACTGGGCAGGACATCACTAAAATTATTGCTGCCATGGAGTATTCAGCCGACGCATCTCTTGCGGCCACAAAATTTTCCTCCAGAGCCTTGGCCTCGAATGTCACCTTGAGGCGCCTGCTGTGGCTCCGCCACTGGCAAGCCGACGTGAAGGGGAAATGGAAGGTGGCTTCCGCTCCCTTCAACGGGAGTAAGCTTTTTGGGGAGGCCTTGGATCCATTCCTAACTGAGACCAAGGACAAACGCAAGGTGCTCCCCCCGGTCACTAAGAAACAGGAGCGGAAGGGCCAGCCCTTCTGCAAGACTTCCTTTCAGAATAACGAGCCCTCCACTTCCTCAGGCGGACGCAGTCACGCCTACAGCGCCCCCCAGGATCGCTCCCAGGACAGGTCCTCGTTTAGGGACAGAGGGAAGCAGCAGGGGTTCCGCAAGCCTTTCCGAGGGGGCTATTCCAACAAGCCCTTCATGAAATCCAAGTGACCGTCACAGGGCTCCCCCCATAGGCAGCCGCCTCCAGCTCTATGCCGCCCAGTGGGAGGACACCATGACGGACAGTTGGGTCAGGAACATGGTTCGCCACGGGCTGACCCTGGAGTTCCTGTCCTTTCCCCTGAGAACCTTCCTCCGTTGCCCCATCCCCAGGTCCGCCCACAAGCTCCAACTGATGAGGGCGGAGATAGGCCATCTCCTGGAGATAGCGGCCATAGAGGAGGTCCCCCAGGGGTCAAGAAGGCAGGGGTTTCTATTCCATCCTCTTCCTGGTCCCCAAGTCATCGGGGGGGTGGGGGTGAGGGCGATTCTGGACCTCAAGCAGCTGAACAAACATCTGGCGTACAAGCGCTTCAAAATGCAGTCCCTCCAGACCATCCTGGGTCAGACCAAGCGATCTGCTGACTTTGATCGACCTGAAAGAAGCATACCTGCATGTTCGGATCCACCCGGCGCATTGCAGGTTCTTGAGGTTACAGTTCGCTGATCGCCATTACCAGTACAAGGCCCTTCCCTTCGGTCTTTCGTCGGCCCCACAGACTTTCACCAAGCTGCTGGCTGCAGTGGCTGCATGGATCCGGGGTCTTCCCGTGAGATTGGAATGCTACCTGGATGACATCCTCATCCACTCGTTGTCCAGGGGACAAGCCCAGGCAGACCTGACCACCACCATCAAGGTCCTGCAGCTTCACGGGTTCTTCGTCAACCTGGCCAAGAGCCACCTGACCTGCAGGATCCAGCACCTCGGGACCATCATCGACTCCGAGGCCTGTCAAGTCTTCCTCACCCAGGAGCGAGTCGACAGCATCTGGACCCTGGTGAGGAGCATCCGCTCGACTGGGTCTGCATTGGTCCTCTCTCTCGCAACTGATGGGGAAGCTGGTGTCTTGCATCTCGGTGGTCCCGTGGGCGCGGTTACACATGCGAGAACTGCAATGGTTCCTGCTCTCTCTCCAGAGGAAGAAGGCCAGAAACTCCAGGCAGGTGATACGGGTCCCCCCGAAGGTCCCTCCGTTGGTGGCTGTCGGATGCCATCCTCAAAGGCTGTCACTTCACCACAGACGCCAGCCTCTTCAGCTTAGGGTCATCTTAAGATTGGATCCGGCCTTTGTCCTGAAGATTAACACCGTCTTCCACAGGGCGCAGGAGGTGATATTCCCGGACTTTTGTCCTCAACCCAGGCACCAGAGAGAAGTGACATGGCACAAGCTAGACGTGCAGAGGGCGGTGCGCATCTACATCAAACGGACTGCTCCCTTCCATAAGTCGGAAGCCTTATTTGTGTCTTTCCAGCCGGCTTCCATGGGGAAGAAAGTCACGTCCTCTACCATCGGACGCTGGTTCAGAGCGAGCATCAAGATGTCTTATGAGACTCAGGCCAGACCGGTTCCTTCGCGTATCACAGCACAGTCTACGAGGAGCGCAACGACCTCAGACGCCTGGGCTACTCAAGCACCGATTGAAGAAATCTGCTGTGCTGCGATGTGGTCTGGCACATCTCCGTTTATCCGTAACTACAGACTTGACACTTTCTCCTCCGCTGAGGCATCCTTTGGGAGGAGAGTTCTACAGAGGGTCGTGGCAAGCACCGCGACCCTGGACATTTCTTCTTCCCTCCCGACTTTGACATAGCTTTGGCATGTCCCGTGCTTGGAGGCTCCAAGCAGTGCCTAGGAGAAAGACCATTGGCTTACCTGAATGGTTGTTCTCTCGGCGCTGCGGAGTGTCCAAACCCACCATTAAGGTGGGGCCGCGAAGTGTGTTGTTAGCACCTTCATGTCTTGGACTTGGACTCTGACTAGTTCGGTCATGGACTATTGATCTCCTTCATTTTTTGAAACTGAGCCTCTGAGGCAACCAAGAGGCGGAGCTACAATCAAAATTTAAACTCAGTTCCTTGGGCAGCAAGCTGAAGTTAACCCGTGCTTGGACACTCTGCAGCGCCGAGAGAACGACCATTCAGGTAAGCCAATGGTCTTTTTCAGCATTGTATCATGGTAAACTTTAGATTCATTTTATAATTAAAATCAGTGACTGTCCCACATATTTATTTTTTTTAATTATAGGAAACAGCAGAGGAATTTGAGAAGTTTTAGAAATATTTATTAATTCAAAACTAATTAATTTAGTTAATATTAATTTGTATTCCCCATGGTAAATGGCTTGCTGTTTCAATTCAGTCAATTTGAATAGAAATAAGTTTCTAACTCCTTGTACTCTGTGGGTTTATGCCCACACACTGTTTTATAGAATCGGTTAAAAAGATTGTAATCCATGAAAATTATTACTATAATAAAATTTTGTTAATGTAGAAAACAATAAAAGAACAACAGGATCTGCAATGAATGTGGAAAAAGCAATATAGGTCCTTCATATTTAAAACTGAATGTTATTTGAAACTTGTTTTGTACCATCAGCTAGCATACTAGGAGTAGTAATATTTTCCTGAGTTCCCAATGTAAAACATACTATTGTAGTATGAATATTCCATTTCACTTCTCAAAAATGATTATTTTTCAAATCACCCAAAATAGAACCAAGTCTAACTTAAGTTAGCAATTATTTAAAACCTCTAGGATTTAGACAAATTGATGAAGAAAAAGACAAAGGGAAATCAGATCTTCTAAATATTATCAAACCTAGTGAGCACTTATTCTCCATTTAAAAAGAAAAGCCTTGGAACTGGGCAAAAAATTTCATACAGACTAAAAATGTGATATTTTATTTTTCAAGATTGTAACTAATGTTTTATATTTAAAATATGATTTGATCCAGAATTGTATCCCACAACTCAATTTGTAATTGGGTTAGCATCTACAAGCTTTCTTTGAGAGCAGTTGGGGAGGGAAAATATTTATCTGGTTTCTGAGAGTCATAAATATGGAAGAAATATTGGATATTATCTACTCTGACAAATTGCTGTAAACAAAATGCATATATGCCATCTGTTTACTTTTATGAAAGAAGAACCCACCATCATTTGAAGCAGTCTGTTTCACTGCCGAGCAGTTCGAAACATTAGATTTCTTCTTAACATCAAAATGAAATTTCTACTCATTTGTCCTACTGCTGCCTCTGGAGAACTGAGAACAAACTTTCTTCCTTATCTGTGTAACAGTGATTCAGATATTTGAAAACTGGTCTTTTCATCTTTTTCTCAAAGCTAAACATATTCAGCATTTTCAGCCATTTCTCATATGGCTTAGTTTTGTCTCTTTTATCATTTTGGTTAATCCTTCATGGATGGATACCAGTGATAAAAGACAACATGCAAACATACAAGCATACAATTTCAGTTGTTCTGGAAAATCTCTCAATACTAGTACTTGATTCAATTTTTATGGACTCCATTATCAATGTTTGATAATTAGTTTATTGGTTTAGTTTAAATGTTTTAGAGATTTAGAAACCATCAATAAAAAAATTAAAAAGCAAGTTACACTTTAATTTAAAACCAAGGAAGAATAATCAAATCTTAGCAGTAATGTTCAAGGTATTACAAAAATAACAAATTAGGAGGAATTCAATATGGATATTAAATCTGAGAGAGAACACAGAGCTGTAAAGCATCACAAAGAAAAATACTTATGAGGAGGAACTGCATAACCCTAATATCAATCTTCCAATTTTTAACTAAGATAGCTAGGGTTAGAAGAATAGTATTTAATAGTATTTAAAGTTCTGAATGTGAAGGAAAAGTAATGGGATTATATCCCTTCTATTTATTTCTTGGCAGAAAATATCCCACCAAAGTATCTGCAACAAACATAGCAGGCTCAAATGAATCCTTCAGTAAAATAAGAGTTGAAGAGCTGACATCAACACCCTGACAGACAATTTTAGACCTTCCAAAGTATTTCTTTAAGTTATTAGTTCTTGAAATAAGTTCTTTAAACAGATTTTCTCGCTGAAATTGTTGAGCAACATGTCTTTGACGCAAATCTTCAATATGGGCTTTTAAAAAATGTAAAAAAAATACTATTTAATGTCCTTTAAATTAATGTCAAAATGAAAGTATAAATATATGTACATGCTTAGAAACATTTTTGAAAAAAATAATTCTTTAGTGTTACTAATTAGAGTTTATATTAATAGTTTAAAATATATTATAATACTAAGTTTGAGCTACCTATAAAGAATACATGGCAACCACTGTAATTTCACTTTCTTCTTTAAAAAAAAACCAAATCTCTTACTTTACCTACATATTCCTCTCTCTTTTCAACATCAATTATCATTGCTTATTTTATCTGCTTCTTTTCATTTAATTGTCAATAGATCTAGAAGATTTTAATTGTAACTACGTAAAGCATATCTAGGTACAATTAAAGAAACTTTTCGTTCAAATGACTCCTTTATTTTATACAGTGCTGTTTTATATTTAACATATAACCCAACTCTTTATGAAGTATTGTAAGGTTATTTCTACATTTTTCCTGAAAACAAAAGGAGTAAAAGAATTCAATATAATTCATACATTAAACATATCTCCCCCCCCCCCGTAAAATGTGTTTTTATTTTCCATTTTTCATTTTCATACAGTCACATATATACTGTGCATAACCGGGGCCATACAACATTAAACAATAAATACAGCAATTCCTCTTGTCAACAATACCCCCAAAAATAGAAACCCACTATACCTCTTCAACCCTCCATACACCTCATTCTTTCGCCCCCCTCCAACTTTCCATCTTCCCTCTATCATTCCCCTCTACCCTACTTCCCCTCTCCCTCTACCACTCCTCTCTCCCAGTCCACTCCCTCCCTTCCTTCTCACCCTCCCTCCAATCCTCTCTCCCGCCCTCTCTACCCCTCTTTCTTCTATCCCGCTACTCCTCCCTTTGGTGTATTCTACTATATGTCAATATATTCAGCTTGTCCTATTTTTACAGTGAAATTAAAGAGAAACAGTATACATGTGAAATCGCAGTACATTGAAATCTAACACATACTATATATCCCCCCTCCCCCCTAACACCCCACCTCCTTTCCCCCCCGACTTCCCAGAGCCCGTACATGGTATAGATTTTTAACAAACACAGTCTAAAATATATTAAGACAAAAGAAATAAAAAAAGAAGTTAATAACATCTCTACATTGAACTCAGCTTCTTCCTGTTGCACTAACTTTGAACAGTTTAGATTATTCCTGATCTTAAGCATAGGCTATCTGGAATTTCTTAGTCCCGTATTTGTTTTGTATATAGTCAATCCATTTTTTCCAGTCTCGTTTATGTCTCTCATTTGAATGATCTTTAAGATATGCCGATATTTTAGCCATCTCGGCTAGGTTTGTAACTTTCAATGTCCATTCTTGAGTTGTAGGCAAGTCTTCCTTCTTCCAGTACTGCACCACCAACAGTCTTGCTGCCGTTATTAGGTGCAGAACCAAGTTAGTCTCTACTACTGTAAAGTCAGTACATATACCTAGTAAAAATAACTGAGGAGTAAACTTTATCCTTCTTTTAAAGATATTTTGCATAATCCATCACATTTTTATCCAAAATGCCTTAACCTTTTGACAGGTCCACCATATATGATAATATGTAGCATCGAGAGAACCACACCTCCAACATTTAGGCTGTACATTCAGATACATAGAAGCCAGCTTTTTAGGATCTAAATGCCATCTATAGAACATCTTATAAAAATTTTCTCTCAGGTTTTGTGCTTGTGTAAATTTCACATTTCTTACCCATATTCTTTCCCATGTGTCCAACATTATTGGTTCTTCAATATTTTGACCCCACTTTATCATACAATCTTTAACTAATTCTGTTTCCGAATCCATCTGTATTAGTACATTATATATCCTCTTTATATGCATTATACTTTGATCTCTTATTTGTTTAAACAAATTATCTTCAACTTGGATAAAACCACTTTTTTGGTCTATTTTCCACCTGGCCTGTAATTGCCCATACTGGAACCATGTTTGAACTACCTTCTCCTCTTTCAATACCTCTAAAGATTTTAATTGTAGTACCCCCCCATTTCCAAAGTGAGAAGCTGTCTGTAGGTGGTTCTATCCTGTTTTTGTGTTATATTCATATTTTCAATTGCATGTCTAGGAATTGTCCACATGGGTATCTTGTCATTTACTTTATATTGGTATTTTTTCCAGACCCGCAGTAAAGCATTTCTTAAAATATTACTTTTAAAATTCTTATCCAATTTTTTGTTGAATAACAAGTAAGCATGCCAACCATATACCAGATCGTGTCCCTCGATATTCAGTATTCTATCGTTGGTTAAATGAGTCCAATCACTAATTGCAGATAGCGCCACTGCATCATAATATAATTTTAGGTTAGGTAATTTCAAGCCTCCTCTCTCGCGTACATCTTGCATTATTTTCATCTTTACCCTCGGCTTCTTTCCTGCCCATACAAATTTGTTGATACCCTTCTGCCATTCTAAAAGATTCGCATCATTTTTAAGGATAGGTAACATTTGGAAGAGAAATAAAATTTTTGGTAAGATGTTCATTTTCACTGCCGCTATCCTACCCAACAAAGATAAGTGCAATTTCTCCCATTTTTTCATCTCTATCTGTATACTATGCCAAAGTGGTTCATAATTGTGCTTATATAATTTCCTGTTTGAGGTTAAAATATTAACCCCAAGATATTTGACTTTTTTGACTACCTCACATCCTAGCATCCCTCCTAGTTCTTACTTTTGTTTAGTATTCATATTTATAACTAATATTTTTGTTTTTCCTAAATTTATTTTAAAACCAGACACTTGACCATATTGATTAATCGTATTCATTAAAACCATACTAGATTCCTGCGGTTGTTCCAATATTATGACCAAATCATCCGCAAAAGCGCGGACTCTGTATTCTTGCTGCCTAATCTTGATCCCTTTTAGACCATCCAAGCCCCGTATTTTATTCAACAATACTTCCAAAGTTATAATGAACAATAGTGGGGACAAAGGACAGCCCTGTCTTGTACCTTTTCCAATTTGAAAAGGGTCTGTTAAACTTCCGTTGACGATGATTTGAGCTGTTTGCTGTTGGTATATTGCTTTAATTGACTGTAAAAGGCTATCTCCTATCTGTATTTTTTGCAATATCTTCAGCAGAAATTGCCAGTTAACTCGATCAAAGGCCTTCTCAGCATCCAGAAATATGAACGCAGCAGGAATTTGGTTGTTCTTTCCCAAATATTTTAATGCATTAATAATTAGTCTAACATTACTCTTCATCTGTCTCCCCTGTATAAAACCTGTTTGGTCGGTGTGTATCAATTGTTGAATAACCAACATTAACCTATTTGCTAGTATTTTAGTAAAAATTTTATAATCTACATTAAGTAATGAGATAGGTCTATAATTTTTTGGTTGGGTAGTATCTTGATCTTCTTTGGGTATCAAAGATATAAACGCTGTCTTCCAAGATGGAGGCACTTTACATTCCGTTTGAATCTTATTAAATAATTCTCTAAGAGGTTCTACCATTTCTAACTAAATTTTTATAGTAAACCGCTGTCAAGCCATCTGTACCTGGCGCTTTCCCTAACTTTAATTGCTTAATTACCTGCAAGATTTCCCCTGAGGTTATTGGTTGGTTCAACTTTTGCCTGTGCTCTTCTCTAACTAAGGGTATTTTCTCTATATCTAAGTATTTGTCTATATCTAAACCCTTAATTTTATCCCCTTTATACAATTCTGTAAAAAATTCCCGAAATGCCTTTTGAATCTCCTCCTGTTGAAACAACTCCTTCCCTCTATAAATCAGTTTGGTTACATGTCGAGTTTTCCTTTTTTTCCTAATCTGATAAGCTAACCATCTGCCCGGTTTATTTGCGTTACAAAAAGTGTTGTGTTTTGCATATAATAAACTAGTGGCTACCTGGTCAGAGATCAACATGTCAAATTGAGATTTTAATATGGTAATTGCTTCCTTAACCTTTGTATCGCCTGGATTCAATGTTAATTCCAACTCTTTCCCTTTAATTTCCTCTTCCAATTCTGTTCGTTTTAGCCCTTGTTTATGTCTATGTATTCTGTTTATATTCAGCAGTACTCCTCTCATATACGCTTTGCTTGCATCCCATACAAATTCCATAGGTGTACCCTTATTCATATTCAAAACAAAGTATTCAGATAACAATTTTTTTACAATCATTAATGTACTTTTCATATCTGAATAAGTTTTCATTCAATCTCCAAGACCTTCTTGCCTGCACTGCCCTTCCCAATTCCATCCAAACTGGGTTATGATCCGAAAGGACCCTAGCCGCAATCTTTGTCTTCTTCACCCTAGAAAGTAAATCATTAGTGATTAGTATAAAATCAATCCTTGAAAGGGATTGATGTCTATCAGAAAAGAAGGTGAAATCATATTCCTCTGTGTTTCTTTCTCGCCAAATATCTCTCAATTCAAAGTCGTCCATCATGTCAAAAAAAGGTTTGGGTAGCTTAGCTCGCATTTTAGTATTTGGGTGAGAGGTCTTCTTATCTCTTTTAGTGTCAATCACACCATTCCAGTCACCCAATAGTATACAAGACTTATAGTCCCACTGTACTAATTTAGCATGAAGATTTCTATAGAATCCGTCTTGCTGTTGATTAGGAGCATAAATTCCCAAAAGTAATGTCTTTTTCCCTTCTAAGATTAGATCTAGCGCGATATATCTTCCAAAGGGATCTGCTTCAATTAGTTCAGCTTTGATGTCTTTTCTTAAGTATACAACTATGCCATTTTTCTTTTCCGTAGCAGAGGTCACAAAATGTTGACCAAGTTTGGGGTTAAGCAAATATTTTTGATCAGTTGATTTGATATGAGTTTCTTGCAAACAAATTATATCATTCTTGAACTGTTTAAGATAGTGAAATATTTTCTTTCTCTTCTGTGGAGAATTCAGTCCATTGACATTCCATGTTAAGATCTTAGTTGTCATCTTTGCTTACCTGAAGCTTTTTTAGAGCCTCCTGCATGGCCTGTTTAACCTTTGGCCTAGCTCCTCCCATGGCTTCTGAGCTTGTTGCTGTAACTCCTTGATCGATGGCCGGTGATTGTTGAGGTTGTTGCCTTTTAGCTTGTTTTTCCATTCCTCTGGTAGTCATACGACTAGGTCTTTGTTCCATGACACCTTGCCCTTCCGGGGAGGGCAAATGGTACATCTTGTCTGGTAGTTGTGTGGTTTGCCATCTATCTTGTCCTTCTTGTGGTCTTTCTCCAGGTCCAGATGTTGCAGAGTGTCCCACCTTCAGAATATTGTGATAAAAATCTCGAGCTTTCCATATGGAGTTGAGACGATATCTTTGCTTGTCAAATGTAATTATAATACCAAATGGTACATCCCATCTGTACTGTATCTGACGGTTTCTGAGTTCTTCCACTAAAAAAGCATAGTCTCTCCTGGCTCTTAGCATTTGAGGTGGTATTTCAATACAATCAAATCCTGGCCCCCAATTTGAAGCCTGGTGTTATAGGACTCTTGTAGTATCATGTTTCTGAACTCTCTTGTGGTGAAGCATATAACCACATCTCGGGGAAATTGCTTCTGTTTTGCCGCCCAAGAATTAACTCGATAAACTTTATCAATCTGCCAGTCAAAGTTGGACCCCGGTCTTCCCACCAGACAATCAAAAGCCTGTGAAAAAATCTGTTTCAAGTTCTCCTGTTTATCCTCACGCAACCCCCTGATTCTTAATGCCAGCTCCATCTGCCTGTACTGTATCATAATAATTTGTTTTTCAGCGTTTTCAACTTTTTGTTGCACCACCTCAGTTTTGGATGTCAAATTGATATTAGCTTCATTAAGAACCTCTAGGTTATCTTCAATTCCAGAAACATGTTCTGTCAGTACAGTTACAAGTCCCAGCATATCATCATTTATTTTGGCAATCCTAGTATCAAGTTTATCATATAAGTCCGCCTTAAACTCTTTTATTTCCTCCTTTATCTCCTTTATCTCCTCTCTGAATTCTCTGAAGGTTTCCAAAAAAAGTTCTTTCATTAGCACATCTCCAGTAGGGGGCATAGAGGGTGGAGGCTGCAATTTTGTGCCAGGTATTGGGGATGTGCTTCTAGGAGGAGGTTTCAGCCCAGGATTTAATTTTGATGCCATTATAAATCTTATCTTCAAGCAATTAATCGAACTCTACTGGCCCGCTGTGCAGCTTACGAAAAAAAAAAAAGGTATTAAATCACCCCTTTGTTAGCTCTTTAGGATTTTTCAAAAGGTTTAAAAGAAAGCATAGTAACGAAGCAGCTCGGCATATTCAGCGCCATTTTAAACTTCTCTATATCAGAAATATATATTAGCAAAGTTGATAAGAGGAAAGTCTTGTAAACTGTTCAGAGAAGTGAAACTAATTAATAAGAAACTGCTGGCCGGCTGTTCCTCCCCCCCCTTTTTTTTATTAACTTTATAGGACTTTGCAGAAGGTTTGCAGAAGGTTTCAAAAAATTAGCATTGTAACGAAACAGTTCAGTATATTCACCTCTGTTTTGAATGTCTCTATATTAGCAAAGAGTCTTTTAAAACTTTAAAAGTGAAACTAATTAGTAAAGATCTGTTGGCCGACTGTGAGGCGAAATTCACTCCCTTTCTTTGAAGTTTTGAAACTCCGTATAATTAGATAAACAGTGTTACTCAGCAATTCAACTGGCTCGTCGCCATTTTAGACACCTCTTTAAATAGATAAAATAATGGAAGAGGGTCTTGTAGCAAAGAAGCTAGATTTAAATAAACAATTAATGCTCTCGCATACGAATTCTGCTCGTTTTGAAATCAAGTAATTCAATCTTTGAACTGAGTGGGAGGGAAGCTTACTTGGGGCTGCAAGGCAGCCGGAGAATTCCAGCGCGGATCAGTTCTGCCTTCAGCTGGCCCCCTCTTCTCTTCACAGACACCGAAGCTGCAAAGATCAGAAAGGCATTTGCTTGACAAAACTTCTCTCCTTTCCCTTCTTTTCCCAAAGAGGAAGGTGTCTGTCAGATGTCTGATAGATGATCATCTTAACAGATAATGCCACTGGTAATACGGGAGCAGCTGTGTTTAGCTGCTACCATCAGTAAGTCCCGCCCAGGAAGCTCCATTAAACATATCTTGAGACAGATATTCAAATAAAACAATGGATTGCAATAAACCTGAAGTGAACAAATGATGACATTACTATCCCAATGTATCTTACGGCTATTGGTTTTCTCTACAGAATTTATATCTATTATGCTCAGCTTCACTTAATTATAATGAGTTTCTTTGATGATTTGGGAAACTAGATAGTAGTAGTATGATTAAAAAAAACTGTTTCCCAAATGGTTGGTGATAATTCCTGATTCCAGGAAGAATTATCTATGCTTCCTTTGTTGGAAAGTCCATTTTGCCACAAAGGCAACTTTCTATCCCAACATATTGTGCTGGTTTGTAGAAGAATCTAAATGTAGCAGAGGTCAGCAGAGTCAGCAGAGGTATGGAGAAATAGCCTCACAAAAATCATGTAAACATAGGAAGGCTGGATGAAAACAGAGCCTATTCACATGGTGTCATGGTTTTTCAGCGGGTCACAACAAGGTAAGATAACATTTGGGCTTTAACCTGGAAGGAATTGAAGATGGAAAGCATTGTCATCCAGAAGTATATAAAGTCTAAGAATATTAATAGTTCTCATTGCTGAGAATAATAACAATGAGCCCCATATTTGGGCTTGAATAGGAATAGGAAAGCACTGCTGTAATTTTATGAATCACAAAGTATTTGTCATACATGTCAAATGGAAGAAAGAAATATTAACATTATTTTTTTAAAAAAATGGTACCCCAGTTTATTATACTTTAGTTTATATATTAGAAGCTACAGTTTTGCTCTCAAGTATGCTGATAGTATATGCAAGAAGGAGCTGGTCTTTTGATGAGATGCTCTGGCAATCACAGCTCTCCTCTACCTTTTGAGTGACAGCCCTGTTTTATCAGATACAAGACAAGTGGGTAAAATCTAATTTGTCTTCAATGGGACCCTACTGTGAAATGTTAAACTGACCTTTTCAAAAGAAATTTACTGGATAGTTCCATGTGAAGCCTCAGCAATAAGCTAAGCCTGTTACCAGGACATGATTAAATTCTTTTAAATGTACAGCAGTTGCACATAGTATTAATGGAAATTGAAATTGGTGTAAATGGTAACCATAAATTTCAAAAGGTAGATAGGCGGGAAGAACCATTTGAAGGTTAAGGTGCCTTATATACCCAAGAGTTCATTGCAATTAATGAAAACATTATTCCAGATCCATGCAACTGCAGCATCTTCCAATTTATTTGCTTTTATTTAGCAAATAAAGCTTTTATTCACTCCACCCCTTTATGTTGATCTTCACTCCTACTGGACATATCTTTAGAGTTCTCTCAACAACAGTATTGAGTAGCTCGCTCCTGCCTTCTTTTGCATTGCTTTTAGAGATGCTTAATCTGATTATCAGGCGGATCTAAATGGACTCTCATTAAGGAATGTAAAAATTCCCCCATACAAAACATTTAAGGATATGAAAAGCCTTAAACAAAAATAGATATGAGTGATAGCCTAATTTTGACATTGCTGCTCTTCATTTGTTTGTTTGTTGTTGTTGAAAGAGACTTATACTTAATTCTGTGGTGACATTCCTTTACATTTGATATAACATGCATATATTTTGTACCTTAATGAAGATTAATAGCAAGTCAAGATATTTGATTGAAATCTCTAGAGAAGGAACAAGAACAAAACATTTCAATTTCCTCTTTTATTAAAGTACATGAATTTCTGAGTCATCCTAGGTCATACAGTACAGCCTTAGCACTGAAAACACTATTGTAAATTATAGACTAATAGTAAATGGATCTTGTGATATACCATTTATTTCTGTCACAGAATCTATGTCCATTTTTACTTGTACTCTATTATATACTGACAGCCTAAAAAATAAGACACCATTTGATGTGTTGCAAGCATTGAACTACAAATATCATTTTAGAAACATGAAATAACTCATTTCAAAAACATCAGGCTATAATTCCATGACACATAAACATCAGTGTATCAATTCAGTAATACACTGCTTGACCACTTCTCCTTGGCTACAGCATACTGTTGTATTCTTGATACATAATACACACTGTTGGCCATTTTTCTGTAGCATTTTTTTTATTCAGGCTTCATAAGCTATATTAATCTTCTGCTGTGTGCTTTCATTTCCTGTAAAAATATGTTTTCCACTGCTGAAACTGACCTCAGGTTAGGTGTCTTGACAAATTACCACTCCATATCCCAAGAGAAGCTATAAATGTACTTCCTTATGACCCAGATAATCCTCATATATATAGTAATAAAAATAGTGCTAATGACACAAGGGTCTCATATGCTCGTCTGGATGATGTTTTAAAAATATGAAGAAGCTCAAGATATTGGTTTTACTTCATGAAGAATATTTAACATAAATGTTCAACAAATAAACCTGACTCAATAATTTATAGAAGTGATCTGGTTTGTGAAAATTAATCTATTCTTTTATATTGTATACTCTACAGACTCTTTAGAGACTAAAGAAAAGGAAGATTTCAGAAATGTTTTTTCTAGAAATTGTTCTGGAAAATGCACATTTTCAATTTTCCAATATATCCCCAAACTGTATAATTTTGCATACATTTTATCATTACATGTGGCACCAAAGTTTTTTTTAATTGTAAGAAAGTTAATTATTTGACATTAATATTCAATAAAGAAATTATTTCTAAAACAATTGATTTCTTTATAAAACATTCCTGGTAACAAAAATCAATTAGCTTGATTACTAATTCAGACAGTCTCATATCCAAACTATGTACACTGTGCATTCTGAAGCAGTATATAAGTTTAAATGATATTGCTATTGCTAAAACAGATTTTCAAAATAGCAACCATTTTCATTTTAACATGTAATACTGATGCTAATCATTTTAGGTATTTTATATTTGCTTCCAGGCCATCTTATTTGTAATTTGAAAAACCTGTATGTGAGATAAGAAGTGAGAACAAGGCGGGGCTAGATGAATCAAAAGTTGGAATTAAGATGGCCGGGAGAAATATCAACAACATCAGATATGCAGATATTACCACTCTAATGGCAGAAAGTGAAGAGGAACTAAAGAGCCTCTTGATGCGGATGAAGAAGCAGAGTGCAAAAGTTGGCTTGAAACTCAACATTAAGAAAACTAAGATCATGGCATCCAGCCCTCCCAATTCCTGACAAATAGATGGGGAAGAAATTGAGGCAGTGACAGATTTTACTTTCCTAGGCTCCAAGATCACTGCAGATGGGGACTGCAGCCAAGAAATTAAAGGATGCTTGTTCCTGGGGAGAAAAGCTATGGCAAATCTAGGCAGCATACTAAAAAGCAGCAACATCACCCTGCCAACAAAAGTATGTATAGTCAAGGCTATGGTTTTCCCAGTTGCAATGTATGGCTGCAAAGTTGGATCATAAGAAAGGCTAAGCACCAAAGAATTGAGACCTTTGAACTCAAACATACTCAAACCCCCATAACTTTAACCTTAAACTGTCTACTGTGGATTTCACCCCATTACTAAGAGTAGGGGCATGCATAAGTGCACCAGTGTGCCTAATGTCCCCTGTCCTATTGTCCCCATTTATTTGTACCCATCTCCTGTGTTCTTATTCCTGTTTATTCTTATTCCTGTTATCTTGTACATGAGTGACAAACTAAAAAAATAAAAAAAATAAAACTATGATGCTGGAGAAGACTCCTGTGAGTCCCTTGGACTGCAAGGCGATCAAAATGGTCAGTCCTAGAGGAGACCAATTTTGACTGCTCTTTAGAAGGCCAGATCTGAAGATGAACTCAAATACTTTGGTCACCTAATGAGAAGGAAGGACTCACTGGAGAAAACCCTAATGTTGGGAAAGATTGAGGGCAAAAGAAGAATGGGACAACAGAGAATGAGGGGGCTGATTGGAATCACCGAAGCAGTAGGTGTGAGCTTAAACGGATTCCACAGGATAGTAGAGGACAGGAAGGCCTGAAGGAACATTGTCCATGGGGTCACAATGGGTCAAGCACAACTTTGCAACTAACAACAACAAATATTTGCTTCAAATGTGAAATTGTCTTTTATTAAATATAAAGCATTTACTATATTAATTTATGTAGTTACTACAGCATAAAAGGAGCAATATATTTTATTGAAGGAATGATGCTCATATTTTGGATTAGTATGAATTAATATAAATATGGATATTAAATTTGATGTTATGTTTCTATATCCTTCATTGGCTAGCCAAAATTGTGTGCATAGTGTTTAAACCTATGTCTATTTACAGTGCTAATTGTCAGTGTGAAAGCATCCACCAGTTATGCCCTTGAACTAGCTTCTTTAAATAATCTTTTTTTTTTTGTTTCTGAAATTGTTGAGCAACCTGTCTGTGAAACTAATCTTCCATATGTCTATGGAAGTGGAACATAGCATCTGAATGAAAATAATAGACAATATCCAAGATATAAATATGGAAATAACCATTTATTGTTTAAAGAAATACTTGCATCATACTGCTGGCATAAAAAATCCAGGAAAAATCAAATATATATTTTGTCTACCTTTATGTTGGTTTATTTGCTTGAAGTATACTTCTGTATTAAAATTACTTAATTCATCTAGTGCAATGTTATTTTCATCTGTTACTTGGTTGGTCATATTTTTGATATAAGAGCAGTGTTGAATGTAGATTATTTGATATATTCATGTATATCAAACCTGCACCTTATACTTAAGGTGACCAGATTTTCAGATTGGAAAAGAGGGACACCTTTGACCGGGGGGGGGGGGGCTTGATTAAAAATTTTATACAGAGCAACAAAAATTTTCATACATCACAAAAATAGTATTGTAATATTTTTTTATTTAAACATAACTACAATTTACAAATATAATACGTTTATTTACATTTATATTTATTAAATATATTGACAAAAATTATGTACAGAATAATTTTACTCTTTGGCATATTTCTCACTTGAGTGATTTTTTTTTAGTAGATTGCTGTCATTGTTTAAAAGGTCATGAAATTTTTCACACGAATTTGTTAAATTATATTTGACACATAAAATGGCTTTCAAAGTCTCAACACTTAATTGTGATTTTTCTGATGTCCACACTTGATTTACCGTAGAAAAAACACGTTCAGTCGCAGCATTAGTTCCTGGTAAGGACAGCGCGTATTCCACAATTTTTAATACATTATTGTATGAAATATGGTTTGTTTGAAAATGATGAAATATTTCTAGCCATTTGTTCTCTATTGTCATTTTTGCTGATGCCCAAGATTCAACCTTTTTCTTATTCATATATTGTTTTAAATATGATACCTCAGTAAAAAGATTAGTTTCAAAAATATCACTATTTGGGAAATTTTGATTAATATGCTCGAATGATTTTTGCACATCATGCCAATCAAGTTCTTTTTTTAATGCAACCCAATTAAAATGTTCAATATCATTATAATGTACCGTCCACTCTTCTAAATAATCTACGCAGTTACTATAGAACTTTTTAACATGATTCATGGTGTCTGCACGATTTATTGCACCTTGTTCTTCTAGCTGCCTTACACTATTACGGATAGTTATGGGAATAAAAATATTTTCTAACCGCTCTTGACACTGAAATTTTAAATTATTAAGTTCATTTGCTACTTCGATTACCGAAATTTTGTCACCTTCAATAAGTTTTATACTATTTTGAAAAAGAGCTGCTTGATTGTGTACAAACTCTAGCCAAATTTTTGAAGATTCTTTTTCAAAAAACTCTTCTAAAATTCTAGGACATTTATCCTGTGATAGAAAGTAGGACTTGAAAGGATCGTATATTTGCAAAATTCTTTCGACAGCTGGCAAAAGAGCTAACCAGCGCGTTTTACTGTATCCAAGTATTTTGCGATATTCGACTTCCGCATTTTCACAAAATTCTTTAAGAATTTCAACGCGCACAGTGTATATATAAAAATAAGAATATATTTTAACAATAATATTTTCCACATCTATGAGCAACAAGTCAGCAGCTGTTTGAATGGCATTATGTATTATGTGCGCTGCACAACCAGCACCAATAATGTTTTGATTAAGCTTTTTGTTTAATTTATAAAAAATATTATTTGTACCTCTTCTCGCTTTTCCTCCAAAATTTGCATTCGTATTGTCTCCACAATATGCAATTATTTTGTGTTTTAAATTGTTTTGTTCCAAAATATTAACAATGGAACTGAAAATTATTTCTGAAGTTTCGCCAGACAAAGAAACAAAATCTAACATTCTAATTTGTATTCCAGTTTCCGAATCAAAAAATCTAATAAGGGTTGGAAATAATTTGATATCCTTATGATTAGATGCATCAGAATATATGGATACAAAATTAATTTTCTCTAGATTTTTGTTTAATTCTGAAAATGCATATGGGGAAAGCACATTACGCACAATTGCCTCAGATTTTGTTCTAGCACAGGTAAATTTTTTGTTGAATAACTTTTTGACAACTTGTGATGTACAGTCCATAGATCTGAAGGAATGATTGTGATTAATAGCATGAAAAGACATAAGTCCTTCTGCTAATGCTAATTTCTTTTCTTCGTCTGCATATGTTGGTTTACGAAAATATTCCTGCATTCTGGAGGAAGATGCAGCAGCATCTACATATATTTTATGTTTCTGCGTCTCCAAGTGCTTTATAATATCATGCCTCCCACCGTGCGAAATAGAAAATTCACCATTACATTTCTCACATCTTACTGTGTGATCGCTTTTGGTTTTTTTAAGAAAAGGAAATTCACTTCTTAGATCATCGTTGAATTTGCATCCTCTTTTCTTACTCATTATGTTAATAATCTAAAAAAATTTAAAATTATATGATTTTATACGATATAAAATTCAACGAGGGTGAAACACACCAAATCTGGCAAGGCTGCCTTGCACCAACCTGGCCTGCCCATAGAATAGCAGCCACTTTGAGACACATAAACCTGGTCTGAACATATTGCATCACAAAGAAAACATTTGCAAAAAGGAACATTTCTTGTAGTAAATATATTTTATAAACAATTTAAAAATAAAAATCCCCCCAAAATAATAAAAAAGGTATTCTATAAATAAAAGAAATCCTTAAAAACCATTGTTAAGTATTACACCAGCAATAATTTATACTGTCACCATTTCAAACTATTCCACACAGAATAAATTGAAGTAAAATCATTTTAAAAAATTCTATACTCAATACTTTGAAATGGACTCAGGAGTCATGATTGACACTGAGTGAATTTGCACTTTTAATAATCAGGAAGATACAATGGCATTGAAAAAAGTGACTGATGACCATTTTTCACACTTAGCGACCATCAGAAATACGAATCTGTTGCCAAACATCAACATTTTGATCACGTAAACATGAGGATGCCACAATGGTCGCTAAGTGTGAAAATGGTCGCTAAGTGTGAAAAATGGTCATCAGTCACTTTTTTCAATGCCATTGTATCTTCCTGATTATTAAAAGTGCAAATTCACTCAGTGTCAATCATGACTCCTGAGTCCATTTCAAAGTATTGTGCATAGAAAATTTAAAAATGGCTTGTTTCAATTTATTTTGGATAGAATCTTTTTTTAAATAGTCTAAGACAATTTAAAAAAAGAATCAACACAGAATACCACTATTTTAAAAAATCATATGCACAATAAATAAAATATTATTTTAAAATACATTAAAAAAATAAAAGAAAAAAACCCGGCTCACTTACCAGCAGGCAGGCAGAGTCAGCAGATCTTCGTAGCGATGGATGGAAGCACACAGGGAGCCTATATACGCAACTGCAGTAACAATGACAATGATGAAGGATTGGATTGAGTTAAAGAATAAAAGAATTCTGATCTTAGAAGGCCATGGCTGGCAGGCTGGCATAATTTCTTATGGAATGACAAACATAAAACACACAAATACTTTCAAAATCATTTAATTAGGAGAACTTTACTGCAACAATGGCTCAAAATCAAAAAAATCCACTATGTGAAAACCCCAAATTGGCTATCACCAACAGAAAGAACGACACACCCAAATTTTACAGATTGGAACAAAATTCTAAGATACAGAGATCTAATTGACAGACAGGGAAATTTAAAAACAATTGAAGAATTGGCAGATCAGAATATGAAAGGTGATTGGCTAACCTACCTCGAAATTAAAACTAAATACAATAAAGACACTAAGATATATGGTATTGAAACAGAACCACACGAATTGGATAAAATTATTCAAAGTCTAGACAGAAAGATGATAGGGAAAATATACAAATTCCTCTTGAAGTATCAAATGGAAGAGGAAATTGTAAAAGAACCAATGATAAAATGGGCACAGAACTTTGGCTATAACATTGAACTAGACAAATGGGAAAAATTTTGGGGAATAAATTTAAGAATGACACTATCAATCCCATACAAGGAAAACCAGTACAAAATGCTTTATTATAGATGGCATCTGGCACCGTCAAGGTTGGCCAAAATTTCAACAAATACCTCGCTAAACTGCTGGAAATGTGATTCAATACATCATGGCACATAATATCATTTATGGTGGACTTGTGAAGAGGCAAAAAAATTCTGGAAAAGGATAAAAAATTGGTTGGAAGAAATAACAAAGGTTAAGTTAGATTGGAAACCTGAACTCTTTCTATTAGGAATTATACTGACGAAATACAAAAAAGAAATACAATATCTAATATTACGTATACTTACAGCAGCAAGGATAGCTTTCGTCCAGAAGTGGAAAAATAAACTAAACCTAAATGAAGAAGAAATAATAAGAAAAATTATGGACTGTGCCGAAATGGATACATTAACGAAAGAAATACAGGGAAAAGAAGAATCAGAATTTTATTGGATATGGGATAATTGGTATATAGTTGGATGGAACAAAGGAATCACAGACAGTGGTCACATTGGTTTTGCCCCATTTTATGACCTTCCTTGCTATAGTTGTTAAGTGAATCACTGCTGTAAAGTGAATTTGGCTTCCCTATTGAATTTGTATGTTAGAAGGTTGCAAAAGGTGAGCATATGACCCTGGGACATTGCAACCATCATAAATACGAGCCAGTTGCCAAGTGTCCAAAGTTTGATCACTTGACTGAATGGATGCCGAAATGGTCAAAGTGTGCAAAACGGTCATAAGACATTTTTTCACTCCTATAGTAACTGAATGGTCATTAAATGAAAGGTTGCAAGTCAAGCACTATTTGTATTTATTGGAGCTGAATTTGATCTTAATCTGGTTGTTGTAGTGTTGAAAGTGGGATGGGGGTATCAGTCTGCACCTTTCAAAGATTGTTTCTCAATTCTTATATTTGAATATTCAAATTTTCAATATTATTGAAATATGTCAATAAAGATTCTAGGTCATCCAGGTGTCTGAAAGCTGAGACAAATAGCAAAAAATAAAAAAATAAAAGTCCAGTTGCCATGATTCAACTTCCAGATATTATTGAAACATATTATTCTGATTCAGATGAGAATCCTTTTAAAAAAATACTGTATTCACTTAAATTTTGCCCTTGGGGGAATATTGAAGGTACATCTCTTACAAGATATTGCAAAAATAAATAAATCGTGGAATAGAAAGTCAGGTGGTGAAGTTTGCCATTTTATCTACTTCTGTAGAACCCCTTTCTGCCAGGGCTGCCAGGATACCTGCCAGGATACCTAAAAATAGGAGTTGTGACTTGTCGTAGGTGGACTGGTCTGTCATGATGGCAAAGGCAAACAGCTGTGGTGTTGGAATGTTAAACGGAAAAGGATTTTCCTCCGCGAGTTCGGATTTCCCAGCTGGGAGAACGCCCCGGCTGAGTGAATGAATTTGAGATCGCTGTGGCAGGAGAGCGAGGGGGCGGGCACCCGTTTCACCTCATGCAGAGAACTTCCACGCGGTTCAGGGGCTTCTGCCGGGCGGCGGGAGCCCTGGAAGCAAGTGGAAGTTCTCTGCGCGACTGAAACGGACACCGCGGCAGGAGAGCGAGGGGGAGGAGTATCAGGGAAACACTTTAAGAGCTGACCAGCTGCTACAATAATATAAGGCAGGGAATGAGTCAGCAAGGTTTTTGCGTTGATATGTTTGGTATATATATGGGGCCCTGTGAAGTTGTCACTCCGTGTGTGCTTCAGTGCTGTAGTTGATGATTGCCTGATTTTGCCTAGTATGTGTATGAATATAAAAAACTATTTGAAAGACAAACCTCTGCCTGCTGTATTTTGCTCCTGGGTTCTCTCAAAATAGTCACACTGTGTGCACTCTGATATAGGTTGGTCTGAAAGTCACCAAATGAGTTGTTGTGGCTGCAGGTGGAATAGAAACTGGATAACTTGGGTATCAGTAAAATACATAGCTCCTAATCCTTGTTCATACTGTTTCATGTTTAAACTGCTTCTTAATCTGAAATTGAGTGTACACCAGAGATGAGGTAGATTGGTCCTGCCCTAGATCTCAGAAGGTCACATGATCCTATTTTTAAAGCATCTCTGACAATTCCCTACAACTCAATGGGGAAAACAGTAGGGATTGTAAACTATTTTGAGATAGTTTACCACATGCAACATTCATATAAAAATTAAATTAAATTATTTTCATCATAATGAGGTGGAAAAGAGATGGTCATCACTGGAATGCAGTATTGAGGAAACGAGATGATGAAACACAGAATAAAAGGGTTGCATGTTTCCAGAATCAGAAGGAAAGATGAAAATTAGGAGAAAAAAAGATGGAGAAGAAAATGGACGAATAACTAGAGAATATGTGAACAGTAATAATTGTGAGAGTTCTCAAATTTGAAAATACCTGCCTTCAACAACAAGATCTTAATAAAGAAAGAGAGGAAAAATGCAGAACTTGCACAACTTATTGTTTCTGCTGATGTTGACACTATGGCCATATTTACCTCACTGTTATGTGTCCCTATTCCCTGGAGAAAAATCCAATTGCCACTTTTTGAAGGCAAAGGATAGACAATTTGCAACCTCCACCTAACAAACTTCTCAAGTTATGTAGCCATGATTAACCTATTGTAAATGATCTGAGAAATAACATCAGACAAAATAACTGTCTCTTCCAAATGATATCTTTTCCTACTAAGTTCTTTCAATAAAGAATGAATAGAACCATTCTGTGATTATTAAAAGGCAAATACATCATTACATCAGACATTTTATGAGAGACCTCAACCAGTGAGCCAAATTTATTCAAATTTATCACCTGTATACTTAAGACCTGTGGTGGCATAGTGGTTAGAGTGCAGTACTGCAGGCTACTTCTGCTAACTGCCGGCTGCCTGCAATTTGGCAGATTGAATCTCACCAGGCTCAAGGTTGACTCAGCCTTTCATCCTTCTGAGGTAAGTAAAATGAGAACTTAGATTGTTGGGGGCAATATGCTGACTCTGTAAACCACTTAGAGGGGGCTGTAAAAGCACTGTGAAGTGGTATATAAGTCTAAGTGCTATTGCTATTGCTAAGATGGCATAGCATTGAGAATGGGTATACTCTAAAACAATGGAATTCAATGTTAGATTGCAGAATTATTGGAAGGAACAGGAAGGAAGGAAGGAAGGAAGGAAGGAAGGAAGGAAGGAAGGAAGGAAGGCTTCTGATGTTCTCTATTTCCCACAAGGAATCGCAATAGCAGGAAGTTTGAAGTCAATTTTATTGAACTAACTTTTGCCCACTCATGGCCATTTTGTTTCTCAGTTTACAAATGGAAATAGCTCTGAAATGATGACCCAGTAACTTTTTAACCTTTAACTGATCAAACTGATGCATCATAAGGCAAAACTTATGGGTATCTCAATAGGGTAACTTACAGAAAGCTAGAAACCATTACTTCAGTGGGGATGAAATTTTGGAAAGTTCTTGCTTTCAGTACTGCTGAACTGCTGCAGTCACATGATCTTCATTTACAGGTGTTCCCTGACACCTTCGCACAAGTTAATGAGGAAGCCTGAGAAGCTTGCAGAAAGAAAATCAATGAGGCTATTGTGAGCACAGACACATTATTTTGATTGGTCTTATAATTCTATTACTTGAAACCAAATTCCAAAAAGATATCTATCTATTCATTAAAATGTTTATTTAGGCAATTGTTCTGCATTTCAAAACTGTCTATTTGACCCATATTCCTGGGTCAGAAGATTTATGTAAATGCAACAGATGTTAAATACTTGAAAATTGATATAATTTCATTTTATATCTATATACCTATATTTTATAGGTATAAAATTTCACATAAACCCACATACACTTTTTCAAGCGGGAAAGAAAAACAATTAAGACAGATTGCAGTGAGACATGAAACTTCAAAATGTAAAAGGTCACATTGAAAATATTGGAGTATAATCTTTTTATATTTAAAACTCAAATAAATTTGCTTTGAAGAGGAAAGCATGAAGAATATTGTTAATTGAGATGAGTCTTAAAAACTGAAGCATTCAAATAAAAATTGATGACCAAGTTCAGAACTAAACTTTAACTGAAGTTTCAGAGCATCTATACTCGTTCTCAAAGCTCCAGAAATTAATTACAAAAAACTAACTTATATTTTATAGCAGGGGTGTCAAATACACACCTATGGGCCAGATGCATTATGTGCTAGCCATGCCCATCCTCAATTTAGCAAAGGGGGGGGGGAGAGTTACGATATATCACATGACAACAATATGTTGTCACAAGTTTGGCACCCCTGCTTTATGGGATCAAATAAGGTGACACATTCACTGGAGTTTATTAAATTGCAGTATACTTTTCCTTTCCTTATTCTCCCAAAAATATTTTAGTATATACTTGTATTTATTTTTATCTCCTAATTCATAAAATAATAGTTTTATTTAATAACTTATGCTGCAGCCTTAATACTGAATGATTATTTTTTTTATCTTCTAGTTCTTAGCTTTAATTCCCTAAATTAATAAAGACTTGGTATAACTTAGTAAGAGAAATAAGAAATCTCGAGCAGAGAAAAAGACCATGGGGTACATCATGATTATAAGGATGATATAAGAGCTGAAGCTAGTGAAGTGCAGCCCAGTAAGTTTCAGGTCAAATAAAACTATGTTTAAAATATGGAGCAGATGTCATCGAGTTTCAAGGCTGAGGAAAATTTAGCTGTTCATTAATTTGAAAAGACAGGAGGAAAAGGCACAAAATTTAACTTTTGGGATAATAAACATGCAGATGGGTGGATTCTTTTATTCTGTCATAGGTGTTACTTTCAATGTGTCTCTGACTTCCTTATTATCTGCATCTAGAAGCTGCCCAGAGCTACATGTTTAAGATGGGTAGCTATGTGAAAAAAATTAAGTTGATGTTAGCTAAGTATGTGGGGCTTAAGAATATGGAGTTAATTTTTTAGAAAATAAAGATTTTATAAACATGCATGTGTGAAGAGTGATTGATAATAACATATAGTCAAAAGAAATCACCAAAAAACAGGTCTTGAATCCTAAATATGAGGTTGATCAGTAATTTCTGGAAGTACTATTATGAGATCTGAGAAAAATAAGAATGTGTTATAATCATCATATCTGTAGATGAAAAAATGCTATTACTTAACAGTTGGGCCCTTACACATGGAATAAATTCAGTCCCTCAAAGCAGTTTAAAGCAAATTTGCTCATCTTCATGCTTTTTGACCTTCATATACTAAAAACATGCTGAGAATATGATAAACATAATAAATGGATGAATGCTGTCCTTTCAGCTGACAGATAAGCCCTTTCAAAAATGATGTTCACCAATGTCAGATCTGAAGTGCTGCCAATTCTGAAGGAGCCAAAATTTGCCTTAGCTTTATTCCACTTAAAAAGGAAAATGAATAAAGTGTTCATCCCTCACATTTTCAGTGCGTGTTGTGTTCCTTTTGTGGTGAGATGGGCGGCAAACATATGTAATAAATAAATAAAACAAATTTACTCATTTGCTCTTTTTTAAAGCTATCAAAGGATCCTGTTAAAATCGTTCTGAAAGCTCTGAAAGTGACATGATTTCACCTCATCATTTTAGCAACTTAACACATTCCCAGCATCCCTAATCATGGTTATAGTCACTCCGCTTAAATTAATGGTTATGATAGATTCTAAACCAAATGGAGTTAGTCTTTAAGATTTCAGACTCATTGTAAAGTGGCAAGCTATGGTTAGCCAATGCATTCCACCATATGAACATCAGAAAAATGACTGGATTTCACATGCCACTATCCAGCTTTCCCAACAAAGGAAGCTAGCTCTTGCAAATAATAATCATCCATTAGCTGCCCAACTTGCCCGTGAAGTTAAAAGAAGTGCTAGGCAGGATAAAGAGACCTTTTATAATCAGCTAGCCACAGAACTAGAAACAGCTCAACATCCCGGCGATTACAGAAAGTTCTTCAGATTGGTCAGAGTTACTGCTGGGAAATATTCAACCCCAGTCAGCCAGTGTATCACAGATAAAAATGGCCACAAGATTACCGACGTAGAAGCTAGATTGTCTAGGTGGTGTGAATATTTTGAAGACCTGCTGAACTGACCAGAACCGGTTACTGCTGAAACAGATAATATAGATGCTCCAAATCACCAGCCATATGATATCAACGATTTGCCGCCATCCGAATTAGAAATTGCGACAGTCATTCAAAAGCTAAAAAATAACAAGGCCCCTGGAGATGACTGTCTCAGCGCCGAAATTTTTAAAGCCGGTGGTATCCATGTGATTAGTGCAATGGAAAGTGTTTTCAGTCTTATCTGGAAGGAAGAACGAATTCCAAAGGATTGGGAAACTGCATTGCTACTACCTTTATACAAAAAAGGTACTAAAACCGAGTGCAAAAACTACCGAGGAATTTCACTAATTAATTTGGCATATAAGATTCTTGAGGCCATAATACTGAATCGTATAAAAGATGGACGACAACAAAGAACCCGGGAAAATCAGGCGGGTTTTAGGTCAGGGAGACGGTGTATTGACCAAATTAGTGCCCTACGACACCTACTAGAACTGCGCCACAAGTACAGGCAGCCAACCTACGTTGCCTTTCTCGACTTTACCGCTGCTTTTGATAGCATTCATAGAGAAAGTCTGTGGAAGTTATTACAGCAAGACGGAATTCCAAACAACCTGTGTGGCATAATAACAGCCCTTTATCGCCATACATCCTGCAAAGTAAAAGCCTATAATGAAGAAAGTGACGCTTTCACTGTAAACTCTGGAGTCAGGCAAGGTGGTATCTTGTCACCAACTTTATTCAACATCGGAATGGATGCCATATTGTCGAAAGCGCTTGATAATCAACCGGGAGGAGTCATTATCTACCCAAATAACTTTATACTGACCGACTTAACATTCGCCGATGACATTGCCCTGATCGCAGATTCGTTGGATTCACTACAAGGCATGGTGGATAGAGTGGCAAAAGAAGCTGCAAGTCTAGGCTTGGTCCTTAATAGCAACAAGTCCAAGCTTATGATATGCTGCAACCACATAGACGACCAAACCATCCACATTCAAAATGAACCAATTGAAGCTGTTGATCATTTCACCTACCTTGGCAGCAACATTACGGGAAATGGAGATGTTTCTTCAGAAATAAATGCTAGAATTCAAAAAGCAACAATTGCCTGGAGCTCACTCAAGAAACTCTGGGCTAGGAAAGACATTCGCCTGAAAACCAAAGTCCGTATATATAAGGCTGCTATCATACCAACGTTATTATACGGTTGTGAAACCTGGCCAATAAAAATTGCTCATCAACACAAACTGGACTTATTTCAAAACCGTTGCTTGCGTAGACTCACGAAAATCAAGTACTCTGAAAGAATATCCAATGCTGAAATCCGCCGAAGATGTGATATCAATGAAAATGTATCTGCCATTATAGAACTTAGACGCTGGCACTGGCTAGGCCATATATTGAGAATGCCAGAAAATCGAATCCCAAAAATTTCCCTGCTTGCAGAGCCTGGTCCGACCTGGAAACGGCCAAAAGGAGGTGTTCGTCTAACCACTCTGTGTCACTTCAAACGGAAAGCCGAAGATATAGTCATGCGCCCATTCAATCTTAGCCGAAAATCATATAATAGCGACTGGCTGCACCACCTGACAACCCTAGCCCAGGACCGAAAACAGTGGCGTCAAATTTCCATGGAAGTCGCCTATACCCACGATGGGTGAAGAGGCGTCAAGTACAAGTACAAGTACAAGTATTATCCACTGCAATCTCCATCAGTTCCTGATTTCATATGAAATAAAAAGATTTTAAAAGTGCAATGGCGCTTGCACAATTGTTTATAACCACCAAAGAGAAGGTGGGACATAAGTCTTACCAAGCTCTACTCTTAATAAATCCTGCCAACCGTTCCTTCAAAGGACCAGGGGTGGCCAGTGACGTGCGGTGAGGATTATGGTTGGTGAGGCAAGAGCCCGGCAGCGGCAAGAACGTCCCCGCCGCTGCTGCGCTCCCCCACTTCGCCCCCTCCTCTTTTCTTCAACTCCTGCCAACCTCCCTGCTTCCCCGCGTCTCCATTTGCATATGAATCGCACCCGCACGAAGCGATCCCGCTGCTGACAAAGCCATAAAGAAGCTGGAAAACAGCTGTCTCCATTCACGGCTCAGCCAGTTGCAGAAAAGCCCACGCCCCACGCCCTCTCCCCATGAAAACCACTCGGGGCGCCCTCGGTGCCAACCAAGAGCCAACCCAATTAATTCCCCTTCGCCTCCATAGCCCATTAAAGCCTCGGTCGGTCTGGCATTTCCCCCTGGCATGTCGCTCTCCGCTTGGCAATGCCATCCTTTATTTTTTTAAAAAAAGTAAAAAGGGGAAAACCGGTTGGAAGTGGGAGGTTTTTTTGGGAGTGGTTGGGAGGCAGAGAAGGGCGCCTTGAAAAGAAAAGCAGAGGTTGAATCATGCCGTGGCTGGTGGGGGCCTGATTCTTCGTTAGCGGCTGTTCATGAAACGGCTTGGGGGGAAGGAACACCCTCAGCGGACGGGGACGGAGGAGGTGCGGGGTCGAGGCGAGGAGCGCGGCAGTGGCGGGGACATCCCCACCTCTGTGTTCACCAAGTGTCTTGCGTTTATGCCCGCCATAATCATGAGACGCCTAGCGGACACAGCGGTGGGGGTGCTGCTTCTTGCCATTGCCGCGCTCTGCCACCTTGTCCCCGCCTCCTCCGTCCCCGCCTCTGTGTCTGCCAGGGGTCTCGCGTTTATGCCCGCCATAAACACGAGATGCCTGGCGGACACAGCGGCGGGGTGCTGCTTCTCCCCACTGCCGTGCTCTGTCACCTCACCCCCACCTCT
Organism: Thamnophis elegans; assembly: GCF_009769535.1. Taxonomy (NCBI): domain Eukaryota; kingdom Metazoa; phylum Chordata; class Lepidosauria; order Squamata; family Natricidae; genus Thamnophis; species Thamnophis elegans. The sequence continues at coordinate 18,881,732 of NC_045550.1, forward strand.
TCTGTCCCCCCTCTGTGTCCGCCAGGTGTCTCGCATTTATGGTGGGCATAAACGCAAGACGCCTGTTGGACACAGTGGTGGGGGTGCTCCTTCTCACCACTGCTGCACTCTGCCGCCTTGCCCCCTGCCTCCTCCGTCCCACCTCTGTGTCCACCAGGCGCCTCGCATTTATGGCGGACATAAACATGAGATACCTGTTGGACCCAGCGGCGGGGACGGAGGAGGTGGGGGGGCGAGGTGGCAGCTGGCGAAGAAAGGGGAGAGGGGAGCAGGATGGGGCTCCCGGTGGGGGGGAGAGGGCTGCCCCTCTCTTCTCAAACAAGGCTGCCCTCCCTGCCTCTGCCCCTTCCCTCTCTTCTCAAACAAACTCTCTCTCAAATTGAGAGAGAGTTTGTTTGAGTGAAGTGAAGAAAGAAACACACACACACACACACACACAAATTACTCACAATAAAACATTACTTACAAATTACAATAACTTTGAATTCCTCCCCCCTGCCCCCTCCCTCTGACCCACATACCTTCCAGCTGTGTCAAAAATGCAAGATTTGGTCTAGCCAGGGCCAGGCGGCTAGGATAGTTGCTGCTAGAGTCACCACGTGGATGACTCTGCTTAAATGTTTTTAAAAAGCCTTTAAGCCCTCTGCAGGAGGAGGCGAGAGAGTCACGTGCCTCATTTGCATAAGAATTTTTTTGCTTTTTAACCCTTGCTTAACTCTTAAAAGGCGAAAAATTCCTTATGCAAAGGAGGCCCATAGTTCTCTAGCCTCCCCCTACAGTTAACACTAAGCAGACTTAAAGTCACTGTGATTTGGAGTCTGGCAGCAACTACCTTGGCCTTTTTAATTATTTTTAAAAAAGCTTTCCTTTTCTTCCTGAGACTGGTGAGGCCCCGCCTTCCCTGCCTCCAGTGACTGCATGTTCCTGAGGGTGGCTAAGGCTGAGAACTTGAGGAAATGTGAACAAGAATTTTTGTTTTCCAAGAATACCTTTGCATCCCAAAGGTCTTCAGAATTTCACTGGACAAAACAAAATGTTGCCTTTCCCCCCCAATTTAGATTACATCATAAGAGGGAAGAAGCTCAGCTGTTGAATTCAACTAATATTGTAGATTAGAAATGTCTAAAACTGCTTTTAAAGAATGTATAATTTTTCTATAGAGTACTGATATACCAGCTGGCAAAGAAAAAATAAGTAGTAGAATAAGTGTAAAATTTAATTAGTCACTTAAGAATCTGGAAAGGAAAGATTCCCATTAAAATGTTCATCATTTGGAATTATAAATGAACAAATAAATTTCATGTTATTAAGTTATACTCTAAAATATGCATTATATCTGGCTCCCTGTGTACTTCTGAAGAAAATAGATGACAATTTCTTACAGTTCATGTGTTCAGTGGATGTAGATTGCCTATTATCCTTCCTAAAATGTTACCAGGAACCAATGCAGGCCCGAGCACATGTACACTAATGGAATTTGTGACTTTAAATAATGGGTGCAAGTACCTTGTTATAATACCATAATATAAATTTCATTTATATTACATTTTCTTCTGACAGGAGAAAAGAGAGAGAGAGAAATAACAATGAATAATAATGAAGTTATTTAAATGTCACCAAATATAACAATACCTAAGCTATCTAGGTATGCATCACCATGTTTGAGCTAAATTCATCAGGCAAGAGCTGTGTGAATGTATTGGGAATGGAGTACAATTTGTTTTTTTTTAGACAAAGCAACGGTGAATAAAATCAAATGTTTATTTTTTCTCCCTTTGTTGCACCTACAAAATAGCACTGAATCACAGACATCTTCAATATCCAATTCTTTCTTATCCTTTCTTCTTCATCCTTCTCTTACTATTCCTAGTTCAGGAGAACTAATCTCTAAGATGAAGATGTGTGAGAGACATCTGGGAGGAAGAGGCACTAAGTACCACTCCCAGGTTACAAAAGATGAAAACTTAATGGTGTTTCCTGTTTATACCTTTTGTAAGAGATACTTGCTTTATAGTTAGAGATGCTAGAGAGTGTTCCTCCTATAGTTGCTTTCAGTTATGCATTCTTCCCTCATTCTCACATCTCTCTGGTTGCCCATTGTTCCTAATCTGATGAAAGCCAGTGGGAGCAGTTCCTGTTTATTATCTTTCACTGGATAATAATAAAGGTGTACGAAGCCAGGAAAGCACTAAAGAGAAGACTGTATAATAAAGACACTCTACTGACACATGTTTTAGCTACTACTTAATCAAAGAAGTATAAGATCCCCATACTTCACTAAAAGTTTCTTCTCTTCACAGAGAAATGTCAAAACCAGATACTTTTTCATCCGATTGAATGAGAAACGTTAGGGGGAAAATGCAGATTTTTTTTTGCCTTGAATTAGGCCACCGAGAAATAAATAAATAAATAGTTTTTAAATTCTGCTTTTCCTATGTAATAAATTGGGATATGTATGTTTACCCACAGCATTGAAATGAAAGAAAGGTGAAAGGAAAAAAGTAGGAGGACAATTGGCATTCTCTAAAAACACCTGGAAATAAGCATCTCTGAAATGCAGAGAAACAGAGTAAAAAACGCAATTAGGAGTTTATAATGTATTAGAAAAATACTTTTTATGTGTTTAGATTAATAATGAGAATCAGTTTGGAATAGTGGTTCCATCAGGCTTGAAATCTTGAGACTATATGTTTTAATCATGCCTTGGGCACAAACTCAGTTGTGTAACCTTGATCTAGTAGTCCCTTTCTCTCAGCCCTAGGAAGGAGAAAATGGCAAACCACTTCTGAAAAACCTTGCCAAAAACCAAAACAAAGCTGCAGTCTCTTGAGAATCCAACAAAATAGAATAGAAGGGTAATGTTAATATTTGGAGAAATGTTCCCCAATTGACCACAATACTCAAGATGGGATAACCCTTTCTTTTTAATGCTGTTTTGAAACAAAAGCAACATGTAATAAAAAGTGACGTATTCCTATGACTTCTTTGCATTTTACAATAACTTATTACTGTAAATGTGGAAAATCTTTACATAATTCAGAATGATCAATTTAAATATGCAATTTCTGCAAATGAATTGTAGTAACTGAGATAATATGAGGTTTCCAAAGAGAAGGTGTGGGAGGAGTAACCATTGGGTATTAACCAAATCTGCTTGCCTATTGGAGATTGAGGAAATCTTTGGAAGCCACACCTCCTGCTGCTCCTGTGGCCACCCAGATTAACCTCAATCTCGGCCTGAACGGAGTGTTTTTTTCCTCTCTCCCTTCTATCCGAAATTCAGGAGTTTTTTCCTTTCAGCAAAGCTTCAGCAAGGATTTCAATTTAAATTGATCTCACTTGCCTTCTGCTGTGCTCCGCGCCACTTACTCAAGCCTCGGCTTGCCAGCGCGCGCATGCAGACTACTGCGGGGCCGCCCGATCGTTCCAAAGGGGGTGGAAGCCCCAGGAAGGCCCAGGATCGCAGGGAAACATCCAGGCAATGATCGGAGGAGCCCAGGAAAGCCGGAGAACCCAGAACCCTTCCAGGATCGCGAAGAGGGTTCCAGCGGCGAAAGGAGGTTCCCGACGGCACCAGCAGTCGCCATCTTGGATCGTCGCCATCTCAGGAGCACGTGGGAGCGCATAAACAGCGTCCCGACGCCGAAAGCGCTCACAAGGCCGTAGGAAGCCGGAAGAGGCTTCCTTTCTGCTCTGCCCCGCCGGTGATCCGGGGGGAGAACTCAGGACCTTGCCTGCCGGCAGCGGAGTCCACAATTGACCAGGAAGCGGCGGATCCTATCCCTAGGAAGGGAGTCCATTTACAGCTGGCTGCAGAAGGAACACGTGGGTGAGCAACGAACCGTGAGTAATGGCGGAGGCGACTAGGAGCAAAAACTCTAGACCCAGAGCCCCGGGGGGTGCGGATCCAGAGGAAGGGCCCTCTAGAGCGATACCCCCTGCTCCCAGAGGCAGATCCCCAGCCCCCAAGAACCCAACCCCCAGGAAGGAGGCCAGAGCAACCAGGGCCTCGGCCAGGGAGTACAGGGCGACCATCAGCCTTTCTCCCTCCAGATCCCGCTCCCCCCGCAGGGCCTCTGCCTGGGCTGAACACAGATCACCATCCCCAGCCTCTCCAGGGGGATCTCTGAGAAGGCACAGCTCTCTTTCTCCTCCTCTCTCTCCTGCTCCCCTGGTGGATTCGAGAGCGGATCCTTTTGGCCGCAAAACAGCCAGCCCAGCCCGGCCTCGCCTAGCACCTCTATCCCCTGAACCCAGGGAATATTCCCAACCACCAGAGCTTCAGCCTGCGCTGCCTGATCTAACCAGCAGCTTCCAGGACATGCTAGCCAGAGCTCTGGCCCAGGTTATGGCTTCTAGCTTAACTCAGCAGCCACAGGCTCCCAGGAGCAGGGCCCCTCAGGAGCCCCCCAGAGGACAGAGCGATCGCCCTAGTACCTTGGCTGCAAGGGAAGCCAGGTCTCCCTCCCCATCTACGGCAAGTGAGGCATCCGACCTCGAGGAAGGAGAACTAAAGGAAGTGGGCTTTTCGGAGGATGAAGACCCCCAGGCGGAGGAGGATTCCACCGTAGCGGGCCTTCCCCCCCCCCTTATTCAGCTCCTTTTACGCAAGGCAGTAGCCACAGCTGATCTGGATCCACCCCCGGATCCTAAGCCAGCAACTGAGTCCTCTGGCAAGGGCAAAAGCAAGAGGAAGAAGGGGCCCTTCCATAGGCCCCCCCATAGCTAAGGAGGAAATTCCCACCCCAGAAATGTTCGCTCAAATCGCAATGGGTAAAGCCAGGTCCTTTCCCACCCCAGGGGGGAATGAAAGGAAATTTTATAATCTTAACCAAGCCTTTGCCCAAGCCTTGCAGGTTCCTGAAGTGGATAACCCGGTGGCAACCTTGGCATCCTCTTCAACGGTCGTAGCAGGAGACACCGCTAATTGCCTCAAGCCTGAGGATAAGAAGGCAGACATTGTTCTGCACAAGACTTTCCAGGCCATCACCTGGGCTATCAGGGCGGCCGCCTCTGCCTCTTTTTTTTTAATAGGTCCACGGTCCTGTGGCTAGAGCAACTGAGAGATAGGACCCCAGCATCTGAAGTGCGACTCTTGCAGGACATCTCCAAGATGCTTGCGGCAACGCAATTCTCAGCGGACGCCAACTTGGACGTGGTAAAGTATGCGTCGCGAGCTATGTCTTCCTCAGTTGCTTCTAGGCAACTACTCTGGCTACGTCACTGGCAGGCGGAATCCCGGATGAAGTGGCACCTAACCGGCGCAGACTACACTGGGGACAAGTTATTCGGGACGGCGCTGGATCCTCTCCTTGTGGAAGATAAAAACAAGCGGAAGATCCTCCCGTCAACGAACAAGCGGTCGGATTTTTGCCATGCACCGTACCCTAGGAGGACCTCGTACAGACCACCTGACGCAGACAGCCAAGGCCAGAGGTACCAAAACCCCAGATTTCAAAGGCAGGGGGATAGACAATTTCAGAACAGGTTCAGGGGCCAACACCAGGGGAAGCGGCCCTTTCGTGGAGGAGGCGGTCGCCCCCTCCGCAGATTCAAGTGATCCGTCCCCGGATCACCCCATTGGCGGTCGCCTCTCCATGTTTGTGGATGCCTGGGAGCGTATCACATCGGATGAGTGGGTTCCCCAGACGGTAAGGCTCGGGCTTCGCCTGGAGTTCCGCTCCCTTCCCCCCAGTAGGTTCCGCACCTTCACCTCCTCCTCAGACCCAAACAAGAGGGCCCTTAAGGCCAAGGCCATTAAACATCTCCTCGACATCAGGGCCATCGTGAGGGTCCCAGAGGAGGAGAAGGGGTCAGGATTTTATTCGAACCTCTTCCTAGTGCCCAAAAGCTCGGGGGGTTGGAGAGCCATCCTGGACCTAAAGTTACTCAACTCCAGGGTGGTATACCGTAAATTTTGAAGAGACAACGTCTGCAGGGTTGCAGAGGTCCCTTCAACCAGTGGGCCACTTTCACGGTCCCAATTCCTGAAATCGCTTCCCAATAAAACACAAGGCTACGATCTGGGTGAAAATGGCTCTTTTTTGTGTCCACAGAACGCTCTTTTTTTATTTTGAAAAACAAGTTAATTACAGCGTCATCAGAGAGAAGCGTATCACATGGTACAAGTAAAAAGATCACAGCATTCTTCAAAATAAACCAATCATAATTCACTTCATAGCGAAAGGGTGAGCAAAAGGAGAACAAAGGATTACAAATTTTATGGCATTTAGAGGGGGGAGAGGAGGTTGAGGCATGTGTGTGTGGGAAAAGTTGGTTCGCATCTTGTTTGTTACACTAAGCTGCATTTATGACCATCAAGCCGTAAAGATGTTTCTTAGTGTGAAGATAAATCATTCCTGTGTATTTGTGTTCCAGAACAGAAACCGCCTTTCACACAAAACGTCCGGAATGAATTCTAACACTTTCTTATCTTAGGAATGTTTCTTTTGCATGTCAGCTAACTGGCCTTGGCAAATTTTCACTAGGCTTTAATTCAAATTGCTTTTTTCCTAGCTAATTCACTTAGCCAGTTATGGCGACATCTATTTCCTACAAAATTTAAAATGGCTTCTCTGAAATCCATCCTGGAGGGCATCCAGCTGGGTGACTTCCTTGTCTCCATCGACCTTACAGAGGCATACCTGCATATCAGGATCGCCCCAGAACACCGTAGGTTTCTGAGATTCTCCCATGAAGGGAACCATTTCCAATACAGGGCCCTGCCTTTCGGGTTAGCCTCAGCTCCCAGGACCTTCACCAAGGTGCTAGCTGCAGCTGCTGGTCACCTACGTTCCCTCCCTGTCCGTTTATTTTGCTACCTAGATGACATACTCGTCTTGGCCAGGTCCTCTGCCTCGGCTGCAAGGGATCTGAATACTACCATCGACACTCTCAGATCCCTGGGGTTCTCCATTAATCTGGAGAAGAGCCACCTTGTGCCCTCCACCAGGCTGCTTCACTTAGGGTCCATTATCGACTCCGTAGCGGGGGAGGTTTTTCTCTCTCAGGATCGCAAGGACAGCATCGTTAAGATGATTCATGAGGTTTGCAAGTCACACTCTGTCCCTGTAGTTCTTCTTTCCAGGCTCCTGGGGAAGTTCATCTCGTGCATAGAGATGAACTTGGGCCCGACTGCACGCCAGGGAGCTCCAGTGGCTCCATCCCTTGGGCCCGACTGCACGCCAGGGAGCTCCAGTGGCTCCTACCACCACATAAGAAAGCCGGGACGAGCGACGCGACCTTCAAGATCCAAGTATCACCCCAGGTGCTGCTATCCTTCCGCTGGTGACTGTCTCCAGCTCTGAACAGAGGCTGCCTCTTCAGAGATCCACCAAGGACAACGCTCACCACCGACGCAAGCCTCTTCGGCTGGGGGGCCCACCTGGAGAACCAGATCGCCCAAGGTCGATGGACTCCAACAGATCTAAAGCACAACATCAACTGGTTGGAGCTCAGGGCCATCCACCTGGCCCTCCGACACTTCAAGGACATGGTCAGAGGTCAACACGTCCTAGTCCTGACAGACAACGTAGCGGCCAAGGCACACATGAACAAACAAGGAGGCACCCACTCCAAGGCTCTCCGTGATGAGGTGCTGTGTCTGGGTCACTGGGCGGAGAAACGCCTGGCGTCCATCAAAGCAGAGCACATCTCCGGAACAGAGAACCATCAAGCAGATTGGCTGAGCAGAGAGACGATCAACAACGGAGAGTGGCAACTCCATCCCTCGATCTTCCACAGGATCTGCGAGAGGTTTGGCCATCCGACGGTGGACCTGTTTGCGACGCCGCACAACGCCCAGCTACCGGAGTTCATCTCGAGATTCCCGACCTGGGGAGCCATGGACACGGACGCCCTACGCTGCAGCTGGCCTCCAGGTTTTCTCTACGCCTTTCCCCCCCTTCCCCTCATCCCCGGGGTTCGGAGGATGGTGGTAGCGGAGAGGGCAGATCTGATAATGGTAGCTCCATTTTGGCCGCGCCGCCCCTGGCTGGCAGATCTTGTGGACCTGTCCACAGCTCCTCCCTGGAGGATACCAGCAGGGGAGGTGGCACTTCACCAGGGATCCCTAGAGCACCCGGACCCGGAGTGGCTCCATCTGACCGTCTGGCGCTTGAGCGGGAACAGCTGAGACAGGCTCAGTTCTCCGAGGAGGTCATCAGGGTGGTAGAGGCATCCCGGAGACAATCCACCACCCGCATCTACAATGCCTCTTGGGTGGCTTTCTCATACTGGTGCCAGGGTAAAGGTATCTGTCCTATGACTGCCTCGGTTCCTCAGGTTCTTGATTTCCTCCAGGAAGGTCACCAGAAAGGCCTCGCCACCAGCACCCTTAGGCGTCAGGTTTCCGCACTTTCCACCGTCCTACGGGGGGTGAACACTCCTCCCTTATCTCAACATCCAGTTCTTAGGCGATTTCTCAAGGGGGCGGCGAATCTGAAACCCTCAGCGGTCCATCGATTCCCCTCCTGGGATCTCCCCACGGTCCTCCAGGCTCTAACGGAGGCTCCGTTCGAGCCTCTAAAAGAGGTTTCCCTCCAGCTACTGATCCTTAAGGTCGTTTTTCTGGTAGCCATCACTTCAGCCAGAAGGGTCTCAGAAATCAACGCCCTTTCCAGCAGAGCAGACCTCTGCACCTTCCTAGATAACAGGGTCGTCCTCAGACTCGACCCTTCCTTCATGCCCAAGATCAACTCCCCTTCCACAGAGGGTTAGAGATCATCCTTCCGGATTTCTGTCCCCATCCCTCCGGGGAGAGGGAGAAATCCTGGCATAAGTTAGATGTTAGAAGAGCCCTGCGCATCTACCTGAAGTGCACAGCGCCCTTTCGACGATCAGAGGCCCTCTTCGTGTCCTTCCAACCTTCCACCCGAGGGGCTAAGGTCTCCTCGGCCACCATCAGCAGATGGATCAGAGCGGTCATCTCGCAGGCCTATCAGGCTCAGGGTCTTCAGGTCCCACAGGGTATCACAGCACACTCCACTAGAAGTGCTGCCACCTCAGCCACCTGGTCTTCCCAGGCTCCCCTAGAAGAGATTTGTCGAGCGGCCTCCTGGGCCTCCCCGTCTCCCTTCATTAAACATTACAGATTGGACGCCTACGCCTCTGCGGACGCCGCCTTTGGCAGGAGGGTCCTTCAGGGCGTCCTGGACTCGCAGGGGGGCTCAGGCCCATCCATTCCCTCCCAGGACAACTAACTTTGGTATGTCCCAATGGTTACTCCTCCCACACCTTCTCTTCGGAAACTGGCAGTTGGACTTACCTGAACTGCATGTTTCGACGAGAAGTGTGGGAGGAGTCACTTCCCGCCCATTATGGCGCCCCGCGCCGTGAGGTAGAGCCAAGGTGGCGCAGTGGTTAAATGCAGCACTGCAGGCTACTGCTAGATCAGCAGGTCAGCGGTTCAAATCTCACCGGCTCAGGGTTGACTCAGCCTTCCATCCTTCCGAGGTGGGTAAAATGAGGACCCAGATTGTTGGGGGCAATATGCTGACTCTCTGTAAACCGCTTAGAGAGGCCTGAAGGCCTATGAAGCGGTATATAAGTCTACTGCTATTGCTATTGCTATTGCCTGAGCACGTCCAGGTTCAAGCAACGGCTAGGAAGAATTGGTGTTGGCTGTTTCTTTTTTTGCTTCCTTTCAGATGCCGTTTCAGCCTTTCGGTTAATCTGGGTGGCCACAGGAGCAGCAGGAGGTGTGGCTTCCAAAGATTTCCTCAATCTCCAATAGGCAAGCAGATTTGGTTAATACCCAATGGTTACTCCTCCCACACTTCTCGTCGAAACATGCAGTTCAGGTAAGTCCAACTGCCATTCTGTTTGCACCTCTAATGGATACACACACACACACACACACACACATATTTTCTTGGCAAGATTTTTCACAGCTAATCTGCTATTTCTGTATTTCTAGGGTTGAGAAAAATGAATAGACCAAGGTTACCCAGCTGACTTTATGACCAAAATGGGACTAGAATTCACTATGTCCCTGTTTTAATCTGATACCTTAATTACAACACCAATCTGGCTGTCAATGGTTATTATGATGTTGAAATGAATATTGTTGGTTTTTGGAAATGTTAATAAGAAAATGAAGAAATGTAGCTAAAGAAATTGGGGCAGCTGTATGGATAGTAGCTAGGAAATATCAGCTAGTAAAAGCACAATAAATGCAGAAGTATGCTTTTGGCATACATAGGATGACATTTCAGTTATCAAAGAACTGTTGATCCTTTGACCGCAATGCTTACATGTATTTTCACCTTCAAAATATCTCATTGTGAGTCATCTCAGTGATCTCTATACTAGTTCAAAAAAATAGAGTTCTGTTTTAAGTCATAAATCATAATCATGCTTTCAATAAAAGAAAGAGTAAGTTGCAATTTGCATAAATGATCACGGGGAAAAATCTGGAAAATCAGAAGATCATGAGGAACAATATAAAATTTCTTAGTATTAGCTTTTGTTTGCATTCATAGAAATCAAAAGTTACAAGATATTAGAAAAAATTCGAAAATAGGAGTGCCTCTGATTAAAAGAGGTAATTTTCATATTATGAAAAAAAATGGTACTATCAGACATGGGTCTAGTCTTCCTTTATTTTTCAATCTTATTATTAAGGCACGTATTTAACGTAACTGAAACTATCATTCCTAAAAATATGAATAATGACTACTTGCTGGAATAGAATCAGGTGCTAAACTGTTTTTGTTTTTTTACTGGCCTTCCAATATATTCAGTTTGTTCTGTTTTGACACTAACATTAAAAAGCCACAGTATACAAGTGCAATCATGCTTTAGAATTAGAATTTAACACATATTATATTTCCCCCCTCCCCCCTCCCCCTAGATCCCCACCTCCCTTCCCTCCCCCTGACTTCCCAGAGCCCATACATGGTATAACTTTTGACAATCACAGTCTAAAATATCTCTACATTGAACTCAGCTTCTTACTGTTACCCAAATTTTAACAGTTTAAGTTATTACTGATGTTAAGCATAAGCTATCTGGAGTTTCTTAATCCCGTATTTGCTTTGTGTATAATCAATCCATTTTTTCCAGTCTCGTTTATATCTCTCGTTTGAATGTTCTTTAAGATATGCTGAAATTTTTGCCATTTCGGCTAAGTTTATAACCTTCAAAGTCCATTCTTGAATTGTAGGCAGGTCTTTCTTCTTCCAGTATTGCGCCACCAAGAGTCTTGCTGCCGTTATTAAGTACAGAACCAAATTAATCTCTACTGCTGCAAAGTCAATACATATACCTAGTAAAAACAGCTGGGGGGTGAATTTTATCCTTTTTTTGAAGATATTTTGCAGGATCCACCAAATTTTTATCCAAAATGCCTTAACATTATGACATGTCCACCATATATGAAAATATGTAGCATCAAGAGAACCACATCTCCAACATTTAGGTGCTAAACTGTTTTATATTTTGCTGTGGATAAATAAATTAAAATAAACATTTCAAAATTAAATAAAATATTAAAATAGTTATTGAGAGTCTAGTAGTTGGTCTAGTAGTTAAGGCAACAGGCTAGAAACCAGGAGACTGAGTTCTGGTCTCACCTTAGGCATGAAAGCTTAGGCCGAGTAACTTTGAGTCAGTCAGTCTCTCTCAATGCAATTCACCTGTTGTTTGGGGAAAATAGGAGGAGGAAGGTGTGTTGGATATGTTTGCTGCCTTGAGTTATTTGTAAGGTGGGATACAAATAAATAAAGTAAACTCGTCAGGAATCAGGTGATGATGTCACACTTTAATGACAAGCCAGTATGTCAATTCCTTATTAATTTCAAAGTGAAATTATGCTGATTTCAACCAGTGCCACTTCTCAGTTGCCACAGAGACTGGGGCGGGTGGGGGAGCTACCTGTGAAATGCCAGTTCCAGACAGCAGACAACAACAAGAAGCCATTTCTTGGTTTGTCAGTCGGGATCTTGACATTCCTATTGCAACCAATGAATCAGTACTTAATTAATCCAAAAAAGTAAATTTTTGCACATGTGAGAAAATGCTAGGAACGGGAAAAAGAGGCTTTATAGGAGCCTGGGGAAGGCGAAAAGAGCCTCAGCCCACCGGAGGCCCTCCGGAGGCTTCATGAGCTTCCTTTTGCTCGAAGCGTCATTTTGACTGCTCCGGAGGCTTCAGGGAATCCTCCTGAAGGTCCCTGAAGCCTTCGGAGCACTCAAAGCAAACAAACAGGAAATGACTTCTGGTTTGCTCGGAGGGTCATTTTGACTGCTCCGGAGGCTTCAGGGAAGCCTCCTGAAGGTCCCTGAAGCCTCCGAAGGGCGTCTAGGGAGGGGGGCGGGGGAGGCTATAAAGCCTCTGGAGCCTGGGGAGGGCGAAAAAAGCAAAATATGCAAAAAATGGGAGGAGCGCCTGTAGTGCGCCCATGCACACTGGGGGGTTGCGCTTTGCATTATGGGTGCGGCATGCCCACACATGACCCCCCTGCGCTCCCCCCACTTATGGCATGCGAGCCAAAGATAGTCATAAACTTGCGACCACAAAGTAGCCCAAAATTTCTGTTGCTAAGTGAGATAGTTGTGTTAAGTGAATGTTGCTTCATTTTACAATTTTTTTTTCCACAGTTGATAAGTGAATCACTGCAGTTATAAAGTTAGCAATATGGTTATTAAATGAATCTGGCTTGTCCATTGACTTTGCTTGTGAGAAAAGGTCTCAAAAGGTGATCTCATGACCCTGGACCCTGCAAGCATCATAAATATGAGTCATTTGCCAAGTGCCTGAATTTTGATCACATGATCATGAGGATGCTTCAATGGTTGTAAATGAAAAACAGTCATAAATCATATTTTTCAGTGCTGTTGTAACTTTGAACAGTCATTGAACAAACTGTTGTAAGTTGAGGACAAACTGAAGAGACTAGGATTTTGGTGAATATACATAACCAGTATATGGGTCAGGTTGTTGTGCATGCCCCTGTCTTCCACTTTCTTCAGTAAATATCAAGAAATCTAAGATTGAATGGTATGTACTATTTTCTAATTGTAGGAATGAATTACCCTTGGTATTATTTGTTCATGTCATATTGAGAGTTTCTCATGTGTAGAGTAAGTGTTATCAGTTCATGTTATTTCTTTTTTATTTTCAGTTGCTAGGAAACAAAGCATTATACATATAAAGTAGTCAGGAAGAATATGAAATGAATATCTTAATTGTATGGCACTTACTACAAGACTATCTTGAGAATTTTTGCCTTTCACACAACTATGTTTTATCTTCATGATCTGGCTGTTTAATTATTGTCATTCATCATGTTTACATTGTTCTTGTAATATTTATGAGTGAACCAAATAAGTCATCATCAATATACATGATGCTCTAGGAAAATATCAAGTAATGAAATTCATACAGTATAGAATTCCAAATATCAAAATCTGTTTTAGTGTATCTATTATAGTTATATATTTTAAAAATTAATTGTTAATAATAAAACACAAGATTCCATTTTAAGAAGGTTTCTTATCAAACTAGGATTTTTTTAAAACTCAATTAAAATATACATAGAAACAATGCAAGTGATACAAAGCAAGTAATTCATAATTTTGGTTAGTGGTGTCTAGCCATAGCCTTTTGAAGCATTACTAAATAAATCATGAAATAGATTAAATAGTAATACTTGCAAAACTGTGATAACTGAAAGGACAACAGTATTTTCCAATATGACAGAACATAGTAATAGACAAAAGCTAATTCAGCCTCTTGTTATCCTGACATTTGCATTAATGACAAATATTACCTCTTCAAACCTGGTTGACATTTCTTACTGTAACATTTATTTTCAGTGGCACTGAAGAGGCAATTTTAATTTTTCCTAACATAATTTAAATGCAAATATTAACTCATCACACGAAGGGATGAGTACATACTTGTGTAATCATATACAATATGAATCATGAAAAAAACAAAAACAAAACAAAAATGACTACCACCTCCTGAAAGCTATTTTGTTTTAAGCTGAAAACAAACAGTTTGTATCTTATTCTTGCTGTAGTGTTTATGCTTACTTACTAATGTTCTCTGGAATTGCAGGTCAACTGATTATGGGACAACATATGAAAAGATGAATGACAAAGTGGGCCTGAAGACCATTTTGAGCTACCTTTATGTCTGCCCAACAAATAAGCGTAAGGTAAATTAAAAAATATGGTTGCTTTTATGTCATATTTGACTTGATTTGTTAGTTATTATGTACATAGCTGTGTTTGTATATATCCTACAGAAATAAAAACAAGCGGTTTAGCCTTTAAATTATATTGGGCCTTTCCTTTTTAACTTAATTGCGTATGGATGAATGGTAATCTTCCATCTAGAAAGTTTCTTGATAAATGGAGATCTTTCATCTAGAAAAGGATTGTAATATAAAAGGCTTTACTAAATTTGAGATGTGCTTAGATGACAGCTCTCTGGAATCTTAGCTTACCTTTCACTTTCACTTTATTAGGATTTGTATGCCGCCCACTCTCGAGAGACTCAGGGCGGCTTACAGATAAACGGGGAGGGGGGGACATATAAAAATTAAAAGGAACATACATTAAAATTGCACAACTTCCATATAGCTTAGAATGGGGCTGGATAAATCAACAGCCCCAGGCCTGCCAGAACAGCCAGGTCTTAATCGCTTTGCGGAAGGTCGGCAGAGTAGTAAGGGTCCGGATCTCCACGGGGAGATCGTTCCATAGGGCCAGAGCAGCTACAGAAAAGGCCCTCCCCCGGGGAGTCGCCAGCCAACATTGATCGGCAGATGGAATCCGGAGGAGGCCTAATCTGTGTGATCTTTTTTTTTTTAATTAAATGTTTTTTAATTTTAATTTAAAACAGGTACAGCATCTTTCTTTACATCTGTAGAAAATGTATCAATCAATTACAGATAAGTTTTGGTACATCTCCTCCACAGTCAACCAACATAACTCATATTAACTCAAGCATTATTATATATCCATTTTCATTTAACTGTAATTATTATTTAGAAATATTAATAAAAGTAATAATCTTGAACAATACCTGCCCACACCGGTGGGAAAAGAAAAAAAAAAGGGCAAATAAAAAATTAAAATTAAAATAAAAAATAAAAAATAAAGATAATACAAAAAAAGACAAAAACGACAAGAGACAAGGCAGGAAAACAAAACAAAACACAGGTGTCTATTATGAAAAAAAAAAGAAGTATATCAACTGGTTACAACATGCTTTGGTGCTTCTCTTCCATTAACTCATATTAATTCAAATATCTTAACTCGGATATTTACCATATCAACATCATTATACCTCCAGTTTTAATTACCTATGGTTATTTAAACATCCTTCATCCTTAGCTATGCTAAAGAATTAATCCATAACACATGCTGACAATTCATTTACTTATTTGTAGAATCCTCTATTATCATCAAATCCTCATGTCCTATTTTAGCTGGACATCCATAATATTTAATTATATCATATATCATAACATTTTCCCAATATTGATTAACATTTGATTGTATGTATTTTATTTAGTTTTTTTAATAGTGATAATTATTGTAGTTAATACTCTTTATGTATAATCTAAAGATGTTTTCTCATATCCAATTGTTAGTTATCATATCAACTCCACATTATATACATTACTATCAATATCAATTATTATTCAACTATATCTGTTACAAAAAAAAGCAATTAGGTTTAGCTAGTTTTCAATTGTATTCTTCAATCTATCAGCCAGTTCCAAATTATATATATTACTATCCATATCAGTCATTATTCAGCTATATCTATTACACATTAAGGATCCAAAATTACAATGGAGAATCTTTCCATTGTAATCCAATATTGGAAAAGTTCAGCAGCTAAATTTCAGTGCAGCCACTTAACACGTTAATGGTGCTCAGAACAATATTGCTCTCCAAGTGTGCAATTCTTCTGCTCCTATCAGTGATGTGCGGTGAGGTTTATGGCTGGTGAGGCAAAAAGAAAGAAATGCGTCCCACCTCTATGGCGGACAGAGCGGCAGGGCTTTTGGACGTCCAAAAGCCCCGGCGCTGTGTCCGCCATAGAGGCTTTTGGACGTCCTGCTGCTGTGTCCGCCATAAAGGAAAAACTTCCTTAGACCAACGGAAGACTTTAAAAGCAGAGAGGACCTATGGAAAGCTTCAAAGAATCAATGCTGGATGGAACCAATGGAGGACCTATGGAAAGCTTCAAAGAATCAATGCTGAATGGAACCAAAGCCGCCCTGCTGCCCCGACGCTAGAGGCAAAAGCCGCCCTGCCGCTATGTCCAAAAGCCCTGCTGCTACGCCCAAAAGGCCTGCCGCTATGTCCGACATAAAAAAAAGTGCCAGCCCACAAGCCAGCAGAGGCGTGTAAAATACACACACAGACACACACACACACACACATTACTTACAATAATACAATTACTTACAAATTACATTAATTTTGAATTTCTCCCCCTCCCTCCGACCCACATACCTTTTCCAGCTGTTTCACAGAGGATTTCAACTCTGCTCATGTCTGCCATGATGAAAATGTAAAAATGTAAAAAGAAAAGGGCAAGAGCTGCTGAGGTCAGGCTGGATTAGCTTCTGCCAGAGTCCCCAGTGGATGACTCTGCTTAACTGTTTAAAAAAGCCTCTTAAAAAAGTGCCCTCTATAGGAGGAGGCAAGAGAACCACGTGCCTCCTCTACATAAGGAATTTTTCAGCTTTTAACCCTTGCTTAACTCTGCTCGAGTGATCATAAAGATTTAGTCTATCTTTATGATCACTTGAGCAGAGTTAAGCAAGAGTTAAAAGCCAAAAAATTCCTTATGTAGAGGAGGCACGTGGTTCTCCCGCCTCCTCCTGTAGAGGGCAGTTTTTTAGAGGCTTTTTTAAACAGTTAAGCACTAAGCAGAGTCATCCACTGTGACTCTGGCAGCAACTACCTCAGCCTTTTTCCTTTTAATTTTTTCTTTTCTTTTCATGATGACAGTGGTGAGGCCCTGCCTCCCCTGACTGCATGTCACTGGCTCATATTAACTACCAAAAGACCTCAAAACATTAATTTACTAAATTAATCCTTGTTAAATTAAACTAATAAAAACACTATGCAGTAATACATCAAGAAATGAAATACTTCAAAATAATATTATAAGCAAATAAGAAAAAATAAATAAAAATATTGCATTAATTCAATGCAGATAGCTAAAGGAGTAATTACTAAATCCCACAAGAGTACCTTTGGTAGACTTTATCAAAGATTTGCAATCTCTACATGATTGAGAACTTCATTCCAGTACAAGCCTCTTGATATGTTCAAGTAGGACTTTTGAACAGTACAAAAAGAGGGGGGGAAGACGTGAGAGGAGGAAGCAACAGTGAAATGTCCATGCACTTTAATACAGTTTGCTGGTAGAGTTTTTGCTGTGTGGACACTATAGAGGATAACACTGAGATGACCATGCTGGATCTAAATGAGGCTGTGTGAAAGAGAGAGTGTGGCTCAGGGTCAGACTTGACTTAATAGTTGATGATGAAGATGAAGATTCTGGTGAAGTTACGATAATTTCACAAATGAGATACATTAGATAGAAAGTTTGATGTGAAGCTTTGTCCCATTCTAGAAGTACAACAAGTGGGAGCCGATAGCTGGTAGAAAGCCTGAAGTCATTTTTATTCCTGCCAAATAAGGATGAACTCATTATTTGAAGAAAAGAAAAAAAGACTCATTAAGATGTTCGAATGACATCTACAGAGACCAGATTGTATTTAAAGTTGTTTGCCTTTTAAGTGCTTCCAATAGTGAAATGAAAAGGATTTGACAAAAATCCTGCAGAGAAAATGTATCCCAAAGCCTAGAGGGTTTTAATCATACAGGCACCCTACTGAGAAACAATTTGTAAAGGGTTTTTAATGTGGAAGTACTCATAAAAATCAGGTGGTTATATTTTTCTCATTTTCTTTACCTATGAATAGCTTACCTTAGAAGAGAAATTTGAGTTACCAAAGGAAAAGCTTTTAAAGAAAGCTAAAAGTATTTTTGGGGGGAGGAGGGGGAGTTTCCATAATGCATCTGCAGTTACACTGATGCATGGATGTTAGGTCAGATCAAATGTGAAATAGAAAAGCAGCATTGCTGGTCATCAATAAATTCCATAAATATACACAAACACAAACAATTACTACTAATTTTAAAAATTAAGAAAATAGTTATATGGAATTGAAAGAACAAATCAACACTTTGAATTACGAAAGTTAAAAACTTATTTTCCAAGCTTTCTATTTCTCTTTGATTGTTTAACTCTCTAGTCATCTGTATTACTAATAGTTCATTTTTTTGTATTCTTATTTACCATATCCCTTTTAACTGATGCAATCACTGATGTAAATATTCATGCATGACATTCTTCTCTAATTCTTCACATGTCCTTTGTAAAATTTCTGGTGTAATCCCTTTTTCTTTCATCCCTCTGTAAAAGATCCTATTCTCTATTCCATAATTTACATTTTTGTTCTGGTGGTGGCCATCTTTTTCTCTAATTTGGAATCCAGAAAGAGGAAGTAAAATGTAAAAGACAAAAATAATAAATTGAGAGATGAAGGTGATCTAGACTAATATTTCTTAAGTTTAAGAGATGTGGAATTCAACTTTAAAAGATGTGGAATTTAACTTCTATCTGGAAGTTGAAGTCCACATATCTTAAAATTATCAAGATTGAGATGCACTCCTTGGAACTAAGAGAGAAATAATTTTGTTTAAGATTGAAAGCAATTCCAAAGGAGCATGGTAAAGATATTAGAGAAAATCTTGTTTAATTTTAAATGAGGTTTTTAGAATGGGATAAGGAATATATGGATGCAGAAGAAAAGTACCTAGAGATAAGTGTGTATTTTGTCAGGAAGTAGAAAAATGACCAATTTCTGCAATTAAATTTTAATACTTAAATGAAGTATATATATTTCAGAGGTAATTCTGCTATATCTATTATGAGGTTATAAAATGATTAAATTAGGAAAAGCTCCTGGTCCAAATGGGCTATGACCCTCCTATTGCATATATTTTAAGGATGAATTGTTAAAGCCTTTTCAAAAATGATGAATTCTATTTTGGACAGTGGGTAGTTGCACAGGTACAAACGTAGTGTGAACTCTTAAAGAACATATACACATACAGTGGTAATAGAGACTACAATCGCCATAGTACCACCATATAGTGGCACCATATAGTGGCAAGGCAAGGTCTGCATGGGATGTATCATTGATAGATAGTTGAATGTGGCTTGCACAGGAAAATACTACCAGTGGCTAAAAAGGATTGGAGTAAAACATCACTAAGCATTAATCACAGCATCATGAAAACAAGCACTCAGCACCAGATCCATAGAAGTAGGGGTCTACCATATTACACTGTACAGAAAGGCTTCATAGACCAGTGAACAAATAGTAGCAGTGTTTAAGATATAGACAGGAACATCATACATTGAATGGTGCAATTAACTACCCTGTTTCCCCCAAAATAAAACCTCCCAGGATAATAAGCCCAATTGGGCTTTTGAGCGCATGCACTGAAATAAGCTCCCCCTGAAAATAAGCCCTCCCTCAAAATATTGCAACACAACAGCAGCCATGAGGTGACCACGCTCATCGCCTCCTGCACCTACAAAATAATAAGACTTCCCCGAAAATAAGGCCAAGTGCTTCTTTTGTGGGGTCAAAAGAAAATAAGACCTTGTGTTATTTTTGGGGAAACATGATCAGTTAGCATTATGTAGGGGAACATAAGCATGATGCATGAACTAGACCCTCCAAGATAGGAGATTTCACAAAAGATCATGGAGAATAACAGGGCTAAGATCCTATGGAAGTTCCAGATCCACATACACAAGCAGGTACTGGCTATTCCCCCAGGTACCAAGGACCATAAGACAGCAGTAATGATTGATGTAGCAGTGGCAAGTGACAGCAACACCAGGAAGGAGTATGAATAGGAAGAATATCAGAGCCTGAGGGAGAAAATTGAGAGGATATGGAAAGTAAAGGCCAAAATGGTTCCAAGGATGGTAGGAGTACTTGAGACTGTGATTCCTAAGCTGAGAAAATTGCTCCAAAAGATCCCAGGAACAGCATCAGAAAGAGCTCTCTATCCAGAAGAGTACAGGGCTAGGAATAGCTAAGAGTTTGAGCCCTCAAACTCACAGGCCTCTGGTAGGAGGCCTGATATTGAGTAAGACACGCATGACCCATAGTATCTTTGGGTGTGAGACTGGGTCTGTTTATGTGTGTATGAGGGAGACAGAGAGAAAGAGTGCCACCAGAAGTTGTGGATGCTTTAATACTAGAGGTTTTAAAGATGGACAACCATTTGTCTAGAATGTATAGTTTCCTGCTTGAGCTAGAGGTTAGACTAGACTAGATCTCCAAGGTCCCTGAGAGAGACAGAAAAAAGTAGAAGTAGCAAGTGGATAGCTTTTGCCTTTTAGGATCAACATCAACAGTAAAATCAAAACAAAACAAGAAATACCCTATAGACTAGCACTTGTAGACTATGAAGGCCTTTGGAAAATACATTCAAATGCTATAATGTGTTTATACCTACAAAGATCAGAATCATGCAAGCCATTATTATTGTTACCTTTCATCAAAATGAAAGTTGGGGTTTAAGAAACAGAAAAGAAGAATATAGATGCTTTCGAACTTTCGTGTTGGTTGGAGAAGCCTCCTGAGAACACTGTGGAAGAAGATGAAAAGAGATAATTGAACATTTAAATCCAGTTTTACTGCTTGAGGCACAAATGACCAGTCTCAAATTATCCTACTTTGAACATATTATGCAAATAAGCCAGCTATCTGGAAAAGGGTTTAATTCTGGAAAAGGTGTAGAGAAGAGAAGGATAACCAACAGCAAGGTGGATAGATTCAGTGGTGATGAATCCCATTGGGAGATTTGAAGTAATAGATTGTCATAGAGAATATCCATCTATGTGGTCAATAAGAATTTAAAAAAATCATGATACATTTCTCTCTCTCTCTCCCTCTTTTCCTCCCTCCCTCTTTCTCTTCCTATCTATACACACAGAGACACAGACACACACAGACAGACAGACACACACACACACAGACACACACACAGACACACATGCGCACACACGCGCGCGCACACACACACACACACACACATATATATATATATAATCAGTCTTTTATATCATGTTAATGGCTTATGCTGTTGTGTAAAAACCTGATGGAAGCACATACATGTAATCCTCAACTTACAAACACAATTGAGCCCAAAATTTATTTTGTTAAGTGAGAAATTTATGTTATATTAGTTTTGCCCCTTTTTATGACTTTCCCTGTCACATTTCTTAAGTGAATCTCTGCAGTTCTTAAATTAGAATCACATGTGTTAAATGAATCTGGTTTTCCCACCAACTTTGCTTGTCAGAAGGTCCCAAAAGGGGCTCACATAACTCCAGGACACTGCATCCATCATAAATGCGAGGCAGTTGTCAAGCAACTGGATGTTAATCACGTGACCATGGGGGTGCTGTCGTGGTTATTAGTGTGAAAAATGGTCATAAGTCGCTTTTTTCAGTACTGTTGTAACTTCAAATGCTCACTAAATAAACTGTTGTATATGAACCTGTAAATGAAAAAATAAACAGGTCTAGTTCTAGTTGCAATGATGCCTGTGTAATGCCTTAGTACTGTATGTCTAGTCTTTCCAGCTTGGACATGGAACTATTTCTTCTCAGGATAGGGACATTTTGTATACAGATGATCAATGCTTTTCAGCAGAAGTAAGACAGAGTGTATACAGCAGTGAAGGATATGGATTTGCAAATCAATGCATTCAAGAACAAGGTAGTTGTGCTTGACAGGAGAGAAGAATTTCATTTATTTGTTTTGTTGTTGCTTTCTATTCAGCCACATGAAGACTCTAGTAGTAAGATCTAAGTAAAACTTGTAAAGCAATTATCATGAATATTATAAAATTAAAACAAAAATACAGGAAAAGCAAAAACATTTACAGTATGAAGGTTAAAAAACAATTTTTGTTAGATATCTTAATTTTCAAACACATTTTTAAAAATATTATTACTGTAGAATGTCGAGAGTAAGGAGGTCAATCAGATTTTAGGAGACTGCATATTCCAGAGGGGTAGGTCAGTTGTTGAAGTTTTACATAATTAGCAAAAATCTAGAAGCTTCCCTGGACAACTAGTAATGCAGCCCCACAAGATAATAAAAAAGTTTATACCAGTACAACAAAAAATAAATCTACGCTTACTGTCTAAAATAATTTCAAATAAAGCAGAAGATGACCATTCTTTTTAAATCATGGCATTTAAGATGTGGGATGCATCACTAAGAAAGTTATCTTGTGTGTACACGTATGATATTAGTAAATGAACTTCTAAAAGCCAAAGCATGTCTATGAAAGTACAACAATATATTTTAAATAAATAAAATAAATATATGGTTTACTTATTTGCATGGTTTTGACTTATGTCTCTGCCTTGCAACATTTTACATAAAGAATACTGGAAACAAATGTTTGATACCTAGCTTTATATTAAGAGTTGAAAGTGACACTGAAAGAGTGGAGGAGAGATGGAGAGGGGAAAAAAGAAAGAAATAAAGAAGTTTATATTTAGCTAATTTTATTGATAAATTGTTAAAATAATTTCAGTAGCAAGAAAACCACTGAAATTAATGTTGGTATTTAGCTTTACAAAGTTTAATGAAAAAGGGACATTCTATTTTGCAGTTGATGTCAATATTTTTGTACTACATCTCTTTATATTGGATTAGATTATATTTGTTAGACACTTTGAATGACCCTTTTTTTTTGGAGGAGAAAAGTTGATAACAAATGTTTGTACAAATGCAATAAAGAAATCATATTCCAAGATAAATTGCCTCAAAATCTTAAGCTCTCAAGAAATAGATTCACTACATCTCTGTTTATTAATCAATCTAATTATTTTAGAACTTCCTACTGCATCATATGACAGAAGATACATTAATTAATATTCTGGTGTGAAGTGTTTCCTTCGATGAGATTAGAATTTTATGTCACTTTTGTCTCATTTGCTAAAAAATATTGTACATAGCACAAATATGAATGATGTAAGGAGCAATCAAAGAATGATGTAAAGAAGCAATTTAAGTAATTACTCTAGTTTTGGTTTGTAGCATCAGCAGAAGAATAATATTGTTAAATTGTGTAGAAAAAGAGTCTTGATTGATTTTTAAAGCAGATACTGGCTTCCTTTCCCTACCCACTCCTTCAAGATCTCTGCCCTTTTCTTGAATTTATTTTGGTTTGTGAGTATCAAGGAATGGAACATTGTACCTCCAATCACATCGATCTTGGACTCAGTGGTCTAGGAACAAAGAGATATTCCTTATCATTTAAATATGAGTTTATTGGCAATAGTTATTTATTACCCTCTAGCATGATAAAACCAGTTCAAAGGTGTAATAGCCTCGTAAGTCCTTGGACTTACGAATGACAGCTCGGCAGCAGCCAGGTGCGCGTTAGCCAATCAGGCACGCCTGTGGGTTGCCGAGCTGTCATACGCGAGGCTATTGGCTCGTTCGTCTGACAGCTCCATATAAAAAGCTGTCAGACGGAGGAGAGGTGCCGGTCTACCTACAGTTACTGTTCTTGCCTGTAATAAAGAGTTTCTTACGGTTACCTCAGACGCCTCTGCTTTTCCTTCCGCCGATCTAACACTGGCGACAAGCAGTGGGATCACCGGCTCTGAGCACGACCTAGAGGGCTAGCAACGATCGTGTTTAGGCGCTTAGACCGGACAATAAAGTTGCGCCTCAAATCGCCTCAGCCGCTTCGCTGCCTCAGCCACGAACCGCTATGGCCGGCATGCCAGCCTTCGCTCCGTTTGGAGCCGCCGGAGAGTCCTGGACCGCATTTTTAGAAAGATTCGAATGCTTTCTAATCGCCAACAACCGGCAAGGCTATTCTCAAGCCAGGAAGTGCGGGTTTTTTTTAACCGCATGCGGACCCGAGATGTTCGCGACGGCCCGCTCATTCGCAGCCCCTTGGGCTGTATACGATCTGTCCTGGGAGGAACTAACTGAGGGGCTCCAAGCTTACTATGCCCCAACCCCATCTCAGATCGCCCGCCGTTTCGCCTACCGCCGGCGAGTGCAGAAGCCATCTGAATCAGTGAACCAATTCTTACAGGCTCTGCGAGTCGCCGCGGCACAATGTGACTTCCTTGACTTGGAAGACAACCTAGCGGAGCAATTTGTGTGTGGCCTCAAGGATATATTCCTGAGGTGTCAGCTCCTTGGGAAGTCACCCTAGTCTATGCCATCGACGAAGCCAGGGCCGCTGAGCTTGCCGACCTCTCCTCAGTGGAGATCGACCGCTATCTACCACAAGCGGCCACTTCCGCTCTTATGCCTGCCTTGCCAGCCTCACAGGGGCCTGCCCCTGCACCACCACAGCCGTTTACTTACATTACCAACCTGATTGACGAGTTGGCACCCTTGCCTGAACAATTTTACACGGATCAAGTGGATTGCCTAAGGGCCACCCCTCGCCAGCCTCAGCAACAGCAGCCAGCCCTGATCCGCGCTCCTGCGGCAGCCCCTGCTTGCCTCGGCTGCGGAGGCTCCCATGCCCGCTCTGCCTGCCCATTCAAGGCCGCCGTCTGCCGCCGCTGCGGCAAGAAGGGCCACTTGGCGCAGGTCTGCCGGGCCTCCCTGCCACCTCTTCCACCAGCCGAACAGCCTCCCGTCTACAGCCCACCTCCTCCTCCCAAGAACCAACCGGCCAGACGCCAGCAGCCGCACCGTGAAGACTGCTATGCCCTGACCGAGAATGTGCCTGCCACCCCTGCGGTGTCGATCAACCTTGCCTCAGCGGGTACGCAGAAGATCGCCATTAAAGTGACCATTGAGGGTTCCCCCTGCTTAATGGAGGTCGATTCGGGCTCCTCCCGCTCCCTCCTTTCCTGGGCTACCTTCACTAAACTATGCCCCCATGCGTCAAAGTCCCAGCTTTCTCCATCGGACACTGTCTTAAAGGACTACCAGGGGACTAATATTCCCACCCTGGGATGCTATGGGGTGCGGGTTTCTTATGGGAGCCATTGTGCAGTCCTCCAAGCCCTGATTGTCTTAAAACCCCTCCCATCAATCCTGGGCCTAGATTGGTTCACTCCTTTAGGTTTATCCCTGACAGGAGTGCATACTGTGGTGGACACGCCCCCTGATGTAGCAGCAGTCCTCAAGGACTATGCTGACATATTTAATGGGGAACTTGGCCAATACAAGGTCACCCCTATCTCCCTTAACTTGGACCCCCAGGTTGCCCCCATAAGGATGAAGGCCCACAGGGTGCCTTTTGCCTTGAGGCCAAAGGTTGACTCCGAGCTCGATAAGCTTTTGGCGCAGGGCGTCCTGGAGCCCGTCGACCATTCGCGCTGGGAGACCCCCATAGTCATCCCCGTGAAGGCCGACGGGTCCATCAGGATCTGCGCCAACTACAAGTCAACGATCAACCTTGGCCTCCAGGCAAACCCCTATCCAGTCCCTGTCGTGCAGCATCTGCTCCACTGCTTGGGGCAGGGCTGCATTTTCTCCAAACTGGATATGGCACAGGCCTACCAGCAGCTCCCTGTGGATGACGATGCAGCGGCTGCCCAAACCATCGTCACCCACCGGGGGGCTTTCCGCTGTCGCCGCCTCCAATTCAGCGTCTCCGTTGCCCCGGGGATCTTCCAGAACCTCATGGAGTGCTTGCTCCATGGGCTCCCAGGCGTCGTCCCCTACTTCGATGACGTTCTGATCGCTGCAAACAGCCGCTCAGGACTCATCGAAGTCTTAAGGAAGGTCCTTGACCGTTTTAGGGGCGCGGGTTTAAAATTGAAGCGCAGCAAATGCTCATTTGCTGTGCCCCAAGTGGAATTCCTTGGCTTCTTGATTGACGCCCAGGGAATCCACCCCACCCCTTCCAAAATAGCGGCCATAAGGAACGCGCCCCCTCCTACCTCAAAGGCGCAACTCCAAGCGTTCCTCGGCCTTTTAAATTTTTACGCGCCATTTATTCCTCACAAGGCGTCACTAGCCGAGCCGCTGCATCGGT
Source organism: Thamnophis elegans (assembly GCF_009769535.1). Classification (NCBI taxonomy): domain Eukaryota; kingdom Metazoa; phylum Chordata; class Lepidosauria; order Squamata; family Natricidae; genus Thamnophis; species Thamnophis elegans. Next base: position 18,907,843 of record NC_045550.1, read on the forward strand.
TGCTCGACTGATCCGTGGCCTGGCGCTGGGGCAGCCGCGAAGCGCATGCGTTCGTGGCTGTCAAATCCCTGCTGACGTCAGAGGCAGTCTTAGTCCAATATAGTGACAAGCTGCCCCTGACTTTGGCATGTGACGCCTCCCCCGTGGGTTTGGGGGCGGTTCTGAGCCATGTCCTTCCCAACGGCTCAGAAGCCCCCATAGCTTTTTACTCCCGGACACTTTCCTCCGCCGAGAGGAACTACAGCCAGATTGACAAGGAGGCTCTGGCTGCGGTGTCCGGGGTTAAAAAGTTCCACGACTATATCTATGGTCAGCACTTTACACTCTACACCAACCACAAGCCTCTCCTTGGGCTTCTGGCTGGCGATAGGCTGACCCCTCCCATCCTATCTCCTAGAATGACCCGTTGGATGGAGTTCCTAGCTGCGTACTCCTACGCGCTATGCTACCGTCCGGGCAAGCATCTAGGGCATGCCGATGCCCTTAGCCACTGCCCCCTCCCCTGCGAGGACCCCCAGCCGGTCCCCTGCCTGTCAGTCCTCTCCATTGCTGAGCTGGACCTGCCCCTGACCTCCACTGACGTGGCCTCCCACTCTCAAGCGGATCCTGTCCTTTCCCAAGTCATGGCATGGGTCCTGAGAGGTTGGCCTACAGAGGCTGTCCGCCCAGACTGCCGGGCCTTCAAGTCCCGCCAGTTGGAACTCTCCCTCCACTCAGGATGCCTCCTCTGGGGCGACCGCGTGGTCATCCCATCGGTCCTCCGCACCCAAGTCCTACAACGGCTCCATGCCGATCACCCCGGGGTCGCGCGCATGAAGGCGCTGGCCTGAAGCTGTGTGTGGGGGCCCGGCCTGGACTCTGAGATCGAGGCCTGGGTCGCCCATTGCGTCCCATGCCAGGAATCCCGCCCATCTCCCACCTCCTCCCCCTCCCGGGAGTGGGAGATGCCCCGCGGGCCCTGGTCCCGCATTCACTTGGACTTTGCGGGGCCCTTCCACGGCCAGGTATTCTTGGTGGCTGTAGATGCCTACTCCCGCTGGGTGGAGCTGGTCTTAATGCACTCCACCACAGCCGAGAGCACAGTGCGGGCCCTGCGACAGTTGTTCGCTACCCATGGGTTGCCGGACACAGTTGTGTCCGACAACGGCCCGCAATTTACGTCTGCTGCCTTCCAAACATTCCTGGCCACCCAAGGAATCCGCCATGCACCAGTCGCCCCTTACCATCCGGACAGCAATGGCCGGGCAGAAAGGGCGGTCCGATCGGCCAAGGAGGCTTTGGGCCGCATCAACCGAGGCGACTGGCAGGCAAGGGTGGACGCTTACCTAATGGCACAGCACTCCACTCCTTGCCCCCTAACACAGCAAAGCCCCACGGAGCTGCTGATGGGTCGTCGTCTGCGGACCACCCTGGATAGACTACACCCCCTCTATTCAGGAATTCAGCCTGGCAACCTGGGGTCTCCCTCCCGTTCCTTCCTTCCCAGGGACACTGTATGGGCTCGCAACTACTCTGGGGACCCTCGGTGGGTGCCTGCCACCATCACCGAGGTAACAGGGCCCGTCTCCTACAGGGCCAGAATATCCGATGGCACCGTGTGGCGGCGGCACCTGGATCAATTAAGAAGCCGCCACAACCAGGACGATCCAGCTCAACCCAACCCGCAGAGGCCGGCCACCGACGCCTCGCGACCGGCCCCAGTTCCGCAACAGTGGACGCATTCCGACAATCCGATGGCCTTCTCCCTACCAGGGCCTCGGGGTCAATTCCTCCCTTCGTTGGCCCTTCTTCCGCCTCTCCAACTGAGCCCGCAATGCCCGTTCCCAACCAGTTAGGCCTCCTTTGGCCCAGCCTTCCCCAGCCCCAGGCCGCCTACCGGCCAGTTCCAAATCCACCACCATCCTCGGCTGCGCCCCCTTCGCCCAGCCTACCTCATCCTTGTGTTCCGCCTTCCCAGCTAGGCCGCTCCTGTGACGTCACCTGGAGCTCCACTCCCCGCAGGGAGGAGCTCTTATAGGGACATCCTCACCAGTCGACGCCTGCAGTCCAACTAAGGCGTTCAGGGCGTGTCCGCCGTCCCCCCGCCTACTTATGTGACTACGCATGCGCCATTTCTGACGCATGCGCATCGCTGGGGGGGGAAGGAATGTAATAGCCTCGTAAGTCCTCGGACTTACAAATGACAGCTCGGCAGCAGCCAGGCGCACCTTAGCCAATCAGGCGCGCCTGCGGGTTGCCGGGCTGTCATACGCGAGGCTATTGGCTCATCCGTCTGACAGCTCCATATAAAAAGCTGTCAGACGGAGGAGAGGTGCCGGTCTACCTACAGTTACTGTTCTTGCCTGTAATAAAGAGTTTCTTACGGTTACCTCAGACGCCTCTGCTTTTCCTTCCGCCGATCTAACAAAAGGCACCACTGTTATTCCAAAAATCTCAAAATTGGAAAGACTATTTAGTTTTTCAAGGTCAATCCTATGTTCTGTGCACAAACTCAGATTAACCTATCCCAGTAATGGCAAATCTTTTTCTTATGGCATGCCAAAATTGCACACACACATGCCCTATCGCGCACGTGTGCCCACTCAGTCTCCCCGCCCACCTGCACATGCACGTGCAACCTCACCAAGTGCATGCATGCAAGCCCCGTGCCCAGGCTCTGGAAGCTTTCCTGAAGTCAGGGGAGGGCAAAAACCACCTCCCCCGGCTCCCCGGAGGCCTTCTGCAAGCCAGAAACAGATCATTTCCAAACTTCCGGTTGGCCTATTGGGACCGTTTTTCACCCTCCCCAGCCTCTGGAGGCTTTCCTGAAGCCTGGAGAAGGGGAAAACGGCCTCCCCTGGCCCTCCAAAAAGGTGAAAAATCAGTTGGCCAGCACACATATGCGCACTGGAGCTGATGGGTGGCATGCCATCAAATATGGTTCTGCGTGCCACCTGTGGCACACTTGCCATAGGTTCGCCATCACAGACCTATCCCAAACAGATGGCTTTCCCCATTATATTCGAAATATTCTGCAAAGATTCTACCATCTTACGTGGGAATTAATTCTGCTATCAATATGTTTTTCCCATTAGAAGGGTTTTCCTAATGCTTACTTGAATTTGTCTCCTGTTTTAAAACCTTTCTTTTCTACTTTGTGTTCTGAGACAGTAGAGAATAAGTTTTGATCTCTTTCTGTGTGATATCTTTCAAGTATGTGAAAAGTGTTATCATATTCCCTTTTCCTCAGTTGTTTTTTTTTTCTCAAGACTAAAAAATTTCAATTTACTCAACCTCATCTTGTCAATTTTCAGTTTCCTGATCCTTTGCTGTTGGTCCAATTTCTCATAATATTCCTAAAAATAATCATTATGGGACACACTATTTAAGGTAACATCTGACCATGTTCCCATGGTTTGAAAACCATGTTTCTGCTAATGCAACCTAAAATTGCTTTTTAGCTACTATGTCATACTGTAGAATCATATTTGCTACGTTCTGAAGTCTCAAGAAAGACTTGTCAATCAATGGGGAAAAAGGAAGCCGTTGAATCTGGCCCATGTGCAGGCTTGAGGAAGCTGGGGGAGCTTCCTATTGGTTAACAGTTTGACAGCCTATAAAAGGCTGTCAGTTAAGTTTGTTACTTTGTTTGTTGTCAGCTACGTTAATAAATGGTTAGCGTTACATTGTCTCCAGCAGTTTCTTGAGGAGAATACTTTCCACTGGCGACGAGGAAGGGGATTCAGAGAATAACAGCTAATACAGAGATAATGACTGATAACGATCCCAGCATGATGGTTATACCTCCATTTGCAGCTTTTATGACCAAGTGAGAGTCGTGCGAGGCGTTTATTCAGCGCTTTGAGTGTTTCCTTATCGCCCATGACTTGACGGGGATTAGCACAGAGAGGAAGAGAGGTTACTTTTTGAGTTTATGTGGCCCGGAGATGTTCTCCATGGCCTGGGCATTGGCAGCCCCTGCCTCCGTGCAGACAGTGCCTTGGGAAGTCTTACTAGCCAAGCTAAAGGGACACTACACACCGGCTCCCTCCCGTTTTGCTAGACGTTTCGCATTTCGCCGGTGTGTTCAAAAGGAAAATGAGACTGTCAGCCAATTCATGGTAGCTCTCAGACAAGCAGCAATTTATTGTGAGTTTCCAGATCTCGGCGAGGCATTACTGGAGCAACTAATTTATGGTAGCAGGGATTTAAGGCTTCAGCGCCGCCTGTTAGCTAAAACAGAGCTAGCCTTAGCCGTGCCTTTAGATGAAGCTTGAGCGGCTGAAAAGGCAGCCCAGTCCGCTGCTGTAATTCAGAAATGTCAAGCCTCCCACATGCCATCCTCAACAGCAGCCGAAGTTAACCAGCAGTCTACTGAGGAAGCAGAGGAGAAGCAAGTGAGTGTCGAAATAGCACGTATCAATTTGACAAGGGATGGTAGATGGAAGCCAGCCACGAATGCTGCTCAGGCAAGCTGCCTGAGTTGTGGAGGGGACCATCTGTGGTCCAATTGCCAGTTTAGATCAGCTGTCTGCCGGCATTGTGGGAAGACGGGTCACCTAGCCTATGTCTGCTATGCCAATCTGCCTGCTACAGATGTTGGTCGTAATGGGAATAGAGAGGCGCAAAGACGATCAGGCCATGCCAGGGAGACCTGCAACGCCATCGACTGGGACAGCGAGGAAGAAGGAACTGTCAACACAGCCTCTGAAGAAAAACCCAGCTGTCAGAAGTTGTTTACCACTGTTGTAATTGAGGGATCTCCTTGTAAAATGGAGATCGACACGGGGTTGGCGAGATCCATTATTTCCTGGGGCAGCCTTAAAAGAATCCTGCCCACAATTTCTAGAGCAGAGTTAGTCCCAACTAGCTGCATTTTAAAGGATTACCAAAAAAGGGTTATTCCAATTGTGGGTAGTGGTCAATTTCAAGTGGAGCATGGCAATTTTAAGGGCACACTACCATTAGTAGTTGTTGAGGGTCCGCTTGCTTTACTCTTGGGATTAGATTGGTTTGAGGCATTGGGGTTCTCTATTGCAGGAATTCACACTACAGAAATTGCTGCTGGGTTTGAAGACCTGACATGGGCATTTGAGGACGTTTTTAGCAATGAATTGGGTAAATATAATGGAACACCAATTTCTTTTAATCTAGATCCAAATGTAACACCCATTAGGCTTAAAGCTAGGCGGGTTCCTTTCGCGCTGCAGGAAAAAGTGGATGCGGAGCTAGATAAACTAATTAGGCAAGGAATATTAGAACCAGTAGATTACGTGAAGTGGGAGACCCCAATAGTAATACCAATTAAATCAAATGGATCCATAAGGATATGTGCTGACTATAAAACAACAATCAATAAAGGATTGCAAGCACATCCCTACCCAGTACCTGTAGTGCAACACCTGTTGCACTTGTTAGGTCGTGGACGCCTGTTTGCTAAGCTTTACCTGTAGATGATGCAACGGCAGATGCCCAAACTATCGTTACACATAGGGGAGCATTTCGCTGCCGTAGACTCCAATTTGGAGTCTGCGTGGCTCCCGGCATTTTTCAGAGCATCATGGAACGGCTACTACAGGGGTTACCTGGAGTATTACCATACTTTGACGATGTGCTCATCACAGCACAGAGTCAGGGGAAGTTACTAAATAAACTTAAAACAGTTTTCCTCCGTTTCAGGAAGGCTGGTCTGAAATTGAAGAAAAATAAGTGTGAAATTGGAGTGCAGGCGGTAGATTTCCTCGGATTTCATATTGATGCCCGAGGTAGCAATAGCAATAGCAGTTAGACTTACATACCGCTTCATAGGGCTTTCAGCCCTCTCTAAGCGGTTTACAGAGTAAGCATATCGCCCCCACAGTCTGGGTCCTCATTTTACCCACCTTGGAAGGATGGAAGGCTGAGTCAACCCTGAGCCGGTGAGATTTGAACAGCAGATAACAGTCAGCTGAAGTGGCTGCAGTACAGCACTCTAACCACTGTGCCACCTCGGTATTAACCCAGCCCCTTCAAAGATAGCAGCTATTAAGATAGCTCCAGCTCCAAACAATAAGACAGAGTTACAAGCTTTCTTGGGTTTATTAAACTTTTATGCCATGTTTTTACCCCATAAGGCTTCTGTAGCGAAACCTTTACATTGATTGTTAGACGCATCTACGACTTGGAAATGGGGCAATCGTGAGGAACAAGCATTCACGGCTGTCAAATCGCTCCTGACGTCGTCTGCTGTCCTCATGCAATACAATGAGGCACTACCTTTAATATTAGCTGTGGACGCCTCTCCTTATGGCATAGGGGCTGTACTCAGCCATAGATGCCCAAATGGCAGTGAGGCTCCAATAGCATATTTTTCGCGTTCATTGTCCAAGGCGAAAAGAAATTACAGTCAGTTGGACAAAGAAGCGCTGGCAGCAGTGGCTGGAATCAAACGGTTCCACCACTATCTATATGGTCGCTCTTTTACAGTCAGACCGACCATAAACCGTTGCTTGCCATAATTGCAGGAGACAAGCCAACTCCTGCAATTCTGTCACCTCGGATGTATCGATGGACTGAATTCCTTGCAGCATACAGCTATCAACTGGAATATAGACCAGGAAAACACATGGGGCATGCTGATTCTTTAAGTAGATGTCTGTTGCCTTAGAAGGCTCAAGACCCAGCTCCAGCTTCAGAAGTCTTTTAATAGAGGACTTAGAATTACCACTCTCTGCTTCTGATATAGCAAGCCATTCTAAAAATGATCCTATTTTATCGCAAATAATTGAATGGGTCACTAGGGGTTGGCCATGCAGGAGGGCAGTCTGAACAGTTTTTGCCATTTTGAAAGAGGCTCCTGGAACTGTCAGTAGTAAAAGGGTGTATTTTATGGAGAAACAGAGTGGTAGTTCCACAAAATTTAAGAGTGCAAATTCTACAACGTCTACATGAGGGGCATCCCGGCATAGCTAGAATGAAAGCATTAGGCCGTAGCTACGTCTGGTGGCCCAATCTGGATGCAGAAATAACAAATTGGGTAGCCAATTGCTCTCCTTGTCAATCATCACACCCTAATCCAGCAGCTGCTCAACCTAGGGTTTGGGAATTACCACAATCTCCATGGGCAAGAATTCATATAGATTTCGCTGGGCCAGTAAAGGGGCATACATTTTTAGTTGTGGTAGCTGCATTTTCAAGGTGGGTGGAAATTGCATCCATGAATACCACTACATCAGAGGCCACTATTAAAGAATTACAGAAACTATTTTCCACTCACGGACTACCGGACACCTTAGTGTCTGATAATGGGCCGCAATTCACATCAGCAGTGTTCCAAGCTTTTTTAGCAGGCTTAGATATAAGACATGTATTGGTAGCGCCTTATCATCCAGCCAGTAATGGTAGAGTGGAACAGGCAGTCCGTGCAGCTAAAGACACTTTGCAACGTTTGGGGTAAGGTCCGTGGGAACAGAAAATAAATAAGTATTTATTAGGACAACATTCAACACCTTGCCCGATAACAGGTAAAAGTCCAGTGGAGTTGTTAATGGGACGGCATCTTCGCACCGTTTTAGACAGGTTACACCCGCATTATCATGCAAATGCGGCTCCAGAGTTGACAGAACACACTCGGAAGTTTAAGTTGGGGGAAAGAGTATATGCTAGAAATTACATAGGGGATCCTAAATGGGTACCAGGTCGGGTAATTCAAATAACTGGCCCGTGTTTTATAGGGTCCAATTAGAGGATGGCCGGCAATGGAGACGCCGCATAGATCAACTGTGGCGCTGCAATGAACAGTTAATACCGCATGATATTACCCCAGCGTTGAATTATGCATCATTGCCACCGCTTTCAGAAGACAGAAATGTGTGTCCAGCCTGCTACCCATCCAGTTTCAACGCATCTACCTTTCCAATATCTTTGTCACGTGAGCCCTTACCTGTTGAACTATACCAGCCAGAAGGGGAGGGCCCATTAGAGGAGCCTGCGGAGGAGGCGGCAACATCAGTGAAGAGTCAAGAACAAACGTCTGCTTCAGCGGAACAGAACGGAGTGCAGAGATCGGAAAGGATATCCAGGAAGCCCGCATATCTCAGAGACTATGTGTGTTCCATCCAGGGGGAAGGAGTGCTACGTTCTGAAGTCTCGAGAAAGACTTGTCAATCAATGGGGAAAAAGGAAGCCGTTGAATCTGGCGCATGTGCAGGCTTGAGGAAGCTGGGGGAGCTTCCTATTGGTTAACAGTTTGACAGCCGCATATAAAAGGCTGTCAGTTAAGTTCGTTACTTTGTTCATTGTCAGCTACGTTAATAAATGGTTAGTCTCCAGCAGTTTTTTGAGAAGAATACTTTCCAATATTCACCTTGTATTCAATGACAAACCAAGGATTTTTAAAATTCTTTCTTTATCACGTGTGCTATTACCAAGCCAGGTTTCCCTCATCTTATGACTAGTTGATGCTTTATATGTAGTTTTTACCTATTGATTTTAATTCCTACCCATCACATGATTCACATTCACATTTACATTCATTCATTACAAGCACATTCTTCTCAGACGTGTTCTTGCGGTTCTTCATCTACATAATGCCTATCATAGTTTCTTAAATTCTCTTCAACAACATTGTTTCCTTAGCTATTCACTTGCAACTTTCTTTCCCATTGCAATCCTCTTTCATGCACTGAAAATGAGAGAAAATGCCACCTGGGTCCCCATGTTCTTCTTAGAACTTCAAAATCTGGAAGGTATAATTTATCCCATTTGGATTGACTAGATAAGGAGTGCCTTTTAGTAGATTTGATTAGCCTTGACAATTGTTTCATTCTATTTACTATCCATAATTCCAGGAAGCATCAGTATTATTCTTAGTATTATGAAGTAATCAAATATTTACTGCACTATAGAGATGTCCCCTCCTATTTGTCTTCTTGCAATAGTGGTAGGATATGACTGGTATGCCCCGGTACGGGCGTACCGGTACCTGTGGGAGCACCAGGTACCGTTCCAGTACGGTGCTCCGGAGTGCCCACCCGCCTGCCCACTCTTCTTACCTGTATTTGAGCCAATTGGGGCTTCCACGCCTGCGCACGGAGCGTACAACGCCTGCACGATGCTCCGATGAGCAGCTGGAGCATCGCATGCGGTAAGTACATATGCGTGCACTTGCGCGCGTGCTGAGTGCATGCATGTGGTGGACCCCCAGCTCCATTGCACCATACCGGTTGCACCGGGATCCGGAACCCACCACTGTATTGCAGGTAATACTTGTATTCCCTTCTGTTCTTGAGGCTCCATCATTTTATTTCCTATTCAGTCTAGTTCCTTTTTCTTTCTCAGAACCTGTACTGAAAACTGTTTTTGAATTTCAGTGAAACATAACAGCTTTTAAATTTGTTCTTACTTTTCTATTGGATTCTGCTCCTTGTGGAGAATTGCTTATCTATTAGCTCTTGTTATAAGATCTTTGCTGGGTAAATGGTCTTCATTTTCTTTTTTGAACTGATGCACTTTTTTGAGCCATTTACTTTTTTCCTCACATCCCTTTTACCATATCCAAAAATGAGCTTTATTCTCCTTAGTTATTTTCGAATTCAAGGGTCATACAGATACATTTTATGTTCATTATTTTTAAAGCATGTTAATTTTTATTTACATTTCTAGTTTCAAGATACCCTTTACTAAACCATAATATTGTGCAAAGTTTTGACTTAAATGTACTACTGCATTGTTTTACCATATTTTTTCTGCAATGGGTTCTCTTTAGCAATCTAATTTCTTTTTCTTGATTGTAATGCTGTTCAAAGACTCTAAAAAAGAAAAAAATGCTAATTCTTTTCCTTAAACGTATTGCAATGAGTTGCAATGAGTTTTCATTTGCTGTATAAACATGCTTTTAATTTTATTTGGCGTAATATGCCACATAATTTGTAAGTTACGACTGCAGAAATACCACCACACATTTTCTCTTCTATTCTTGAACTACGCAGAGAAATTCGTATCTGCCTTATATTCTCCCCACAATCTCTATGGCAGTCTCTACTTACTCATCAAAGTGGTAATGTTTCAATTATTCAGGAGGGACAATCTTTGCAATCCGAAGCTATTCAGGAAATTCTATGAATAGTTATAACTAAAAGCCCTCACAATGCTTATAATTCTGCACCAAATAAAATGATGTTTTTACACTAAATGCATTTCAGCTCATACAATACATTGCTTTCTTGACTGCACACTGGTTCTATTGAACTAGAAGATGCTTGAAACTTTCATCACTGTAGAATTTTTAATAAAGTTGTGGTACTACATTTGTCAATTCTCATTTTACAATACAATCACAATTTGAAAATGTGTTCAGAAAGAGAGAGGGGCTGTTAGTTACATTTTAAGCCAACAATCTAATAGTAGGAAATTGCCCGCACTGAATTTTTCTTGTATATACAGCTGTGTGAAAAAGTCCTGCATGCTTTCAGTTTTAAGCTGTATTTACATGTTTAATCAACCTTTCACTCATAGAAACCACATAAAATTAGTACTTTGATGAAAATTTCTCTAGTCGGATTAAGATGCATAATTTGTATTAATATAACCAAAATCTTTTTAAGGTTTTGAGTGAGTTTATGTCCTAAAACAAACACAACTTGAATTTTCGAGAATGTTAGGATCGAAAGTAGCCAATCAGCAGTGAGCTTTGGCTGACCAATCAAAATACACAGAGGCTAAATCTATGAGCCAATCAATGTTGTCATACTCTCTGATTATAAATAGGCATGAAAAGCATTGAGAAATTTAATTTAGCTCTGGCTGCGGGCAAGGATGAAGGCCTTTGCTTTCACCAATACTGAGCAGTGGCATCGCATCATTGTGCTTCATGAAGAGAGTTACTCCTGTACAGAAATAGCCAAGAGAGTGAAATGCCTTTGCACCACAGTGAGCAGAGTGGTTTAAAAACACCAAATAGCTGGTTCAGTTGATGATAGGCTCCGCTCTGGGAGACCAAGAAAGTTGACAAAATGACAAGATCTGGTTCTGCAATGCATTTCGATGGCTGACAGGAAGCTCACCTCACCTCAGATTACAAGAATTCAGGGTGAAACATGTGATGCAAAAGTGTGCACAAGCACAGTGCGTCGCAGACTGCTTGCCAGAGGGCTCAAAAGCTGCAGGGCTCAAAGTAAACCTTTGCTCACAGATGCTCACCACTCTCGTCGATGTGTGTAGGCAAAGAAATATGCTGTGGATCAACGAACAATGGGCCAAAGTCATCTTCAGTGACGAGAGCAATTTCTACTTGTCTGGGAATCAGTGCAGTAAGCATGTCAGAAGATTTCCAGCTGAAAAATGTAGGTTGTAGTGCCTGAATCTTTCTGTGAAGCATCCATTGCATGTGATGATCTGGGGCTGCATCGCTGCTTCTGGTTTTGGTTGGATACATATCGTGCAGGGAATTATGCATTCCAAGCAGTATGTTGAAGTCCTGGAAAAGACCATGGTTCCTTCAGCAACTTGTATGGAAGGGCTTTTACTTCCAGGATGACAACACTTCTTGTCATTGAGCCAAGTCCATCCAGCAGTGGATGAAGAAGCATTGTGTTCGACTCCTGGATTGGCCAGCTCAGAGCCTGGATTTAAACTCAATTGAGAACTTGTGGGCCAAGATTGGTTATGAAATAAGCAAGAAGCATCCAAAGACCAAGCAGGAGCTGATTTAATCCATTATTGCAGCCTGGCACCACGTTGTCACCAAAGATCACGTGCAAAGGCTTATACAGTCTATGCCGAAGCGATGCCGCCTGGTGACAAGCAATAAGGGCTGGCCAATTTCATATTAGTAACCATGTTTGGTTACCTAAATGGTCCTTTTCAGGGCCACAACAATAAAAATGTTAACAAAATACTAGCATCGGCCTTAGTAATTGCAACATGTATGCCACTGGGTATGCATCAGCTAATCTCTTTTCATAGTCATTGTAAGCATGCAAGAAAATTCACAATCCCCATCCAAACAGCACCAAATTGCAAAAAGCTTATGTTTTTCACTTAAAAACTACCAGTATTTATTTAAATATAACAATATTTTCAGAGCAGTTAGCATAAAATATCATAAAATCAATGGCCTATCCCAAAAATGTCATAAACCGTAAAGCTTGCAGGACTTTTTCACACAATTGTACTTTGGTCACCTAATGAGAAGGAAGGACTCACTGGAGAAGAGCCTAATTCTGGGATTGATTGAGGGCAAAAGAAGAAGGAGATGACAGAGAATGAGATGAATGGATGGAGTCCCTGAAGCAGTAGGTATGAGCTTAAATAGACTCCAGAAGATGGTAGAAGACAGGAAGGCCTGGAAGACATTGTCCATGGCGTTGCGATGGCTCAGACACTTCACAACTAACAACAACAAATACTTTAATGTGTCCATATTTAAAATATTTGTCAAACTTGCAGATTATTATGTGACCTTTAAATATAGTGTATAGAAGTACCTATTAGAAAGATTCAAGACAGTGCAATAGAACCAAGGAAATTTCAGAAACAGAAAACATGGAGAATAAGGAACTTGGGAAAGTATTAAAAACAACTTGACTATATAATTGTAGCAGATAAAATAGAACAGTGCTTTTTTGTGTTTTTCCCTTTAGGTAAATAGAGGTAAATTATTCCTTCTAGAGCTTGTATCTTGTTTCTGCACATAACAAAACAATTTGTAAATGTATGACAAAATGTGATGTCTTACTGCAAACCAAAGTAGTGTGAATAAAGTCTGAGATGTCTTTTAATATGGAATATTAATACAATTCTGTATCTATATTTTATTTATTTAAATATTTGTATGGCTTGTCAGATTATATAAAACAACTCTTGGCAGCTAAAACCCTTATAAAGTATCAAACACCTAACATTCTATCTCAAGAACACATACATATGCTGGGTACATCTCCAACCTTGTACCAACTCCTGATGACAGAACCATGTCTTAAAAGGCAAGAAAATTAGGGGCTATCTGTTTCTCAGCAGAACTCCACTCTACTCCATTCCACTCCACTTCATTCCATTTCATAAGATACGTGCCACTTCAAAAGCCCTACTTCTAGGTCCCATTTTTAATAAATGGCAACTGGAATATATCCGCTCAGTCTGGGATGGGTAAATGTCCCTGGCCATAAATAACACAACCCACGTGGCCAGGAAGGCCCAACAGAGACTCAATTTCCTTAGGGCCTTGCACAAAAAACCCTTTTACCGGTCCACAATAGAAAGTGTCCTCACTTATTGCATCACGGTATGGCATGCTGGTTTGACAACCTCAGATAGAAAAACATTACAGAGGGTGGTGAGCACAGCACAAAGCATTGAGGGCTGTCTCCTGATACCTCTAGATAAGATCGCTAGGCTTGCTGCCTTAGAAGAGTGAGGAAAATCCTCAGGAACGACTCACACCCTGGATGGCACTTCTTTACCCTCCTACCATTGGGAAGGAGATATATAGAAACATAGCCAGCCACACAAACAGGCTGAAGATCAGTTTCTATCCGTGTGCTGTCAGACTCCGGAATGCAAAATAACATCATAACTACATAGTATGATGGACTTGCAGGGCTGGCACAACGTGTAACATGTTCACACTGGTGAAACAGGACTGGGGGTTTGTTAATATGATTTATTGGGTTAGGGATTTTCTGTCTTCACTGTGAGTTGAGTTGTATTGTGTGTGTGTGCACTGAGGGAGCTCAACCAACCTCATTGTACCTATATTGTGCACTGAAAAATAATGAATTATAATAATCTCTTATTATTCATTATTCATAATCTCTGATTATTCATTCATATTTTATCCATGAGCTAGTTAGTTAAAACTGTAGCTATATAAATATACCAGATTACAGAAGGTTGGTAAACATTAATAAATTTTAGTAAGTATAAATGAGTTAGAAAAAAAATCCTATCTGTTCAGTCATTGCCAGTTCTGTAATTTTCTGATTGAACCATTAAAGTATTTATTTCCCCAGCAGCCTTTAATATATCGTATCTAAGAGCCTGCATGGATGATTGTAAAACTATTTATCACGAATGTGAATTTTCTCTTTAATCTTGTCCTATTTTCATTTTTCCTTATTTTTTTTTTTAAAGTTTTTTTCCCTGTGTCAACATAATGATCATTCAAGAAATAATTCTGCTATTCCCAGAAGATTTTGTGAGACATATGAAAGAAAATATTATTTGCTATTTAAACTGTTATCAGTCCCTCCTGGGATTTATTTGAGTAAATTACTTCTACTTTTGGATCAATATATAATAATAAAAATAATGTAATAATACCCAAAATATAAATTTTAGAGATACTACAATTACAAAAGCATGCTTACAGGCAAAACCATGTCACTGAATTATAGTGCAACATGGTAATGATAATAGTGGAGAAAAAGGTTGCAGGAGGGACAGAAAGCTCTATATGTCAAGTTTACAAAAGGATTTTTGCTGCATATTTTTTGTCAACAAGTTTCATGAACAGATTCCCCCCAGTGTCTAATAAACATATTGTTTAATATAATGTTGTTATAAGATTCTGTGTCAATAGGGGATGAGAAAAATATATTAATATCCAGAAATAAGTTTTTAGATTGAAAGATAAGGGAGCTGAGGGAAATTGGCAGTTTAAAAATAGGAAATAAAAGCAAATAAATAAATAAAATGTTTGTATGTTCTTATTTCAAAGTAACTAAGCCTACAATCACTAGTGATTAAATGGAATGTGGCTTTCCAAAGTACATATACAGAGGATTTTCCAGTAAGTTGTTTAAAATATTTTCTTTTAATGCTCTGATTTTTTTTCTGTATAAAGCTGTATAAAAATTACACTTCTGAGTGCTTTTCTTTTAAGATTGTTTGGGCCAAGTAAAATCCTAAAGCAATCAAGAATCAAAGTTAAATTTGTTTGAAATGGAAAAAAAGATTCACCCAACAAGCTACAGGCTAACTTGTATGCTCATAAATTCTACATTGTGTTGTTTCTAAAGAACTAGTACATTTGTTCCTTGTACTTCTCAATGCCATTGTATCTTTACATTTTCAGTTAATTAATAAAACTCAACTTGATAGTATCTACCAGCACGTTCATACTATTAATAGCATAGTGTCTTCTCATTAGATATTGATTATTTCCTGTAGGCTTAGGCCTTGTTTTCTCTTGTCCTGCCTGCATTAATTGTTGCTTTTATATCTTTCAAACCTTTCATTATTAATTGCTGTGCTGTACAGTGCATCTCTCTAAAAATAAAAGGGTGGTAGATGCCTTCAGTCTTTCCCTTTTTATACTTATAAGCTATGATTAATAATATGTGTTTAGTATTGTATAATATAGGATTATAAACTCTTCAAATTTTCAACACAAGATGTTAGCGGCTATTCTTCTGTTGTAATAATTAATGGTTATTTTCTTTAAAAAGTAGAAGAAATGTTTTTTTTATACATTCACAAAAATGTGAGATATTTGCTATGTATATGGTCATACTGAGTCTTTAATGTCCAGACTTTTGTTTGGAGCACAGATTACATATATTAAACCTTTATTAAATATGTACTTAAACAATTTATATCCCTGTCTCTTTCAGAAAAGCGCACAAGGTTAAAGTAACAATTTAACAAACCAAATCATAATTCTAAGGTTGCAAATCACAAAACCAACTTGTAAGGAGACCAAATGAACAAGCAAAGGTGATCCCAATCCCTGAGAAAATAGCTAGATTGTTAATACCTTACAAAAAGATAGGAGGGTTAGGGTCATCCAGATCTCCAGAGGAATGCTGTTCCATAAGCAAAACTGTCACAGAGAGGGAAGTCCAACAATGTGTTGTTTAATTGAATGGATCAAGGTTATGCTGTCCTTGCTGAATCTAGTGAGGCAAGCAGAGACTATGGGACAGATGCCTCTTCCTTGCCTAAGGAAATATTGGTGGATATCATCAACATGGATCAACTGTTGGACAATTCAAGGAGATGGAATGTTTGGTTTAATAGACAGAAGGAAAAAAGATGTGTATAAAGGGACATACAGAGTTGATAATAGAAACAAGCAAACAAAAAAGATTTGTTGTAATAACTGAAAGTAAAAAAAAAAAGTAATGTTGAGTGATGCAGGAAACATTTACAAGTGACCTGTTTATAAAATAAAGTTATAAATATCCATGGGATAGAGATGTTTCTTACATTTTTCCAACATAGATCAGCTGAAAAATATTAAAGTTGATTTAATAAGAAATGTATATTTTCAAAGCAAATTCATTAAGTGAACTATCCTTTGTTATTTGATCTCCAGTTCCTACTTTACATGAAAGCAAAGACAAGTGTGAAGGGCAAAGCTTAACTTTAATAAATACAGCATAGATTTAAAGAATATGTATGTATGTATGTATGTATGTATGTATGTATGTAGAGCCGAGGTGGTGCAGAGCCGAGGTGGCGCAGTGATTAAATGCAGCACTGCAGGCTACTTCAGCTGACTGCAGTTCAGCAGTTCGGCTGTTCAAATCCCACTAGGCTCAAGGTTGACTCAGCCTTCCATCCTTCCGAGGTGGGTAAAATGAGGACCCGGATTGTTGTTGGGGGCAATATGCTGACTCTGTAAACGGCTTAGAGAGGGCTGAAAGCCCTATGAAGCGGTATATAAGTCTAACTATTGCTATTGCTTGCTTGCTTGCTGTATGTATGTCAGGGACGTGCACTAGAGGCAGGGGAGGTGGGGCCTCACCAGTCTCCTGAGGGAAAGGAAAGAATTTTAAAGAAGTTTTTTAAAATAATTAAATCCAGGGTAGTTGCTACCAGATTCCAAGTCACAGTGGCTTGCTGTTTACTTAGTGTTAACTATAGGAGGAGGCCAGAGAACTCGGAGCCTCCTTTGCATAAGGAATTTTTCGCCTTTAAAAGTTAACAAAGGGTTAAAAAGCAAAAAAATTCATATGAAAAGGAGGCAGTGATTCTCCTGTCTCCTGATCTGGGAGCAGCGAATCATGCCTTATGAGCATGCTTACGTTGAGCACGCTTACGTTGGGCGGACAAGAGGAGAGTTGAGAGAGTTTCCACAGCTGGAAAAGGTATGTAGATCGGACGGAGGGAAGGGGGATTCAAATTTATTGTAAATTAATGTTTTATTGTGAGGAATTTTTGTGTGTGTGTGTGTGCGTGCGTTTCTTTCTTCACAGTGGTGGGGTCGGAGGAGGCGGGGGGCGAGGCGGCGGAGTGCAGAGGCGGAAGGGACATTCTTGCCACTGTGTCCCAACAGGCCAGGCATCTCATGTTTATTTCTGCCATAAACGTGAGATGCCTGGCCTGTTGGACACAGTGGTGGCGGGGGAAGGAATGGGCTTAATCAAGCTTAACATCATTTTCCAACAACTGCGTGTAGCAACACTTTTGCTTCTCGAAATGGCGAGCCTGCTGTATTGAAGGAGACGCGGAGCAGAGCGGAGAGGGTGCTCAGGCCGTGAGTAGAGCTGGTTGAGAAGCCGAAGGGGGCGTGGGGCGTCCGTGGACCGAGGCGTTTGCTAGAGCACTTGGAGACGAGAGAAGCGAAAGACGAGGCCGTCTTCTCGGGGCTCCCGGGCAACAAAAAGCAAGCTAGCTCTGACTCGCCTTTGGGAGATCCATCTTTATAAATCAAGGCGCGTCTCTGCCTGAAAATGAAAGGGGCGCTTGACCTCATAAGGGTACAAGCGGGCAACGCTTGGAAGGTTCCGTTTAGACTGGCCCTTTGTGCATGGCTGAGTTTACTCCTGAGTAAAGTTCATTACATTCGGTGCCTACGAACAACGGCAGAAGAGAGAGAGGCCTTATTATCCAACACGCTTTAAACAAAGGCTTATCGCAATTTTAGCCTGTAGTGACGGAGAGGGAAGTTTTTGTCGCCAAAGAGCAGCTCCGCGGTGTCCTCTTCAATCGGACGCACGCAAAGCGTTTGTGTTGCACGGGGAAGGATAGACGTGTGTTTTGACTTAGTTGGAAGAGGGAAGAATGCAGGGCCCTCCCTCCGTAGGTTTGAACCTGGGAGGAACTGGATTGGGCAACCTGAGAGCTCCGCCTGACACCCGAAGGGCTTTGCAGGAAGAAACGCGGCTTGAGGCGCAAGGACGGTCCTGACTGTGGGGCGAAGAGGAGTGTGGGAGGGTGTTCCAAGAGCCCCCCTCCTCTTTTGTCACTCCACAAGCCAGACCCACGGCGGCAAGAGGCTCCGCTCTGCTTCTATCGCCCCCCCTCCACTCCAGAGAAGCCGACCGTGGGCAAGTCTCCGCAGCCCCGGTTCCATCTCCAAGCAGCCCCGGGAGGAAACGGGCCAGCCCCGCTTCCCTCCCCGGACTTTCCGGCAGTGGAGGACCTGCATTCCCCTCCTCCTTCCAAGCCCCGAGTGGCCAGCCTCAGCTCCCGCCGCTTTCTTCCAGAGCTCCGGCAGGCCTGCCGAGGAGGATCCCGGACAAGGCTGGAGCGAGAGCCGCAGAGCGAAAGGCTGGCCACTCGGGGGTTGGAAGAGGGAGCGGAATGCGGGTCCTCCACTGCCAGAAAGTCCAGGGAGGGAAGCAGGGCTGGCCTGTTTCCTCCTGGGGCTGCTTGGAGAGGGAACCGGGGCTGCAGACACTTGCTGGAGCCTCTTGCTGCTGCGGGCCTGGCTTGCGGAGTGCCAAAAGGGAGGGGGCCTCTTGGAACACCCCCCACCCCTCTTCGCCTTTCACCTCCACGGCTCTCTCTCCAGCCTGGGCAGGAACCGGCGCTCTTCTGCTGCGGGCAGGATGTACTCATGGTGGCCTGCGGCTCCGGCCCCTGCAAGGTGAAAGTATTTGCCCTGAGGGGCAGGCAAAAGCCGAAAGAAAGCGGCCCACCACTTCTGTCTGACTTAGAGGCGCCCCGCAGCTGGGTCAGACATAGCTGCAGGGCACGGGACGCCTCTATTTCGGACATAGCTGCTGCCGGGGGAGGTGGGCAAAAGCTGCTTTCTTTAGAGTTTAGAGTAATTTATTTATATGCCGCCCTTTTCCCTGGGGGGACTCAGGGCGGCTTACAACTCGAAGGGGGGGGGGAACAAACAATTAACACATAAGACAGTACATCATTAAAAGCACAACATTCATACTATTCGGGTGGGTTACAGTCTTTAACCCCAGGCCTGACGGGATAGCCAGATTTTAAGGGCTGTGCGGAAGGTCTGGAGGGTGGTGAGGGTACGAATCTCCACAGGGAGATCGTTCCATAGGGTCGGAGCTGCCACCGAGAAGGCTCTCCTCCGCGTAGTTGCCAGTCGACATTGACCGGCAGATGGGACTCGGAGGAGGCCTAATCTATGGGATCTAATTGGTCGGGTGGAGGTAATTTATTTCTTTTTGCCTCACCAGCCATAAGCTTCACCGCACGTCACTGATGTATGTATGTATGTATGTATGTATGTATTGCACTTGGTATGAGTCGATAGAGAAAGGAAGCAGTATGCTTCCTCCCATATTTGGGCATACCAGGGGTTGTGACACAATATATACCTATTTCCCTGGCCTAGCTGATAAAGGAGGAGAGCCTGTGGCTTAGTGGCTAACACAACTGCCTAATATGTAATACAGCACAGGTTCAAATCCCAGTAAGGGTATGGCTAGCTGATGAGAGCTAAATAGCTTGAGATAGATCTATACTAGTCTCCCTTTATTTATTTATCAGCACAAATGTAACAAAGGCAACATTAAAAATAATGGCTTCCTGTCTGAATGGTCTCTTGGGATGAGCCGATAGACAGAGAAAGGAAGCAGTATGCTTCCTCCCATATTTGGGCATACCAGGAGTTGTGACACAATATATATATTGTGTCACATGTGTGTGTGTGTGTGTGTGTGTGTACACGCACACATACACATACACACATATCTCTTTTATTAATTTAATGCAGAAAATTGTCCCAGAGTCCAGCACCAGAAGGAGATTTCTGCAAAAAAAGGATTTTTGGCAGCATAGGAACCTGAAAGACTACATAAAATCAATCAATCAATCAATTAATTAATTAATGTGTGTTCTTCTGTAACTTTAAAATATTGCATTTTTTCTTTTCATCAAACAAAAAAAAACCCAGACATAAAATTAGTACAAAGTATAAAACAATGTTTATACGTTTATTCAAAAATCAAGATTTTTTTATTACAACTAAAAGCCATGGAAGAAGATCTGATTTTAATAGCAAACAGGACAAAAATATCTCATTAAAATAAGTGAATTGTATACATTTACATGGGGACTTCACTCTGCAACAGTTCTATGTCATTTAGGAATGTATATAGCAAGGTGAAAGAAAATCAATGAAGGAGGAGCTGCACAATGTTGTAGTGTCAGGAGTTGTTTATTAACCTTTGATTTATAAGGAAGATTGATGTATTTACTGTACATTTTGCATTTGGTATACAATAGCAACATTTTCTTCTTTCCTAATTTGTTTGTTTGTTTGTTTGTTTGTTTGTTTATTATTCATATTTCTAAACCACCCATCTCCCTCAAAGAGGGGCTCTCTCCCTATTAAGGGAGGGAGTGTGTGTGTGTGTGTGTGTGTGTGTGTGTAGATAGATAGATAGATAGATAGATAGATAGATAGATAGATAGATAGATAGATAGATAGATAGATAGATAGATAGATAGATAGATTAATAGATGGGTGGGTGGGTGGGTGGATAGATAGATAGATTGCAGGTGGGGATGTCAGAATCTTCAAGATGGTGGTTTCTGTGTGCTGATGACACAAAAGGATTGGTTTCAGTATTGAGATCACACACATTATTTTCCAAATGTTGATCTGCTCTTGCAGATGTTCCTATGGCTGTGCATGCACATACATCAATATAAATCTATGAAAAGTTTTTAAACAACTGAGCATGCAAAAATGATGAGCTGCTTTTCAGATGAGAAAATAGGTGTTTTGTATGTGTTCCCATGTGCTTTGAAGCATTGCTTTAGATTTAGAAAGACTATGCAGCCTGTCTCTGGAACAGTTTATCCTCCCAACTACAAGATACTTTTGTTACATGGAATATTATTCTGAAGAGGTACAGTCTGTTTTTCAGTCTCAGGATTACTTTTCATTCTGACAAAGGTAAGGCCTTCACTTAATTAATAAATAAAAAAGGGACACAATTGATATCAACCTTTCATGATGAAAGAGCATAAAAAAGAGAATGAAACAGCTGTTCTCCTCTGAGAAAAGTCAGGATGATTTTCTGGTTTTGGCATAAATACTACTTGAATTAAGGAAAGGGGATGGTTGGAGGGGGAGAGAAACAAAGTTTCTTTGAAAAAGAAGGTAGTTTCTGTGCTGCAGATTTAAAATGCAGAAATAACAAGAAGTGACATTGTTGATGTGGTCTTGAAAAGAAACACACATGGTCAAAAGTTTAATTTTAAACATGTTTTTTTAAACATTAATTTTAACATTTCTTTGAAGTTTTTATTTATTTTTCCTAATGAATGTAGGATTTAAGACAATCAAAATGGCATGTTGCCCTGTTACTGAGATTCATTTCTTAGTATAAAGTCTGTTTTTATGATCCGATTTCAAGAACCTTCCTGATATTCACAAATTCCTATCAGACAATCTACTCAGTTATTACCAGAGATTCCCATTGTTCTTGGCAAACTGACCTTTGCTCTTTGGCTCCAATTAAAATCAGTTTCATATTCTTTCATAGGATGAATGATAATTGGAACTGTGACCCTTTAGCAGCACTAAATATTATTTTTCCCAGTTTTTATTTTTGATTCTACATTACTAAGGACACCATATAATTTGATTCGCAATCTATTTTTAATGTAGGTTTCTTAATTGTACACTTTTTTCACTTAACATAAAAAAAAATCAGAAACAAGGGAAAAACTAGAGAATGCATGGCAATATGGTTTATTTAATTTTTACCATTGCTACTTTTTACCCCAATTATTTTTCAACCTGGAATGTGTTGGTAACTAGAGAATGGAATTTGTTGTGGTTGTTTTGCAGTACCTGCTTTTCTTTTCACAATAGTTCAAGTGTTAAAATATCTGAGATTTATTTTTCATTTTTAGAAACTCGCATGTCTCACATTTGAAGCAATGCTCTGTTCAGCTATCCTTTCAGGGTTAGACACCTAATGACAGAAATATAAAGGTCATGCTCTTTAAAGGAGATGCCTCCAAATACAGAAAGTGCCTTGCTTTACTTACTCCCTTATTTTGATTTGGAACACATTCATGACTTTTGCTTTATTTGAGTTCTCGGATCTTCATTTGTCAGACATCCCATTTGAGTAGGCTTTGATATTTGAACAGGCATGCATTTGAACTATTGCAATCCAAATGCCAATTGCATAGTGTAAAATATTGACATTTCCATTTGGGGGATTAAATCTGTATTTCAATACTGAAAGGAATTCATTTTTTTAAAAAAAAGAAGAATTAGTGTTTTAAAAACAAACCAAATTTTATAAGTATGTAAGATCTAATTTAACTATGTTTTATAATGTTAAATGCTAATGCAGAAAATAAGAATCAAGGTTTCTTATCATATCGAGAAATAGGAACTATTACGCTCTGCTTTAATTTTCCATACTAACTGGAATATTTGTTTTTATTCTAACAAACACAGAGACACATATATATCTTATCAGTCTTTAGGTATTATTTATGCCTCTTTTATACTTGCATTGGGATCCTGGCATGCACATGGGAAGATCCTGTTATGCAATGGTGCATTTATCATTGTGATGAAATTATCAAGATTCATAGGACACCATGAGAACTGAGCTACTTATTGTTTGGTATCCAGCTTTGTCTTTTCCCTCATCTATTGAACTGTGAAGCTGTTCAGTCTAAAGTTATGAGAAATATATTAAATGCCTCTTACTCCTTTCTGAATGTCCTTCTGCCTTTAGACCTTGAATATCTTTTGAAGCATCCCAAAATGAGAACCTGTCCTCTAAAATATTGGCGGGGACAGATTCTCTAGAACTCATTTTTTCCCTGCTGAATGGATTTTCAGAAGCAAAACCATACCCAGAGATTTGTTTCTCTGTGGCATTTTTGCCACATTGTTAATATAGCCTAGAAATTATAAAGCCATGCAACCGTTTTTAAAAAGTTTTTGATTTAGATATACAACATTATAGATCTAATATTGTGATAGCAATAGCAGTGCTTAGACATATACCACTTTACTTTACAGCTCTTTCTAAGCAGTTTACAGAGTCATCATTTTGCCTTCCAACAATCTGGGTCCTCATTTTACTGATCTTAGAAGGATGGAAGACTGAGTCAAGCTTGAGCCAGTGAGAATTGAACTGCCAAACTGAAGGCAGCAGAAGTAGCTGCAGTACTTCATTCTAACCAATGCGCCACCACAGCTCAAAGAGCTCTCTTATTTTTACATTTCTTCTGCTACGCAGAGAGTTTTAGCTCTGATAGCTATGTTAGTTGAAAATGTGATGACTTTTTAATGTTTTAAAACATTTCTTTCATCCCTTTTCTGTAAATGATATAGAATGTCTAACCCAAAACCATCTCTAAATAGATTGGAATTTGGGTCTTCCCTGTTTGGTCTAATATAGTAACCACCATCTTGCATGGCTCTGTTAAATGATTTTGGAGATTTGGATTTTAAAGGATTTAATTTTAGAATATCCTTCTATGAACCAGTTTTGGAATTCACCCCTTGTGGGTTTTTGCCCCAGTTTCATTTAACTATGTTCTGTTCTAAGGCACTGGTTTTTTTTTTTTTTAAATGTTTTTGTTTTTCTGCAGCAAAAAGCGTGCTTATTTCTGCTAGTGCCATGATGGTAGTGAGCACTGATGATAGCTATGCTATCCATTCTGAAGTGTTCTTAATATAACAGGCATCACCACTTCATTGTCACTTTGAAAGCCTCTTGATGGCTTTATGTGTTTCCCCATATTGTCTAAGGATGCATATGGGTGCATAACAGACACTTAAGGAAGATAATAGCACAATAATGCACCACATTTATTTTAGCATTGGATAAAAAAGTGGGAAAGAATACAAAAGATTTTTTTGGTTTTTAGTATTTTGTACAGTTCAATTTTACATGCATTTCCTTCATAGTTGGTTCTACTAATTTCAGCTGAAGCTAAGTCCCAAGTAATAGCACATAAAATTTCACCCTAAATGGTAGGATTTTTTTTAAAAATCAAAAAAAAAATCAAGACATTCAAAAAGAGTATTACTTAGCAAGATAGGAAGTAAAGTATAGTTAATGTGCTAGAGTTTTAATTTAATGATCTAATTCCTGTCTAAGTGCTTTATTCTTCATATATTTAAAAAGTAACCAGGGCCCAAGGATATTTACCAATGTAAGGTGGAAGTGTTCTTCTAGTGGGAAACAATACATTGCAATATATAAAGATATTTGTGACACCTAAATTTTAACACTATCCCCCACCGCAGGGCCCTTTCCCAGGGTCTGACGGTCTGGATGCGGTCGGAATGGATTGTCCATAAGATGGCTCGCACTCATCTCCTGTGTTTCCTCCTTCGTGATTCCCAAATACCTGCAGGAACATTCCCCTTGATCCAATGCTCCCCAGGTATCTGGTGGCCACCACGTCTCCTCCCGCCCTGCGCAGAGTTGACACTCCGTCCAGGGTTCTCCACCCTCCCCAAGGCCGACTCACCAGCCCCCGTACTGTCGGAGTCTGGTGGCAGCTCTAACAGCTCCGGCCGAGCCCTAACACCCTGTCCAGGGTTCTCCACCCTCTCCAAGGCCGACCCACCAGCCCCCGTACTGTCGGAGTCTGGCGGCAGCTCTAACAGCTCCGGCCGAGCCCTAACACCCTGTCCAGGGTCCTCCACCTCCTCCAAGGCCAACTCATAAGACCCCTCGCCGTCAGAGTCTGGCGGCAGCTCCACCAACTCCTGCCGGGCTGCCACACTATCCCCCACCACAGGGCCCTTCCCCCGGTTCTGACGCTCGAGGTGCGGCCCGGAAGGGTTGGTGACGGCCTTCACAGAACACAGTCCAAGGCACTGGTACCCCGCCGGGATCCTAGAAACGAAGTCCTGTGCTGCGGGGACCGGGGTTGGCAAGGGCTGGAATCTTGGCGAAGCCCTCCTTGCAGACCTGGCCCATTGGCACTGGACACACGACTCCATACACTTCTGCACATCATTTCTTAAATGAGCCCACCAAAACTGACGAACTGCCAGGCGCAATGTCTGGACAAACCCCCAATGTCTCGCTGCAGAAGCGCCATTAACCTGAGAGAGCACCCGTCTATGGATGTGCCCTGCGGGAACATAGAGCCGGCCCCGATACTTCAAAAGATTCCCCTCCAAAGTCCACGGGGAAGCCGGCCCTACTTCCGCCTTCCATCGCTCCACCCATTCATTACCCTGCTGCGTATCCCGTATCAGAGACTGTATGCTCACGGGATGATAAACTGCAGCGCAGGTTGTGATGGGTAGAACAGTCTGGGGTGGAAGCGAGTTTGCAGGGTCAGATTTCTCTGATTTCCTAGGCAGGGCATCCGCCCTGGGATTCCACACCCCACGAATGCACGTTACATTGTGCGAACAGGGTATCAAAGCCGCACAAACGTGCCAGTTGTCTGACACGATAGTTCGTTGCTGAGCGACGCCCACAGTCCACGCAACCCTTCTGTTCTTCTTGGGGCAACTCCCTGCCAGGTGTCCAAGATCCCCACAGTAGAAGCACAACCCCTCAGCACGTCGTCTGTCCATCTCTGTACGTGACACTCGAGGTCTGACAGCATCCAACTCCATGGGCTCCTCCCAGTCCACTGCAGTATCTTGATGACCTGGCATGCTGGTGGTCTCCTGGAATGCACGGCAAGGCCTTCGCCTCTGCAGCCGGGCGTCTATCCGGAGGCACAAGTGGACCAACGCATCAAATGTCGGTGGCCTGTCCACCTTCGCCAGTTCATCTTGCAAGGCATCAGACAATCCGTCTTGGAAAGTGTCCATCAGAGCTGGTTCATTCCATGTTGAATCCTGGCTACGTAGCCTGAATTCACTGACATAGTCTTGCAATGAACCACTCCCCTGCTGCAGTGACTTCAGACGTCTAGTTGATGTTTCCCCCTTAATAGGATCCTCAAACATACGTTTAAAGTATTGACAAAAACCCTGGAAGTCATCCAACAAAGGGCTAGGCTGGGTTAACAAGGGAGTAGCCCAACGGGCAGCTGTGCCTGAGATCAAACTGATAATAAATCCCACCTTCGTCCTGTCAGTGGGAAAGTCCTCCGCTCTCAAACTCAGGAACAGCTGGCATTGTCCCAGAAACACGGCAAACATGGCCTGATTCCCATCAAATTTGTCTGGCATGGCTACTGGGCACTTCTTCCTTGGCTGGGGGCGTTTTGCAGCTCTCTGCAGCTGAGCAATTTGGTCAGCCAATACGGCTATTTGCTGTGTCAGTCTGGCATTTTCAGCGTACAATTGCTCCATATTTTTATGAATGGAGGTTTGTCGGGGCAGAAGTCAAACTGTTCTGACCCACCCCTCTTCGCTCGTTCACAAACGATAGCCAGACAGAACTTCAAAGGAAATATCTTTATCAGTCCCGTCTCAAGCTGGCTGCGAGCCCAAAATAAACATAGGTAAAGTGTCTGGCAAAAAGGAATAATGTATGATGGGATATAGAAGAACTGAACAAAAAAAACACATGGTATGGTAATATTTGATTGAATTAAAAAAATTTTAGAAGTAAACGGAATATAAATTGGTTTATTTGATCAAGGTTGAAATAAGATTTCTCCCACTAAGTTCTGATAATCCTTGAACTTTTTGATTACATCAGGATAGAAAAGTTGATGTTTTATTGATTTGTGTTTACATAAGGAATGGAATAGGGGATAAAGAGCTATCTGGTTAGAACCTTAGAGTGGATGAAAATTTCCTAAATTTGAGTACTTCTTGTGAAAAAATGTTGGAATTTGCTTCTTTATACATTCTTGTTTAAATTATACTCTTCTTTTCTTTTTCTTTATGCCATTTTTCCTGCACTTTTTATTTATTTCTTGTTTTTTTCTTTTTCTTTAAGTTTAGTTTGTACTACTTTTTATATTGTAATCGAAATGAGAGAGAGAGAGAGAGAGAGAGAGAGAAGAAGAAGAAGAAGAAGAAGAAGAAGAAGAAGAAGAATGCAGCACTTTCCAAGACAAAAAGAGAGATTTATATAATTGTGTTCATGGATATTAGAAATTGAAAGCAATATTAGTTAATTATTAAAATGCCTTTCATATAGAAACTTCACGCCACATAGTTATAATAAAGTAGGCAGAAACACTGAGGTCACCCTTACAATCAAAGTTAGTAGAAATGACATGCATTTCCCAATTCACTAAAGCATTAAAGAATATTCTTTCAGTAGTTTGGAATAATAGCAACAGAGCTCAGGATTTAATTAATTTTAATGGAACACAATAGATTAGTGGGTGTGCTTTTCTGAAGAATGGAGTCTTGTCCTTTGAGAACTTACAGAACATTCCTGTGGCAAACCTACCATAGAGCAAGAGACTGCCACTGTGTGCATATTAAATCTGAAATAATCTGACTAAAGTCTGATGAAAGAAATGTCCTTCTGGGTTCGGCTCCAAGTGGGGAAAAAGGACACTGGAGACATGGAGGCTGCTTGGAAATATGGTTTATTGGTGGACAGGACTACATGGCTTGAGCCCTGAACAGAAAAGGTGATCACATGCTTCAATGTTGGTAGAGAAGCAGAGAAGGGCTGAGGGAGGGGCTTGCTAGGCTTTTTATAACCTGTTCAGCCCCACCTCTCTGTTTCCTGTTCCTGTGTAAGAAATGTATTCTGATAGATTGTCAGACTCCCATGGGACCATGCAGGGGCAACTCTCTGGGCTGTGTTTTGAATCCAGATATGGATGAGTTCTCAGATGCCATGTGGTCAATTGAGTAAAGGGCCAATATTATCATGCTTTTAATCCCATCCCCCACTGGAGCTGAAGTGGAGAAGTCTTTTTTATGTAAAGTGGACTAGCTTGGCCTTCTTAATGGACCATTAACAGGGTGGGGATGGGCAGGAAGCTACAGGCAGCTATTGTGTCTTTTAAAACATGTTTCTTTCTTTTCACATCCAGAGAAATATTCTGCCTTTTCAATATTTCCTAGGATATTTCATTTTTCTGGGAGAGGGCTAGGTGATAACTTCCTACAATCCCTCCTTTTTTTTCAAAACATGTGCGTTCCACGCACATGTTCTTGACAAAAGATTAAAATTGGTCAGACCAGGGAGACTTAATTCTTCTGATGAAAAGGCATTGAGAGAGACAGCAGAAGGATCTCTTCAGTGGCTCTCAAAGAGCTCATGAAGGTCTAGCAACCAGGGCACAATTTCTGGAAAGAAATTTACAGTATCCAATTTTCCATGCCAATTAGTATCAGGTATCACTTTCTGTGAGCTTCCAGACAGGTTTTAAGCAAGCAGAAATCCCAAAATTATTCACAGCCATGCTTTCCCTTTAAGTTACAGGCTGCCCATTTTGAAGGGATGGTTCTTGAACCTGCCCTAGCTCTTATTTTAGTGAGGCCAAATTGAGTTTAGCTACTGTGCAGTCCAGGCTATTTAGTATTTGTAAAATTACACACAATGAGCCTGGGGACTCCTACTCATGAGACCACCAGTGCAACATATCCTGCTTTACTGGGCAGCATGTTGTTGTTGTTGTTGTTGTCACAGTGAGGGCTTGTTTTTTTTTTGTTTGTTTGGTTTTTTTTTTTTAGATCTTCTCTGCTAGCTCTTCAACTGGGGGAATTGCCTGAGGGGAATTGACCCTCCCCCATGGGATTAAAAATCTCCCTCTCACTAGACAGAAATCTAAGGTGTTCAGAATTTGCTGTGCTAGCCATTCTCAAATATTATTCTTACATGAATACATTAAACTGATTACAATATAAATGAGACAAGAAAGAAAACCTTACACTGAATTTCTGTGAAGGAAGCAAAGAAAAAAAAACTTTAGGATCAATTTTCACCCTCCCCTGTAGTCTTTACAGCTGTCTTCAGGGGATAGAAGAGAGTCTTTTGATCTTTACTTCTTCATCTCAGGGTCCGTTCTTTCATAACTGCTGGATGGCATTAGGCTTAGCTTGCTGGTAAGAGTGGTCAGTCAGGCTTGGTAGAGTCTGTCCCAGGCTTGGCTAAGTTGTTTTCCCCTCATGTCAGGTTTTATCAGGATGCAATCACCAGCAGCCAATTCAAAAAATATGGTTTGAGCTAGCAGTCCTTTGTTTCTGAGGTGAAGAAAAAAGAGAAGCCAAGAATACAGTTCTTTACAGACATATCTTTAGTCTCATGTTGTGGAATCTCACCCATTCTGTCCAAGCGTGGAAATCCAAACATTATTCCAGAAGGTAGACAATGTAAATTTCATGGAACATGACATTCCCACTGCCTCTATGATTGAAACACTTTTGCAGTAAGATGAGTAAATTTCCAAAAGGGACAACAACTTGTGTTGCAAACAAACAAACAAAATATCATAGGGTAGAGCACCTTGACTCATAAGTTTTTAAAAATGCACTCAGGTGTAAAAGAGGAAAGGAAGAAGAACAGCTTTTTTAAAAAAATTGCAATTAAAAAAAGGTACTTTGAGTCAACACTCCAAAATATCAGATTCCATCCAGATGGAAGGAAATTCTCATTAAGTATGTTAAAACATTTACAAATGTAAGCAAAATTTCTTTCTTTTTATTGATTTAATTAAGCATTTTAAATCTCAAAAATTTCCAGAAGAAAAAAAATCAAAATTGTATTCAGAGCAGAAAAAGAAATGTAACCACATAACTTTTCTATGCAGATGAAAAGATCACAACAGTGAAAGGTAAAGGTGCAGGAGCATGTCACCCATTTACTCCAAATTTCTCAGAAGAGAGAGAAAAAAGTGGTTAAAGTGAGCAGAAAAACTTCAGTCTCTTTTAATGTCCCAAAAGGAAGGAGGGAAAGAAGGAGGGGGAATGCAGAGGCATTCACGGGTATGCCTGGGGGCATTTCATACACACACTCATGGTAAAATGAGCAGACACTCACTCTCCCCACCTTTCCTGCTTCCCTCCAAAGAATGACCCAGAAGGAAGAAGGGGGGAGGATTCATGCAGGCAATCACAGGTCTCTGGATCCCTTCACTTATCACTCCCTGGGGCATCAGGGACACATACTCACATTCATACTGCAATCAGACGTTCATGCTTGCTCATGCCAACCAATCATTGTAACTATTTCAGGAAGTTTTTTTCACAAGCCATGAAGCTTCATTTTCTTTTATTAGAGAATCTCACCCTCCCTTCAGGCTTGGAAATGATAACACACAAACATACACACACATACCATTAAACAACCTTGCAACTTACTGTTTCTTTATATGAAAGGGAATCAAAGTACATTCACACCAACTTTTACCATCAACATACTCACATTTGCACTGCAATTAGACTGCTTGTGTAAATTAATTTCACATACAAAAATCCCATTTCATTCTTTCATCATGCAAAGCAGTTATTACAATTATTTCAGGGAGCTGTACATAAGGCAATGATCTCCATTTTCTATTAAGGGATCTCAACTTCCCTCCAGGTCTGGAAATGATTACACACACACATACATGCACAAATACCATGGAACAACACTTTCAGGCCTGGGGAAGGTTCTGTCCCTTTAAATCTTCAATTTTCTTTTATTGGGGAACATGTGGCTCATTCTCCAAACAGTGGGGAAACTCAGAGAGCAGTTTAAATCCTAACTACATTCCCCTTCTCCACAGCTTCAAGCCCAAGCTGAGAAGCTTATTTATTTTGCTACTGGTCAAACATATCACAATCAATTCAATGCCATTCAATTCTACATGCTATTAGTATAGATGCACACCTAGGAATTTTTAACAGACTAATTTATCAAATTAATCAAGTCCAATTACCTAGGTCTTCCCATTCAGACAGGCTTTACCTTATTACCTGCTAAATTTCTTATTTTGCTCAAAGTTATGCCCATTGTTCTATCTCCTTAAGCACTAGATTGTTAATACCTGTCTCTGCCCTGGGGTGTTCCGTTTCAAAATTTGGATCTGCCAGCCCACGCTGGCTGATTTTTGAAGATCCAAACTCTTATATATCTTGAATTCCCAGCCCGCACTGGCATATTTTTAAAGATCAAGATTTATAGAGACAATGTATAGAGATGTTTGTCCACACATTGTTTGCATTGACCAGGGTTCTAGGTTGAATCTCCCAGCGAGCGCTGGCATACTTTTAAAGACCAAGATGTATGGAGACTTTCATTAACACATCATTTGCATCTGGGTGG
Organism: Thamnophis elegans; assembly: GCF_009769535.1. Classification (NCBI taxonomy): domain Eukaryota; kingdom Metazoa; phylum Chordata; class Lepidosauria; order Squamata; family Natricidae; genus Thamnophis; species Thamnophis elegans. Next base: position 18,939,135 of record NC_045550.1, read on the forward strand.
GGCTCGAGCTCTACTCTTCTTTTTAAAGACAGCTATTACTGCTGCAACAGCTTTCTAACATATCCCTGTGGACTCCTTTGTCACTTTGGGGAAGAAACTCAGGTAGAACTTCTCTTCAGTTTATCTGATGGTGGCCAGAAAATCAGCAAATTTGTTGACAAAATCTAAATCAAAACTGCCTTTTAGAGGCCAGGTTTCTACTTTAGGATAGAATAGAGTAGGTTGGTCAGATAGATGTGCAGAGGGTTTTTACTCGGGTTGAAGGCAAACCTTTAGTAGGAATTTCCTTCATCTCATACATGCACACAAGGCAACACTCTCCTCCCCCCCAAAAAAAGGGGGAAAATCTATACTCACCTGAAGAGTACAATCTTCCAGGGCTGAAAAACATGAGAACAAGGTTCCCTCCCCCACAGAAAAGGCATTGTTGTAGGATTAAGGGTAAGGGAGGGGCTTAGTGGTGGGTAGAAAGCTTGCAAGCAGAGTTTGAAAAGTAAAATCATCAGTTACTAAACAGATAAACTGGTAACACCATGGAGACATCACAGATGAGAAATAGGGTCTGGATTCACATGCTTCAGGAAGGAAATAAACAGGTAAAATCATTTAAACACACAATAAATGCAAGGATGAACCTTTTCCTGTAAATGAACTTAAAACATTTCCCGGGTTGTTACTTTATGGTATAGGGAAGGAGGGGAAAAGAAACTTCTCCTTACTCTGTTTCTGTTGGCCAAACAGACACAAAATAAAGACTACCATCCCGTCAGTCAGTTTTCTGGGCCCAACAAACTGAGCGAAGGGAATTTCTGCCAGTTTACTCTTTTCTTTCTTTGAACACTTTAAAATTCTTGTCTTTTGGATTGGAGACATCTTAGTTACAATTATCTTGAGGGTGCACAAAGACTTAGGCACACATTTAACAAGGACAAGGAGAAAATAAGAGGGGGAAAAAAGAACTCTCAGATTTACACATCCTAGTCGTTCCCAGCACAAATCTGTTAAATTAGGGAAGGCACAAGTCTTAACAAACAAACCACGTGGTTACATAGAAGACAGAGAAAGAAACAAACAGACAAGAGAAAAAAAGAAGAAACCCCAACATTTTCCCTTTTAAGTACCTTTATGTAGCCAAATTAGTTTTCCTGTATTATCTTTCAGCAAAACCTCACACAATTTCCTTGTTCTCAGCCAAAATCTTGGCATCTAAGGAAATCTCCGAGGGCACTTTTGGCCACCCACGAACTAACGCTTCCCATGGTCCATTACATGCAGGGCTCACTTTGGCCTAGCCGGGTGTCACCCACTGTAAGTTTCAGGGGAAAAAAAGATTCTGGAAAGGACTTCAATTCCCCCATGAAGTATTCGGCCTCTTTCTCTTGGGGAATCACCTGGGTTTTAAGGATCAAAAAAGTAATCCTTGATGACCTCTGTCCCTCTGAACGTAGTACCAGGCACCTCTACTCTTTTCACTCACAATAGGCCTTTGCTTTTTTGCTTTCACAGGACAAAAGAAACAACAACAAAATTTTCATTCACTTTTCCATCCATTTTCACACACACTCTCTTTTCCCTAACAGAAGGTCCTGTGCTCTGGCATGACCCAGGCTCTCTTGGTAAAACACACAGAGGAACCAAGATTCAGCTGTGATCAGGAGAAGGATCTCACACATGCAGGCATACACACATTTCCCGTTCTTTGTCATGCTTTAAAATTACACTTTAGAGAATTAAAATTTAGAGGTACTCACCTTCTTTCCAGGCAGCCTTTGAGCTCAAACTCAAAATCACTTTAAAACCTAGATCCAATGGTTAAGGCCAAGATAAAGTCCACCCACAGACTCAATGGGGTCTGTGCCGGCATGGGAGGCTTACCTGGGCCATATCCATTAGTTAGGCTAGCTTGGAGTCCCATCCATGGGTCTCCAATTGATGAAAGAAATGTCCATCTGGGTTCGGCTCCAAGTGGGGAAAAAGGACATGGAGGCTGTTTGGAAAGATGGTTTATTGGTGGACAGGACCACATGGCTTGATCCCTGAACAGAAAAGGTGATCACATGCTTCAATGTTGGTGGAGAAAAAGAGAAGGGCTGAGGGAGGGGCTTGCTAGGCTTTTTATAACCTGTTCAGTACCACCTCTCTGTTTCCCGTTCCTGTGTAAGAAATGTATTCTGATTGGTTGTCAGACTCCCATGGGGCCATGCAGGGGCAACTCTCTGGGCTGTGTTTTGAATCCAAGTTTGGTTAAGTTCTCAGATGCCATGTGGTCAGTTGGGGCCAATATTATCATGCTTTCCTGTAGCTGAAGTGGAGAAGACTTTATTATGTAAAGTGGACTAGCTTGGCTTTCTTAATGGACCATTAACAGAGTGAGGATGGGCAGGAAGCTACAGGCAGCTATTCTGTCTTTTAAAACATATTTCTTTCTTTTCACATCCAGAGAAATATTCTGCCTTTTCAATATTTCCTAGGATATTTTATTTTTCTGGGAGAGGGCTGGGTAATAACTTTCTACAAGTCAGTTTTTAAAAAGATTTAATAGGGCTGCCAAATCAAGACTGCAAAAGTCCAGATGACTATAAATTATAATATTCTGTTCATGTTTAGTGATATCTAATTGTCTCTGCATCTTGATTATTTACCTCAAGAATGCACAAATACATCTAACACACTCAACTCCCTAAACATGATTAAATGTTCAGTGATTTTAAGAAGTTATGGAAGAGAAAACTTAAAATGCAGTTGTAGCAGTAAAATGCAATTTTGAGCAGTTCAAAATTTCTTTTAAAAAATTGTATGTCTTAACACCTTTTTCAGTTGACAACTTGAGTGCTTGATTCCAGTGTTGTATTTAACTATCTGACAAGAGACTTACATGCTTGCCCTTAAGAAATGATATATTGAAGATTTGATAGACATGTTTTTTTACAATCTTACAGCATTCATGTAAGATCTTCCTGACTTACCAGTTCAGCATGCAGTGAATGGTGAAAACTTGCATGTTGCTTAAATTCATAAAAGGGAAGATAGCCCTAATGATGGATAATTTATGCAAGTATAATTTAGATGAAAGTTGTGTCCCTCTTCTCCCCCCTCCCCAATAATTAACACAGAAGTTTTTATATATTGCAAAATCTGATATATTTAGTGTCTCATTATCACAGTCTGGTTACTCAGTAGCATTTTATAGATTGGGCAATATTTATGATTCATTGCAGGCTACCTAATGGTGAAAGAAAGAAAAAAAAAACTTCTTGAATATATTTTGGCATTGCTGATTTCATATGCTTTAGAGGAATGCAAATAATGGATACAGGAACAACTGTTAAGCTTGCTTTTATTTCTGACAGGCTTGAAGGCCAGTTGCTATTTAAGTTAATACTATATCATATATCAAGTCACTGGGCTGACCTTAATTTAACAAAGGGTTAACTACCAACGGCATGAATGCATATTCTTTGTAATAGCCGTGACATTTCCTTTCTTTGATCTGTTAAAGAAATTACTGAACCATTATGAAAAAGTGCTCACGAGTTTGATTTCCTTTATACCTAAAAATATATTGTCTTCCTTATGTATGAAATGGAGCTTATTCCATTCAGAATATTTGAAAATAGTTTCCAATACCTTCCCTATAAACTGTATTTGTACATAATTTAAAGCACATTTTCCTTCTACTGTATGTTCTTTTAAAAAAAAGTTTAGCTGTATTTCTGCTTTGGAAACAAAAGATGGGTCTGTAGAGAGATCCTCTATCCATCATGATTACTGCATTTACATCTATTTTTTGTTTAACGGAAGGTAATGGCTACCATTATCTGGTATTAGGCATACCTAAATGTGCCTAATTTGGTCTAATTAAATCAATTCTATGCCTTCTATTTAACCTGTTATATAGTACCACATTCTGCTTATTCTGTATCACTCTATTGTTATGCTATTTCATCCTTTGTGCACCAGAAAATGTATTCCAACTCTTTTGAATTAGCACAGAAGAGTATTTTTTCACTTGCTATTGAATTGTGACTTTCAAAGGAATATTCTATGTAACTTTCCAGATTATCTCCAAATGGGCATTAAAAGGTATGAAGGGATCCAATATGACATTAGAGAGCAAATGATACAGAATTCAATAGTCTATATGTTTTTAGGAGTGGAGTGAGGAAAAAGACTAATTCAACCTATATTATTGCAAATGATGTTTGCCATTCAAGCTGCTATTACTGTTCTAGAAAGTTTTTCACATCTTGGAACCACGTACTTCAAAGTTTACATCTCATATCAATGTTGAAGTAGACAGCAGATCAAAATTGCAACCACATATAAGTGCAGCATTTAGCTTCTGAAATGCAAAATGTGATATTATCATGAGGGGATCTTTATCACCATTTTGTAAATTATGGTTCTTCCATGAATTTTCACCGCTATATAGATGAAAGACCAACTGTATTAAGAATATTGTTTGCTGGAATTGGTCAGTTGGTTTGTAAATATATTACAGATAGGTATACTTTCTTTTCCTTTTTTCTGTAATTGCTGTAAAACATAAATGCATTAGATGTGTGGCTGTTGCTAATGCTCTGTTATCTGTTTTAATGAATGTTTTAAGCCACACCTGGCTGTTCCAAAATAGAATATGCTCAGCGAAATACTATTTTCTTCCTAGTGATAACTAATCTTCTGCAGCTCTGTAGATGTCAAATAATACCAGCAGCATTTTCAAGACTTATAGGAGAGCTCTTGAGCAGTTAAAATTAAAAGGATTATAATGAATATACAAAAAAATAGCTTAATATTATTTGCATTTGAAGTTGTTCCTATCACACAGCAGTAACTCAGTGAATCATGAGAGTTTTAATCAAGTGGTCTGTTATTTCATGTGTGTGTGTGTATGTGTGTGTGTATGTATGTATATGTATATATGTGTATGTATGCATGTATGTATGTAAATGTGGGTGTGTAAAATATTTTGAAAATGTACACTTTGCTTTTAAGAGCTTCATAATTCTTTAGAGGGGAAAGAAAGAGAGAAAGAGAGAGACAGAGAGAGAAAAAAGAGAAGTCTTTTCTAAGAACATGTCTAATATTTGTATAGTTATGTACAAAAGAATAATTAAGCTTAAGAACTCCATTACAGTATTTATAAGATATTCATCAAACAAGAACCCTATCCATTTAATTTTAATGCTGCTAATTCCTTCTCTTCGTCTTCCTCCTCCTCCTAGATAAATTCAGTTATAACTTCTGACTATTGTTTTAGGCATTAATGAAAACACTTTGCTTCAGCAAAATCATGAAATGTGTGAGCTGCATGTCAGATAAATGTTATAACTTGCTTCAACAGCACCCAAACCAGAAATTAGCCAAATTATGGAAAAGACAAGAAAGGAAATTGCATTAATGGTTGTTGCTGTGCCTACAAATAGATGCAGTTTGGTATTTAAAGTAGGTTTCCTTAAAAAAAAATGTTTACTATGGCTTCTCCCCAGAAGGAAAGTGCTTTTGTGACATTGAAGATTAGGGGTGAACAGCTTGAAGGAAATTGTGAATAAATGTATGTGGTAGCCTCAGTTCAGGTTGCATCTGGACTAAGCTTCGAGTTTCTGAGCATCCAAGCTTCTGAAGTGTTATGAACTGGTTAGAATTTTCTTAAGGCGGTATAAGGTACAGCCAACATGAGGATGGATTAGAAGTACTAAAGAACAGATGCATTTTTACTGTGACTGAGAATTCTAAGAATTCTCCTTAAAATCCAAACTAAAGATTTGGTTATCTAGAACCTGTCACACAAAAGAGGTTGGCTGCCAGACTTTAAATACATAAATGGGCAGTTCTGAACTCTACTCACAAGCAAATTAGTTTCTTTATTTTAGGACTCAGCCACAATGTTGAAAATATAATATATCCATGAAAAATCAGAGCACAAATTAAGCCTCTTCTCTCTGGTTTCAGCTGTGGACAATGAATAAGCAAACTTGGATTTTCATATGGTTTGACTATAGTTTCCATAATCCCTTACTGTAGTTGGTGAGAGATCAGCAATGTTTAGAGGGATGGCAGAAACTATAAGTGTGGCTTAGAGGAAATAGTTGGGGGAAAAAACCCAGTTTAACAGGTTTCAGTTAAACCGTGGTAAGACAAGTGGCTATGAGTAGGAGAATTCTTTACCTGGGAGTTTACTGTCTTTGGTCTTGGATGGATTGCATTGCTACAGATAGACCTGATATGTAATCTGGGGCCTTCTTGGTTCATAGAAGGAGGACCAGGTTGTATTTGTGGCTAGGAAGACTTTTGTTCAACATTGTATGCTGCATCAGTTGTATCCTTTCCTGGGTTGGGAAGCCCATTTTTCAGTTCCTCATGTCTGGGTCATGTCTTGAATGGATTACTGCAATGGAGTCTACATAGGAATGCCTTGAAGAGTATCTGTGAGCTGCAACTGCTGTAGAATGTTTCTTCATGAGCAATTTTAAATGCTGCAAAGTTTGGACATGTAACACTTCTGTTATATATGTTGCATTGGGTGCACTTTGCTTCTAGATCAAAGTGTTGATTACCGCCTTTAATGTCCTTCATGGCATGGGACCAGACTAACTGAAGAACCATTTTGTCCCAATTACATCAACCAGTGTCACCCAGCAAGCAGGAAAGGTGTGTTACAAACCCAGTTGATTAAAGAATTTCAACTTGTGGGTCTAGGAAGAGAGCTTTCTTTGCCATTGCCCCCATCATACGGAACATCTTGTCCCCAGAGATGAGGCTTGCCCCATATCTTCATGAGGGTCTGGCTCTGCCAACTGGCATGGGTATCTAAGAATGGTATGCAACCATAGGCATAGCTAGTGGTTTGATGATTCTCCTGTGTCTTGAGCTTCATTTACTCTGCAGTGTAATTTCTTTTCAGTTCTGTTTTTAACTGTGTCTGTTTATATGCTTTAATGGCAGAGTCATTCAGTTAGTGAGATGGGTAGTATATAAATTTGATAAATATATAGATAAATAAAATCAGATTTGTCATGAGAATGATAGAAAAAGTTATTTATTTGTTATTGGTGCTATCTCCAATAACATAGTTTTGAAATGCTAAGCAATCAGAAGGTTGTTTTCCAATTAAATTGCAATACTTTACAAAACATCACCTCTGTCTGATACATTATTTTATATGCTATAAGGAGGAGAAAGGATTGCCTTGACTGAATGCGGTACTTGCCTGTTTCTCCATCTTGAATCTTATGTTGTCCAATTTGTTCTTCTATGCAGTGTCAAATGCATAATGTAACAGTAACACAAGTATTTAATTCATAGTTTTCCCCACTATCAATTCTTACCCTTCTCTCTCCCCACCCGCGTGCTTTTCTGTGATACTTGTTACATATGGGTGCAGGGTGGGTTTCCCAAAAGAAATAGACGCATCACAGAAGCACATTCAGAACTTGCTCTCATTATCTTAATTAGGAATTTATAAAACTGAATGTTCAAATCAGGCCAAATTTAGGAGGAAAGCATGTCAACAATTTTTTTTTTAAAAAAACCAGATGTTCTAGATTTAGTAGAATGCAAATTGCATTCTTAAAATTCTAATGCTAACTTTTGAATCTGAACCATTTAAAAGTTACATTCCATACAATCTGGCATTAAGCCACAAAATTACTCCATCTATAGCAGTGGTTCCCAAACTTTTTCAGTCCACCGCCCCCTTGGTGCTTCAGTACCCCCCCCCACCCAGTGGTGGAATTCAAAATTTTTACTACCGGTTCTGTGGGCATGGCTTGGTGGGTGTGGCTGGGGGGATCATGTGATTTGGCAGTTTGCACGATGGAAGAAAGATAGTAACAGTAAAATTCAAAACTGTAACAATTAATTTCACATTAATTTGATACCAGGTTTTCAAAGTCTTATAGTCATTTATCAAGAACCTTAGTAACTAGTAACTTAGTAAACTCAGTAAAATTTAGAACTACTTCACTATTCAGTAAATTCTTAACGTGATGGATGGGCTTGATGAAGGGATACCAGTTTCCCAATGTCTGCTTTTAAGTCACTTAGCAGGAGTCTTAAATCACCACGTTCAGTAATCTGGAGTTGATTTCTTTGCTTGGAGAGAAGTTGGCTGACCACACTGAAGCCACGTTCCACCAAATATGAAGTTGGAAATACAACAAGGAGCTTCTTAACCACTGTCCATATTGAAGGATAGTGATCAGTAATTTCTTTCTGTAACCAAAACTCTTGGTACGGTTTCTTAAACTTTGGCTTCAGCTCAATGTCATTTTGCAGCTCTATGAGTTGTTCCTCCACTCCCCCATCTTCCTCAGTATCTGAAATGGATTTATCACCCAATCTGGAATTTCCATCAAAAGAAGATCCTGATTAAAGTTTAATCACTACTGGTAGTCCTCACCTTATGACCACAAGTGAGCCCCAAATTTCCATTGCTAAGCAAGACAGTTGTGAAATGAATTTTGCCCCATTTTACGACCTTTCTAGGGGACACGGTGGCTCAATGGCTAAGACGCTGAGATTGTCATTTCAGAAGGTCGGCGGTTCGAATCCCTAGTGCCGTATAATGAAGTGAGCTCCCATTACTTGTACCAGCTTCTGCCAACCTAGCAGTTCGAAAGCAAGTAAAAATGCAAGTAGAAAAATAGGGAGCACCTTTGGTGGGAAGCTAACAGCGTTCCATGCACATTCACTGTTGAGTCATGCCAGCCACATGACCGCGGAGACGTGTTCGGACAGTGCTGGCTCTTTGGCTTTTAAACGGAGATGAGCACTGCCCCTTAGAGTCAGAAACGACTAGCACGCTTGTGTGATGGGAACTTTTACCTTTATCTTGTGACCTTTCTTGCCACAGTTGTTAAGTGACTCACTGCATTTGTTAAGTAAATGGCAACTTGTCGAGTTGTTTTACATGCCAGTTGCTAAGTGTCCAAACTTTTGATCACGTAACCATGGGGATGCTGCAACCATCGTGTGAAAAAAGATCATAAATCCCTTTCTCCCTCCAGTGCACTTGTAACTATTAACGACCACTCAACAAATGGCTGTAAGTCGAGAACTACCTGTACACCAAAATGGTCCCAACTCCCTCCCCCCGGTTGTGGAATGAACTCAAAGGGGGCATGCACCCTAGCCTTTAGCTCAGCCCTCTGTAACATGCCCCTTGCCTCAGGAGCTCTCTCCGCTTTGTTTTCTAGTGATGGCCGAAACATTGAGAAAATGCTTCATGGCTTCGCCCACCCACCTGCAGCCTCTCAGTCTCGGTTGCTCCATCGCAGGAGTGAGGCACTAAGACAGGGACACTTTTCAATGGCCACCCAGCCTCCCTCTATGCCAGGGAGGGTCTTCAAGTGGCCAAGTTTGAAGACCTCTCCTCTACGCAGATTATTTACCCCTCAGATATCCCAGTAGCCCAACGTGGCTTCCATCTTCTCTGCTGGTGCTGTCAGACGTGCTCGGCTCTGCCTCCCGTCGCAAGCAGAGACCGGCAGATCCCGAGAGCTGCTTTTATACTTCACCTGAAGGATGTCCCAATGTTGGAAGGAGGCGGCAAGTCCCATCACAGGCAAAAGCGCTGATGGGAAAAGCCTTCCTGGAGGTGCGGACGATCAGGTGTCAGGTTGCCAGTTCCGCCCCTTACTCACTGAACCTGATTTCGCAGCCGAACCGTCGATCAGCTTCAAACAAATCCATCTCTTCAGGTGACCTAACTCTGGATGCAGTTTGTTTGAGCCAAAGGAGATCCCTCCCACTCCCCACTCCATCCAGATTTAAGAGACGTGTCTCAGTGTCTTAACACAGTGATTAGCTCCAGGCAGAATTGCGCCCTGCGAGGGGGCCACCTCCAGAACTCCTCTGCCATCTCCCTTGCCTCTTAGCACCCCCTGCCACCGCCCCTTACCTCTCAGTGCCCCCCTTGCCACCCCCTTGCCTCTTAGCACCCCCTACGTTATCCCACCAGCCCCCAGGGGTGGTACTGCCCACTTTGGGAACCATTGATCTATAGCAACCATTAATTCTGTGGCCATCCTTGTGCTTCCTGAATAGATGCTATGAGAATGTGCCTATTGTTTTCCCTGTTAGTTTCTATCCCCAGTAAGTTCAGAGATCTTGGGAAAACGATAAGTGTGATTAGCATTTCCAATGATCCGGTTCATTCTGTCTTCCTTGTTTAAGAAGAACAGAAAGCATTTCATTTCATTTTTACAATGAAATAGTATTAGTTCATCCTCTTTTAGAAAGTCAGAAAGTCTTGTCCTGCTATTAAGACTGACATGGATTATGAAAGTAGTCAGGAAGATGACTGGCATTTGAATCTAGGCTATTGTGTCAGTCTGTCTCACGAATGTGGGGCTATCTCCTGCCTTGAAAGATATTGTGATTCAGTCTTCAAAAAGCCATCCTTGCATTCAATGGTTTTTGACAATTACCGACCAGTCTCTAAATTCACTCTCCTGGGGAAGGTTATTGAATGGATTACCTAGACCAATTTCAGTTATGTTTCAGACTGAATTGAGTACTGAGGCAGCCTTGGTCACAAATGTCAATGAACTCTAGTGAAGCTGGAATAGTAGTAGTCCATCTATCCCTGTGCTCCTTGATCTCTCAGGGACTTTTAATACTCGCAATTACAGTAACTTTCTAAGCCAGCTTCACAGTTTGAGGATTGGGGCACTGTTGTATGGTGCTGCCAAGAGATGGGTTGCTCCCGGTTCAGTTGAACCAATAGTGGTATTTTGGCCTGGGTTGCAGGACTGACAGTGACTCAGGCTGGCCACATCCCTAAACCGGTTGCCTGGTTGTTGCTGTCATTGCTGGCATGTTGTTCAGTAGTGTGTGGGCATGCGCAGTTCACTGTAAATTGTTCTGCACATGCACAAAGAACAATTTACATTGAACTGCGAAGCGCACGTGAAGAGAACTGCGAAGCTCGCGTGAAACGAACCAGTAGTAAAATCAGGAGCAACCCACCTCTGGTGCTGCCATAGCATCTACTCTTTCTTCCTTTTTTCATCATCTGCATGAAACTGTTAAGTGAGGTCATCTGCTGGTTTAAGGTTCTGTAACATCAGTATGCTGATGATACCCAAGATTATGCACAATGATGTCTTGAGACCCAAATGAAGCTATCATGGTTCTGCCCCAGTTTTGGAGTCTATGCAAATTTGGATGGAGAGGAACCATCTTCCAATCAGTTGTACCAAGACCAAGTGGCTGTGACAGTTTAAACCATCCAGATCTGAAGCTATTTCATCTTTGAGTGGATTAGCACTAGTAATCTCAAGTTTTTCCTGGGCTCACAGCTCCTATTTTAAAAACAGGTGTCAGCTGTTGCCAGGAAAGCATAATACCATTTGTTGTATCTCTTGTGCCCTTTCCTATATCAAGGGCCCTTCAGACAGTCATTCATGCCCCAGGGTACCTCACAGCTCAACTACTGCAACATTGTATACATTGTGCTGCTCTTGAAAACCATATGGAAACACACCAACTATTCTAGAATGTGCACCTTGCATGGTAACATGCATGTCTTTGCTTCACAAATTGCACTGATTGCCAGTTTGCTTCCAGGAGTGATTGAAAGTGCTGGTTGTTACCTGTAAATCCATAAAAGGCATAAGAACTGGTTACCCGAAGGAACTTCTGTCTCTTATAACATCTGCCTAGCTGATTTGATCCTGGGATGATTGTGCTCTGGGTTCTTTCAATTAAATGCTGGTATCTCTCAGGATCTCAGAAACTTGGCTATAATACCACTAGCTCTCTAGAATGAGGTTCCTCCAAGGATCTGGTTGCTCCCCCCTCCCATTCTGCTGTTGTTTAGAAAAGCTGTGAAGATCTAGTCCTTCAGTAAAATGATCCTTACTTAGATAATCGAATTATAGATTACAGTAGTGTTGTGGCCCAGCAGGAGCTGTTGGAGCTGCCGACAGACTCCGATAGTGAGGGACCCTATGAGTTCAGGGTTCAGACTCCGAGCAGGGACCAGAGAGGCTGGTTGGCCACCAGGAGGCACCTGAGGCATGGAGCAACAGTGAAAGCCAAAGGGAGTTTGTCCATTATGTCAGGCCCTGGAGCAGTGGAGAGGAGCAAAGGGAGTTGGTCCCGGACACCAGGCAAAGAAGGGCAGATAAGTGCAGGCAGCAATTACGGAGATAATCAGGCCCAGGTGGTTGTGATTTGGGCTCCTCCCAAGAGTGTATATAAGAAGAGACTTTGGGAGGAGATCTTTTGCAGGACACAACCGTTTTACTAAGCTGGAGAAGCTTTTGTGTGCATCCCTTATCTGTGGGAGTCTGGGTTGCTGCCAAAGTCTTGTCTGTGAGTAATTACTGTGAATAAAACGTGGCTAACAGTAACCTTGTGTCGGCGTGACTCACCGTACAGAGGGGGGTTAGAACAAGTAGTGTAATGTCTAAAACTCCTTTGAGTCTGTTTTGCTTTTTTGACAAAATGGAATCAAAATAATGTGGAAAATATTTTTAGAGGACATTAATCTTGCCAGATTTCATCCAGGTAACTTCACTTATTTCATTGAGATAACATTGTAAAATAGTTTCTTGTACCTTTTTCAGAAAGAGAGGGATAAAGAATGAATAACCCAACAACTTACAATTGTAGGTCGTGTTGCAAAGCATTTATACAGAAGATGGATGAACCAATACAGTGCCACAGTTCAACTTAAAAACTTAAACTTTCAAAATTGTGATTAAAAGTAACCTTTTAGATTTTAATTTGTCCTGGAGTGGTATTCTGTTCTGCTGTCTGTGAATTTCAGATTACCAGATGGGGAGAAGGTGCAGGTTGACTAGGACATGTTGACAAAATGTAACTTCTTCTGGATATGACTTGGAAGAATGAGATTGGTTTTTATGGGTTTATTGTCTCTGAGAGCTGCCATAAATGCTTGGCAAGCTGTCTCTGGGGGCTGCCATAGTTACTTGGCAAGCTTGTGTCTTCCAAAGAAAGGTTCCGTGATCCCTGTAATGACTCAGAGTTGGATTGTTGGTGTTAGTTATGTAATACAAAAAGCAGAAGCAGCGTGATGAGGTAAGATACAATGATACACAAGTATGGCACAGAAAAAGAGTCAGACACAAAACAGGTGGCATTCATAACTTTCCTCCCATTCTTCAAAACAGCATGTGTTTGGAGCATCACCTGGCAGTATAAACTTGGCTCACTGTAACATAGAGACTTCAGCCTGCCTCTTTCATGCAGAATGTAAAAATAAGATCTGACCCCAAGGTGTGTTGTAAATTGGTCAACTATTCTTGAACCTCAGAGTGCTGAGTGCTGAACTGAAGTCCTATTTGCCTTGATGAAACCAGCACAGAAGTGTAACAATCAATTAGCATCAGCAAAAGCAAAGTAACATTTGTGGCCGCCTACAATAAAAATATAGACAGTCAAAAAATGAATGAAACCTGAAGCAACATTAACCTTGCTTTCATCCCTTTTACAATGTCGCTTAGCAATGCTCATTTGGAAGGACAATAAAGACTGTGTGTACTGATAAATGAGACAATCAGCAATTAGCATCAGCAAATACTCAGCAATTGCCTGGATTGGAAATAAAATGACCATGCACAGCCATAACCCCAATCCACATTGGGAAAAGCCTTATTTTTAGCCTGTTTGCCTATCCATTAAATGTTTGTGGATCTGAAATTTAAACATATCTCAGACCAATCCTAGATGTACTCCAGGGATTCTGTGTACAAGTCAGGAGACTTTTTATGGTTCCTGGGAGAAATGCATTTTCCAAAACTTCCAAACCCAAAAGTTTAAAGATAGTAAGTTTACTTTTCTTCTCTGATGATTTCCTTTCTTAACTGCCCCATTATGTATGCCTTTGACTTGTGTGTGTCAAACACAGGTCCTCATGAGGATAACTTTGAAGGACATTGAATTCTAACTCACAAAGATAGTACATTTACACTTTGAGACTTGTTAGTGTAAATTTACTATCTTTGAGATTTACAAGCCAATGTCCTTCAAAATTATCTTCATGATGAGCTGTGTTTGACAAATAAATAAAAAGCATGCATAGCATGTTCTGTGTCATAGGATATATTTGTGTGCCACAAAAATAAAAGGCATGCATGTTTATTTTCTGAGATGATTTATCCCCCTAAGTAAGACAATTGTAGAAATCCAGATAGTACCAGACTTCTAATCAGATTAGAGAGAAGCAGATTACCAGGTGGAACAAACTTGACAGGCAACAAGTTTGGCAGATTGGTATTTGAGAACCAGATGGCACTGTAAACCAGCCAGGGCGATGTTGGCCGAGAGAGCAAGCACAGAGGGAAAATACTGCCAAATCTATCAGAACTGATATAATATGCCCAGGTGGAGCAAGCTTGGGTGGGCCTGGCAAAGACACTTGGGAAGCTTGCATTTGAGGAACATAAAGTGACACAAACACTCACCCATTGGACTGTTGCAGTCCACAACCCATCTGAGTTATTCAGGACCAATGCAAAAAGTACATAGTCATGGAGAAAAACTATGTTCTTAAAAGAAATGAAACAAAGTAGACAAAACATGATTGGATGAAGAGCGGCTTTAAAAAAAATGAAACATTTGATAAGATTCCACCCTAAAGTTCTACAAGATTCCGCCTGACAAGATTCTACCCAAAATTCTTGTCAAGATGGCGCATCCAATGATAGCCTTGGTGAAATGCTCTGTATTCTAATGATACCTTATTGGAGAATACAGTTGTGCGAGATTTCAGACTCAGCCCATAAAATGGCTATGGAATATGCAACAGCACAAATATACTTTCTTGGAATTGAAATCCAAAGCAGCTGTGGGCCTGTGAAATTCTATTATTGAGCCTAATCGTGCCTAGCAGTAGCCCCAGATAGCAAAGTGGGGAGCATCTTTTTCATACTGGAAGGGATCCTATGCAGTGTTAGCTAAAAAGGTGAATCCTTCTTCTAAATAGCTTCGGCAAGACTACTACACTTTTTTTAGCTGAGAGAGAAAGAGCAAGGGTGTCAAACTAGTGGCCCACAGGCGAAATGTGTCATGTGCAGGCCATGTCAACAACAGTTCCATGAAGGGGGAAAATGTCACAAAACATCACATAACAGCAATGTGACTCCATGAGTTTGACACCCATGAAGAAGATAATTCACAGATTTCCTTCTTCTGCTGAGAGTCCTCCCACCATCTCCATTATATCCTCTTCCTAATAGAAAGCTCCTTGCCTTCCTCTTTGCCGAAGTATTAGTTGTAACTCTTACTACAGGCACAGGGAGAGAAGCCATGCTGCTATCTTATATCTTTAAATACCCCCCCCCCCAAAAAAAATCTAGGTATAAGAAGAAGAACCACCACATTGCATTCTAAATTTATTTAATGAATGCATTTACTAGTGCAATTAAAAATAATGTGAGATGGAGTGAAGGGAAAGAGCATACACATATTGAACCTGGACTACAGAAATCCATACAATTTTTGGGAGTAATTTTGCAGGATTAGCCAGAATTGGTATTGTGATGTCCAATTGGCCTCGAGACAGAGTTAATTTGAAGCCACGCCTCTATGCTCCTTGCTTCTGGTTTCCAGTTTCAACTCTGTCTGGCTGAAGAAAGACAGGTTGCTTTTGGTTCCTGATTCTTCCAAAAACAATCCAGTGCCATCCTGAAAATTCCTTCTCCCTGCCTTCTTCCCCTTGCCTCCATCTCATACCTGGAAGCCTCCCCTTGGTGTGGCTTTCTCCCAGCCACCAGTAAGGGATTTAAAAGTTGCTTCTTGGGGCTTTAGAGGCAGGACGCCATTACGGTGGCCATTTTGTGGGCCTCAATTCCTGCAGGCTGCTTGGTCTGGGACAGAGGCTACTATGAAGCCTCGTTTTCATCCCTGCCTTCCTGGGTGGCTATCCTTTTTACAGCGGCGACAGCGGCAAGACCCTGCAGGCCCAGATCAACGGCAGGAGGCCCGGAGCCACGTTGCTTGCAAAAGGGGCAGGAAAGGTCTACCAGAGGCTGATTTTGTCACGTGGAGGCCATGAGTGATTGGGGGAAGCTGTTTTTGGTCGCTGCTATTTCTGGTGGGCTGAGCCTGGTTGAGCCCTGACCTGGTGCCATGGCAGATGCATTGGAGAGGTCGGATCCCCCCCCAATATCCTCTGGGGAGGGGACCTCCAGTGGGGCCCGAGTGAGGCCCACAGCCTCTGTGAGACTGCGAAAAACTGCAGCAGTTGGAAAATCCTCCAAGGCCTTGCAGAAGGATGAGGAAAGGAGGCACAGGGCCCTGGAAAAGCAGGTGTCCAGGGCTGAACAGAGGGTAGTTCTCCCTTGAGGTCTAGATCGCCGATTAGATCCAGGTCTAGGTCTCCTCACAGGGGAATTCCCCAGTGTATCTCAGGGACATTTCACCTTCCCCCCCACTCTCCATGGTGGAACAGGGCCCCTATCTAAGGGATCCTTTTCAGTGCAGCGGGGCCAGGGGGGATACTCCCATCAGGCCATCATTGGCTCCACAGTCTGACGGCTGTGCATAAGAGGAGGAGGGGGATTCTTTCGTTAGAGACATGGAGCAGCTTCCAGCAAGCATTCAGAAGTTTATCTCCTCTGCAATTTCACATGGAATTTCTGCTGGGTTACAGAAGGTCTGTGCAACCCACAATGGTGGCAAAGGTCCCTGGGAGGTGTGTGCCACTGCTCAGGCCAGGTCTAGGCTTCCCCCTTGGAGGTACACCAGCCTGTTTCTCCTTTTCTGGCTTGTGAGGGTTCCATGGTGGGGGGTCAGGTTCAGAGAGAGGTAGATTTGTCTGATGATGAGGATCCCTCAAAACCTGAGGCACCAGCATTCTCTGGTCTGTTTCCTCCAGATTTGTTCAAGTCACTGTTATGCAAGGTCAGAGCCACAGCGCAACTGGGTGAGACGGAGGGCACCAAGTCGGATGCCAAGGAGGGTGGTCCAGAGAAAAAGATGGAGGATCGAGTTTATTTAGAGCCTCCTCCAGCGAAGGAAGACATCCCTGCCCTTAAGTTGTTCCCAGAGGTAGTTAAAAAGCAGTGGGAAAAGCCAGGAACATTTCCCAACACCAACAGTAGAGATAGGAGGTTCTTTAACATGGAACCTAGTTTCTCTGAGGCATTGCAGGTGCCCACAGTGGACCCTCCAGTGGTGGCATTGGCGTCCACGTCAATGGTGGTGTCCGATGATGTGGCTGATTACTTGAAGGCCAAGGACAAGAAGGCGGAGCCGACCCTTCGTAAAACATTGCAGTCTTCCGTGTGGGCCATCAAGGCAGCTGCCTCTGCGTCTTTCTTCAGCCGCACATCTATCCTTTAGCTACAACAGATGTAGGAAAGGATTCCGCCTGAGGAGGTGGGTACTCATCAAGATCTCAACAAGCTGGTTGCTGTTACTCAATTCTCTGCAGATGCCACTCTGCATGCCATGAAGTATGCCTCATGGGCAATGGCGGCCTCAGTGACCTCCCGACATCTCCTGTGGCTGAGGGGTGGCAAGCGGAGAACAAGGCGAAGTGGCACCTGGCATCATTGCCTTATTCCGGGGGATCCCTTTTCGGTACCCCATTGGACCCAATCCTCAGTGAGGACAAGAATAAACAGAAGGTCATGTCTACGCATGCAAAGAATTCAGAGCAAAAATCTGTGCCTTACTTTCTGAAGCAGTCCTATCGTCAGTCAGATCAGGAGGCGCAGCACAGGAGGTATTTTCTGGGATCAGATAGGCAGTCAGATAGGCACTATACCACGGATAGGCCTAGGTTCCAACCCCAAGGGAAGAGGCCCTTTCGGGGGGGAGATGCCATCCCTACCGCCGGGGCAGATAGGTCAATAGTGATCCCACCCATCGGCAGCAGACTGCTTCTGTTTGCCAGTGCCTGGGCTGAGATTACCACTGATGCCTGGGTTCTGAATACCATCAGATTTGGCCTGCGCCTAGAGTTTCTCTCCATTCCGCTGAACCATTTTCGGACGTTTCTGGTCACCAAGAGTAAAGATAAATGCTCTCTCATGAGGCAGGCGATCCGACACCTCCTAGAGATTAGGGCGGTGGAACAGGTTCCACCAGACCAAGTGGGGTCAGGTTTCTATTCCAACCTCTTTGTCGTTCCGAAGAGTTCGGGGGGCGGGGGTGGAGGGCGATTCTGGATCTTAAACTGCTAAATTTTCACTTAGTCTATAGAAGATTCAAGATGGCATTGCTTAAATCTATCTTAGCGGGGGGCAGGCACAATGACTACATGGCCTCCATTGACCTGACTGAGGCTTATCTCCATATCCCAATCTTCCCTGGCCGTCGTAAGTATCTCAGGTTCTCCTATTTAGGTAGCCACTGTCAGTAGGGCCCTACCGTTTGGCTTGGCGTCAGTGCCTTGGACCTTCACTAAGGTCCTAGCCGCAGTGGCGGCTTACCTCCATGAGTGCTCTGTCAGGGTCCAATGCTATCTCAATGATATCTTAGTCCAAGCAGCATCGTTTGAGCGAGCAAGGAAGGATCTTTCATTGGTGGAAACCACACTATAGCAGTTAGGTTTTTTGGTTAACCTAGATAAGAGTTCCCTCGTTCCTGCCACCAGGATTCCTCACCTGGGGACCATCATAGACTCTAAGCTGGGGAAGGTGTTCCTGTCCCATGACTGTAGAGTTAGTTTGTTAGCCTTAGTTAGACAAGTTAGAAGTCAACATTTTGTTCCTGTAGTAGTGCTCTCCAGCTTCCTGGGGAAATTCATTTCTTGCATAGACCTGGTGCCGGGCTAGTCTACACACGAGGCTGCTCCAGTTGTGTCTCCTGCGCATCAGAGGTCAAACTCCAGCAATTTCGAGGAAAAGGTTTCAGTGACACCACAGGTGCAGCTGTCATTGAGGTGGTGGCTCTTCCCAGTGCTACACGAGGGCTGCGAGTTCAGGGAGCTGGAGCACCTCATCCTGACAACGGACGCCAGCTTGTACAGGAGGGGAACTCTCTTGGAGTCCTGGATGGCACAGGGGCGTTGGACCTGGTTGGACCTCCAACACAATATAAATTGGCTGGAACTGTGAGCTATTCACTTGGCATTGCAGCACTTCAAGGACCTTGTTAGGGATCGAGATGTCTTGGTGCTGACCGACAATGTGGCGGCGAAGGCCCACATCAACTGACAGGGCGGCACACACTCCAGGGCTCTTCAAACCGAGGCAATGGCACTTGGCACCTGGGCAGAGAGGCATCTTCGATCATTCAGGGCAGAGCACATCACAGGAGTGAACAACCATCAAGCCGACTGGCTCAGTCGGGCCACGGTCAACCACGGGGAGTGGAGCCTTTCTCTGAACTGTTCCAAGCCATTTGCTCCATGTCTGGCCATCCGGAGGTGGACTTGTTTGCCACACCGCAGAACGCTCAGGTGGATCAGTTCTTCTCTCGGTTCCCAGTTCGGGGGACGGAGGGAGTCGATATACTTCAGATTCCGTGGCTGGAGGACCTGCTCTATGCCTTCCCTCCCCTTCCCCTTCTCCCTGGGATAGTTCAGAAAGTGATATCAGAGAAGGCGGAGCTCATCTTAGTGGCGCCCTACTGGCCGCGCCAGGCATGGTTTGTGGAACTAATGTGCCTGTCAGTGTCACACCCGTGGAGGATCCCAGGGAGGGATGTGAACCTCAGACAGGGGAACCTGGTGCATCCTGAGCCACAGTGGCTGCAGCTAGCCATGTGGAGATTGAGCGGCGCCTAAGGGCTGCCCAACTTTCACAGAGGGTGATCTCCACAATTGAGGCTTCATGCAAGGGTTCCACCACTAGGATTTATGATTCCACCTGGTGGGTCTTTGCAGAGTGGTGTGAGGTCTCGGGAGTGAATCCTCGCGAGGCTTCAGTACCGCATGTCTTGGAGTTCCTGCAAGATGGATTGGATAGGGGGCTCTCACATGGCACCCTCAGGAGACAGGTGGCTGCCCCCTCCACAATTATTCAGGGAGAGGGGCTCCTTCAACTTTCCCAGGTCCCGTTAATTAAGAGGTCTTTGAAGAGTGCGGGGAATCTCCGTCCCCCGGTAGTCCACAGTTTTCTGACATGGAGCCTCACTACGGTTCTCCAAGTAATGACAGGAGCACCATTCGAACCTCTGAGGACGGTTGACCTGAAGTTCATAACCCTTAAGGTAGTGTTCCTTGTGGCGGTCACCTCAGCCCGTCGTATCTCCGAACTGGGGGCGTTGTCCTCCAGGTCGGATCTTTGTACATTTCACAATAATCAGGTCATCTGCGATTGGATCCGACTTTTGTTCCCAAGGTTAACTCCCTTTCCCACTGGTCGCAGGAGGTGGTATTACCAAATTTTTGTCCGAACTCGTCTCATGATAGGGAGTGCCTTTGGCACCGGCTGGATGTCAGGCATGCCTTGCGCATTTACCTGAGGCTCACGGAGGGCCTCAGGAAGTCTGAGGCGCTCTTCATTTCCTTTTATCCATCTTCCCTGGGGAAGACAGTGTCCTCCTTGGCTATATGGAGGTGGATCAAACTGGCCATCGCATTGTCCTATGAGGTTCAGCACCTTCTGGTGCCCCAGGGCATCACAGCACACTCCAGCAGGAGTGTGGCTACCTCAGCGGCCTGGCCCACACGGGCGCCTGTCGTGGAGATTTGCAGGGCGGCTACATGGGCATGCTCGTCTCCCTTTATCAGGCACTACAGGTTAGATGCGTATGCATCGGCTGATATGGCGTTTGGTTGTAGGGTGTTACAACAGGTGGTAGCGCATGAGGGCCCAGGACCAATAATGCCCCCCCGAGGGATGTTAACTTGGGTATGTCCCAATCCTGGCTAATCCTGCAAAATTCCTCCGGAAAATGAGTTGGTCTTACCTGAACTGTTGTTTTAGGAGGTTTTGCAGGATTAGCCAGGTTCCCGCCCTAGCGTTGGTCCAGGGGTTGGGGGAGTTCAGGGGATAGGGTGTGTTCCCTTATTACTTGTTTTCAGGTGTTTTGCAGTGATATTGACTCGTTGAAACTGGGAACCAGAAGCAAGGATCACAGAGGTATGGCTTCAAATTAACTCGAGGCCAATTGGACATCACAATACCAATCCTGCCTAATCCTGCAAAACCTCCTAAAACAACAGTTCAGGTAAGACCAACTGTCATTTCAAGATGATAGCAAACTCTCTTCACTATCATCTAGAGACTATGGATTTCTGCAGCCCTGGATATAGGTAAGAGTAAATAAACCCTAAAGAAGGAATTAGAGTACAAGTTTGTTGAATTATTTATTTGAATCTTCAA
The DNA here is from genome assembly GCF_009769535.1 of Thamnophis elegans. Lineage (NCBI taxonomy): Eukaryota > Metazoa > Chordata > Lepidosauria > Squamata > Natricidae > Thamnophis > Thamnophis elegans. The sequence continues at coordinate 18,960,386 of NC_045550.1, forward strand.
CATCTATCTATTGTACGGGTATCAATGATAAAATGAAAGAGTTTGACACTGCTTTGCATAGAATAAAATTGTATCATTTAGGAGAAAATGGTTCTAGCCCTGTTTTAGTCAGTGAAGGATGGAAGTGTTGAACTTTGTAACTATCAACATCCAACCTGGTTGAGTAGATATAAACATTCTCCTCTACTGATAATCAAAAATGAATGGAGGAGGAAGCAGAATCGAGACTACTGTATATTCAGTGGATTCTCTCCATAGAAGCAATTACATTATCTCTTTATTGTAGTGACTTGCACAAAGTTTGAAAAGAATGTTATTCTGGTTACTGCTATGAAAAATTACAGGCAAGAGATGTGAAATCTGCTTTATGCAGAATCAAATAATTAATCACTCTAATTTACAATTGTTCATAATTAGCTCTCTTGGATTTTTGGCATGAAATGTTAGGGACTGAACTTGTATCCTTTGTTTTATCGTTGATCTATATCCTTGGCCCAAACTTAAAATTTTTGGTATCCTGGACTTTGAAAGCAGCAATGACTCATTGCTTTTAGAAGCAAGCAGCAAGGAACCATTTATTTCTAAAAATAGGGGATGTAGCACAGAATTGAAAAGAATAATTGTAGAAGCTTTTTCATTTTATTTTGTGAAGTCACTTAGGTGAGATGGGTATGTAGAAATGTGATAAATAAATTGTTCAATAAATCAGGAGCAATCAAATCTGATAGAAAGCAGTAGAAATGCAAGTAAAGTAAAGCAACTGAATAGTCTCATGCATGATACCAAAAACAAAAAAAGCAGGATTTATTAATTTTAGCATCAAGTAAGAAATTTTATCATCTAAGTGATGAATCCCAAAGAAATATTTTGTCCTAGTAACATTATTTTAACTTGATGGGGACATCCAATCTTGTTGGATTACACACGTCATAATGGGGCAAAATGTAGCCTCTAATTTATCAATGGACCAGTTAAGCGTTTGCAAGTAGAAACTACTGCCAATCATTGTGTCATTTATAGTTCCATTCCTGTGATTTACTGTTCACAAACAATCAGGAGAGACAATTGTTTCATATGGGTTTCTTTCACTCCTGGACACATTTTGTTCCCACACAACAATCAAGGACATTCTCTAACATTAGTGGAAAAAATCATTTTCTTTTCTTTTTTCCCCTTTTTATAGAGGAGAGTTAAAATTATTTGAGTTCCTGTGCCATTGACAGATTCTGCTCATTCTTCAATGGCTATTCAGAATGGTGCCAAAAAGAGAGAGAGATGAATTGGCTAAGCTCTAGATCATCTCTGTTTAATCATTCAATTGTCAACTCTAAAAGCTTCCAATTCACAAGGAAAATAAAATGTGACTTGGCAAAGGCAAGCTGGCATGATTAATGCATAATGGACAATGCCATCTAAGAAACATTCAGTAAGAAAAAGAGCAAATTCAGTGAAAAGATAGTTTGAAATACATTTATTCATACATATCTATGTATATACATTCATACAATCATTTGCATACTGGCTATTCACAAGTTTGGGTGACTTTCATTTGAAGAATGCAAAAACAGTAATCAGTAAAAGAAAGTATTAAAATCATTTTTGTTATCTACTTAAGTGGAATTCTACTTCTCAAAACCCTTACAGAAGAGTATTGTTTTAACAACTTTAGCAGTGAGGAGGACATCCTGACTTTACATGGCAAGCTGTTTGAATGTGAGGAAGTTGCTGTTTATATGGTACCCATAAGATTTCTTCTTGGCTAGAATAAATTGGGTGTGCAATTTCCACTTGGAGTAGACAGACATAATAGAAACGAAGATCTGGAAGGATTTTATGGGCAATAATAGCAGCTTGAATTGGCCCCAGAAGTCTATGGACAACCAACTTCTGGGTCATACTTAAGAGCAGCCTTAAGTAAAGAAGATTGCAGTAATATAACTAGAATATGTTAGAGCATAACTCTCTCCTTTCAGCACTTCTTGATCTTCAATCTCTTCAGCAGCCACCATCCTAAAAATGAAGAATTATACTTCAAGGTTCTTTTTGTGCCTTTAGATTTTTTCTCCCCTTGTTACAGTGGGGGAAGCACTTAATAGAATATGGCTGATTTTTTATAATAGCTAAGCAGGCCAGACCTGATTAGTATTTGGATGGAACACTGACAATCCCAACTTGGAAAAAAAAGCAGAAGTAGACAATGAAAACCTCTTCTATAATATTGCCAAAAACCACATTGCCATAATTTACATTTCTTTTCTTAACTAAAATCCAGGGTAAAATCTTCTGATATCTTTGTACTGTGTAATTAGCTATATCAGAATTTCAATAATAATAACTCACCATTAAGCTAAGAATAATGTAGAAGGTAGTTGAAAAACCTGTAACCTTCTGATACTGATGGATTAAGCATTCCATTCCAATTAGCCAACACGGCTGTTGATGGAAGATGCTGGCTATTTTCTTCAGCAACCTTTGGAAGGCCACAGATTCTACCTTTCTGACAAGAAGAATTTGTTGAACCAAATGTGATTTGAATATTTTTGTTTAATATATGAGTTGATCCAACTGAGAGTTCTTTCATTTTTCATTCATTTTCATTCTATAAAAGTATGACAAAGGATATGGTTTCTGTTCCATGAAAGTATTATACAAAACTATGTAGCGATTAGAAAAGAATTAGTATTTTTATTTTCCACAATGCCATTTTTAAGATTCATCTTTACGAAAAGAAGTTGTAGTTTTCACAGAAAAGCAACCAAATAAACAGATCCCATTGTATTCTGAAAGCAAACACGTTTATTTGTGACATATGTTTTGCTCAACTATTTCATCTAATGCTTTATCACATCTGTCTTGATTGTGCAATGGAATGAAGTGACTAAGGTGTATTCAAAAAGGGCTGTTTCATTATGAAAATTAGTGGTAGACTGCTATTAAGGGGAAAGAGCTTATGAAGGAGAAGAATCCTAAAAGCCAGAATTGGCAACAGCTATAGATATGTTTTTGCTTTGAATTTCCAACCTTTAAGATTGCTTTATGTTGAAAACATTCCTGTATTTATAAGAAATTATGTTTACTAAGACTCCAAGATTTGCAATAGCCACAGATAGGGAGCATATCAATTGTATCTTTTTACCCAGAAGGAACAAAACATATTGCTGGATTGGAAAAGCTGGCAGATGAATACACTTCTAATTCATGAATATAGAAAACTCCAGTTAGAAGACCTACGGAGAATGAGTGCATTTCCTAGTCATTCAAATATATTGCGGTTTGTAGTTCTGTGATCAGTCAACTAAGCAAAGTACTTTATTGAGCTCTAAAAAGCTCATTTAAATAGAACTTTGCATATGTGAGTGAAACTACATTAAAATAATATGCTGTTTTGACTGAGCCCAGATTTAGGAACAGAAGGAAAGTATTTCATCCGTAACAGACTAAGCATCTCTTTTTGAAAGTAGGCACCCTGGCAATGTCACAATATTTAATTTTATTGTTAAAATATATTTTCCTTTGCTGAATGCATTTATTTTTAATTTACTTTAATAAATTATAAAGTAATAGTATCGTACTTTTCCTTTTTTTCATTTTACATATATTATGTAGATTTTAATTAGTATCAGTACTAGAAATAACAGGCTGGAGTAGCCTTTTTCTTTAAAGAAAATTCATCTTACAATATACTTATAAGACTGGATATGGATTTAACAAATATAAATCCCATGGTGGTAGAAAAGTGTAAAGCAGTAATGATAACAGACAGTATCAGTAGGCTGAGAAATTACAGGCTTTTTTCTCCCTTTGGTCTTGGTAGAATTTCAAGGTTTAAACAATAAAATCACTTCACAGAGAAAGAGATGCAGAGAAAAGAACTGGAGTAGATCTTTAAAAGGGCTCCCACTTACTGTGAGAATGTGCCCAAAAAACAAGACTAAAATTTGAGCAAATACCACTACTGTGCAATCTATAAAATAAACAATAATTAATTAATTAATTAATGTCACCAATCTCCCTACAAGGTGATTGAAGACTGAATTGTGTCCTCAGTACAATGCCCAAGATCAAATACAAATCCTTGAATATATATAGTGCATTAAACACTACAGTTGGCAGCAGGTCTCTAAGATTACAGAATAAATCATTTTCTGTTGTGACTCAGCAGAAACCTGTGAGTGGTTTCGGGATGCATGCAAAGAGCAGCTGTGGCTCTTTAGGATCTCCTCCTGCACATAAAATGACTGATGGTGCCACGCCCTGGTTGCAGAAGTCAACGTTCCGTTCCGTTCTCCGTTTGTGTGTAACCATTGAGAAAAGCATTTGAATAAGTGTCTTGATTTATGTAATTCTGTTTGGTATTTGTTTGAGTGAAGACTTTTTGCCAGAGCCTTTTATCTGTGTTTATTTTGGGCTCACAGCCAGCTCGAGCTGGGACTGATAAAGATATTCCTTTGCAAGCTTTGTTTGGCTTTCATTTCTGAACGAACAAGGTGGGGGTCAGAACAGTTTGACTTCTGCCCAGACAAACCTCCATTCATAAAATTATGGAGCAACTTTACGCTGAGAACGCCAGACTGGCCCAGCAAATAACAGTATTGGCTGATCAAATTTCTCAGCTGCAGAGAGCTTCAACCCACCCACCCCCCATCCCCAGCCAAGGAGGAAGTGTCCAGTGGCTTTGCCGGATAAGTTTGCTGGAAATCAAGCCATGTTTGCAGCATTTCTGGGACAATGCCAGCTATTCCTGAGTTTGAGAGCGGAGGACTTTCCCACTGACCGGACGAAGGTGGGATTTATTATTAGTTTGCTCTCAGGCACAGCTGCCCATTGGGCAACACCCTTGTTAACTCAGCCTAGCCCATTGTTGGATGACTTCCAGGGTTTTTGTCAATACTTTAAGCGTATGTTTGAGGATCCTATTAAGGGAGAAACAGCAACCAGATGTCTTAAGTCACTGCAGCAGGGGAGTGGTTCATTGCAAGACTATGTGAGTGAATTCAGGCTGCATAGCCAGGATTCAGCGTGGAATGAACCAGCTCTGATGGACACTTTCCAAGACGGGTTGTCTGATGCCTTCCAAGATGAACTGGCGAGGGTGGACAGGCCACCGACGTTCGACACGTTGGTCCACTTGTGCCTTCGGATAGATGCCCGGCTGCAGAGGCGAAGGCCTCGCCGTGCATTCCAGGAGACCACTAGTGTGCCGGTTCATCTCAAGAGACTGCAGTGGAATGGGAGGAGCCCATGGAGTTGGGTGCTGTCAGACCTCGAGTGTCACGTACAGAGATGGACAGACAATGTACTGAGGGGTTGTGTTTCTACTGTGGGGATCCTGGACACCTGGCAGGGAGTTGCCCCAAGAAGAATAGAAGGGTTGCACGGACTGCGGCCGTCCCTCAGCAACGAACTATCATGTCAGACAATTGGCACATTTGTGCGGCTCTGATACCCCGCTCGCCCAATGTAGCATGCATTCGTGGGGTGTGGAATCCAAGGGCGGATGCCCTGCCTAGGAAATCAGAGAGCTCTGATCCTGCGGACTCGCTTCCACCTCGGACTGTTCTATCCGTCGCATCCTGTGCTGCAGTTTATCATCCCATGAGCATACAGTCTCTGATACGGGATGCACAGCGGGATGATGAATGGGTGGAGCGACGAAAGGCGGAAGTAGGGCTGGCTTCCCCATGGACTTTGGAGGGGGATCTTTTGAAGTATCGGGGCCGGCTCTATGTTCCCGCAGGGCACATCCGTAGACGGGTTCTCTCTCAGGTTCATGGTGCTTCTGCAGCGAGACATTGGGGTTTTTTCCGGACATTGCGCCTGGCATCCCGTACGTTTTGGTGGCCCCGTTTAAGAAATGATGTGTGGAAGTGTGTGGAGTCATGTGTCCAGTGCCAGTGGGCCAGGTCTGTGAGGAGGGCTTCGCCAAGATTACAGCCCTTGCCGACTCCGGTCCCCGCAGCACAGGACTTCGTTTCTAGGATCCCGGCGGGGTACCAGTGTCTTGGTCTGTGTTCCGTGGGGGCCATCACCAACCCTTCCAGGCCACACCCTGAGAGTTGGAACCGGGGGACGGGCCTTGCAGTGGGGGATAGTGTGGTGGCCCGGCAGGAGTTGGTGGAGCTACCGCCAACTCCGACGGCGAGGAGTCTTATGAGTTGGCCTTGGAGGAGGTGGAGGACCCTGGACAGGGTGTTGTGGCCAGGCAGGAGCTGCTAGAGCTGCCACCAGAATCCGACAGTACGGGGGCTGGTGGGTCGGCCTTGGAGCAGGTGGAGGACCCTGGACGGGGTGTCGACGCCACCGGATACCGGGGGAGCATTGGATCAAGGGGAATGTTCCTGAAGGTATTTGGGACTTATATAAGGAGGCACACATGCTGAGGGTTGCTCAGCATAAGGAACAAAGGAGGAAACACAGGAGATGATTGTGGGCCTATCTTATGGACAACCCATTCTGACTGCATCCGGACCATCAGACCTGGGGGAAGGGCCCTGCGGTGCGAGATAGTGTTGTGACTCATCAGAAACCTCCTGTGAGTGGTTTCGGGATGCATGCAAAGAGCAGCTGTGGCTCGTTAGGATCTCCTCCTGCAGATAAAATGACTGATGGTGCCACGCCCTGGTTGCAGAAGTCAACGTTCCGTTCTGTTCTCCGTTCGTGTGTAACCATTGAGAAAAGCATTTGGATAAGTGTCTTGATTTATGTAATTTTGTTTGGTATTCGTTTGAGTGAAGACTTTTTGCCAGAACCTTTTATCTGTGTTTATTTTGGGCTCGCAGCCAGCTCGAGCCGGGACTGAAAAAGACATTCCTTTGCAAGCTTCATTTGGCTTTCGTTTCTGAACGAACAAGGTGGGGGTTAGAACAATTTCTATATCTAATACATGAGAACTTTTCAGCTATTAACAAAGATTATCTTTATTTAGGTAAAGATAAATACCTTTCTTTTAAAATTACCTGAAAATATTTTCAAATACTGAGAAAATTCAGAAGTGAACCAAAGCATGTTTACTAATTAAAATTATTATATTGGCACATAGAACACCAATACTAAATTCTTGCCATAATCTCACAATCTAATTTGTCTTGATATTCACATTGAGGGAAAACAAATATTTTGCTTGGATGATATGCAATTGATTTGCTGTCAGGTGCTAAGTAGTGCTAATGGTATAGGGTTTATCTATTAACAAAGAATTGATCATCACAGTGAATCCAAAGTTCATAGAGAAAATATAAATCTCTGTTCTTGATATTAAGAGATGAGTTATAGAAGCAAACAAAACATCCTCAGCAAAGTCTATAAATATTTGATTCTCATGTTCAAAACTAGATATAAAGTTTTCTCTGAGTTACTTTGTTAGAAGTATTTTATGACATAGATATGAATCTTCATGCCAGAAAAAGATCCATTTCCTATAAGACATGCTATCCATGCATGCATGCGATCCATGCATCCATCAATCCATCCTGTTATCCTAGAAATAACTAAACTTTAAATTATAAAGAAAGAGAACAGAATAGCTTCCTCCCTGAACAGCTTCTCTGATACACCTGTCACCTTTGACCAGGAAATTACCACTATCTCCTTTTCCCACTGTGTTGTTCATGATCTGTGAGCTAACAAAGAGGCATGGTGGCTCAGGGGCTTAATGACTCTGGAGAAGGTCTATACTCTGGCAGTTTGAGTTTTAGCACCATGTGACAGAGTGAACTCACGTTACTTGCCTCAGCTTCACCCAACCAAGCAGTTTGAAAGCATGTTACATGAAAGTAGAGAAATAGGTACCACTTCAGTGGAGAAAAATGGGGCTTCGAGCAGCAGTATGAATTCAACCAGTGCCACACCTGCCAAAACGTGAGGGAACGAACATTGGTGGTGGAAAAAGGCTAAGCTTACACTGCAGTATGCCATGAAGTCTTATGAGCAGGGAGCTATCCTCCCCCTGTAGTGCATTCTGGGTAGCTCATGAGTGTGAACAGAATAGACTCACAATTGTAAGTAGACAAACTACTTTGTAATAGTACTGTAGTCTCCGGGATAATGTAACATTGCATATTCTAAATAAATAATAATGTGAGCTACTGTTCCTCATGCCAGTGGTGGACAATGAGATCCTCCATCTACACCATTCCACCATTCTGCCTCTTTTACTAATTCCATAATGTTGCCTCCTCCCTGGCTCATGATAACTTTTTTGCAAAGAAGCTCTGCCACTGCTGTGCTTTCTGTGCACATTCCAGGGTTGCACCCTCATCCAGTGCCTGGATCCTAGGCTAGATGGTGAAGATTATTTGGGGGTGACAAGAGAGAAAAGGCATGGATGGGTGACAGAATGTAGAGTAGCCAAAAGGCATAGGGATGGGGGAGATAAGTGGGTGGGAGGGAGATGAAGCAGGGACAGAAGAAGCATGACCTAATGACTATGCAATACTCACCTAACAATTGCCAACAGAATTTCCATCACTGAATGGCTCTGTGATGTCATGTTTTGCTTAACAACTGATCTGCCCTAGCTTAAAGGGAAAAAGTATAAAAAAGAAATATAAAATGATGTCTGCATTGATGCATCAAGCAAGGATAGATTTGACAAGCTTTCAAGTTTCTTTGTTTCGAAACAGATCCTTGAGTTGTACCTGGAAGCGCACTGATAGCCAATGGTGCTACAAAGATTGTACAGACTGTTAAATTTGTTACCAATCATTTACAAATAGGAAATTCTATAATTCCTTTAAGGAAGTTATCACTTTGAATCCCATGTGATTAATATACATTATAGGTTTCTGTTTGAAGAAGCACCTTTTCTACAGCAGTCTTATGAAATGGCTTGCCCTCATATTATACCTAGCTCTGACCTATCTCCTGGCATATTTTAAAAACCCAACCTTTTGGATGGTCTTACCAACAAAACATTCTCTTCTCCTAACATTTTTCTTTTACTAATTTTTAAAAGAAAAATCTCCAACCTTATCTACCTCCCAAGTCTTGCTGTCTTTTCTCATTGTGGCTTTGTTCCTGGGATGGAGGAGCAAAGAGCATTGGGAATGTAGGCCCCAAAGTATATAACCCTTTGAGGCTTGAAGCCATCCCAGCTGTCCTACTAAACCATGGGTGTCAAACTTGATGATGGCATGGGCCAGATTGTGACATATCACAATGTTTTTGGTGTGGGTGTGGCCTGCACATGACGTATCCAGCCCACAGACTGCCAGTTTGACAGCCTGTGCTAAAGCAAGGAATTACCTACAATGGGCAATAGTAATATAGGAAGATTCTGTAGAAAGATTATCACTTCAGAGACAATAGCAAAACTATTGTTTTATAACGCATGGGAGAAGAGAAAGATAAACAACTGCCATAATTTAACAAGAAAGCCCATGAATAGGAAATAGAAAATGATTGATGATATAATGCCAGTGATGAGGCCTTCAGATAAGAGGAACTCAACATGCTATTAGAGACCTTTTGGAATAATTATTATATTATAATGTGGCTAGATTAAAGCTTTTGGGACATATAGCTGCTCTTATTGCCATGCAGGAAACTGCAACTGTACTACAATGTAAGAATCATGAATTTGGGAAAGCTCAAAATAGTGAAAGATGAAATGAGTTGACTATATATTACATCTTAGGCATTAATGAATTGATGGAGAAGAGGGGAAGGATGATAAAGTTTATGATCAAATCTGAAATTGACAGAACATGTAAGCAAGATATGCTGCTTGTGATTGAAGACTGGAATGTCAAAATTAAAGACATTTAGAAAGAAAATATAATTGGACTACATGGCCTAGGAAACCAATATTAAGCAAAATGCTTTATCAGTTGTTTCCAATCAATGCATAATTGCTATACTCCTTTTCTACATTCTGCATGATTTCACATGTACACCAAAAAGGTATTGACCTTGCAGCATGACACACTGATACTGATAAAAGATCATTTTAATATGGTAAAAGTACCAACAGTCTATGAGTGCTTTTATGTGGATAGATTTTTGCTAATGTATGGCTCATGTAGTTCTTTCAAATTGTTTGAATCACTTATAATAATATTCAGGAGGAATAGATTGAATTTGTACTTACTTGCTTTTGCTAAAAGTTCTTGCTGGGACTTCACAAATATTTACTGTATGACACCATTAGCCTGCTCAGTATACAAGCATATGTGAATAATATCAGTTTGTGTTTTTTATAGTTTTAACTACCAACAGTGACCTACATCTATCTAACTTTAGAACGCAACTTACACTATGTGACAATGAAAAAGGTCATTTGAGAAATGCATTGATAAGAAAGATAATTTTCTGTAATTCAGAGACAGATTTGAAGTTCATGCTCCATATTTTTCTTGGTACAGCAAATGAATTTGCATAATATATTTGCTAATGTGATCACGTAAGAATCCCATTATCTGAAAGAGAGGAAAATAAGAGAATTAATCCTTAAAACAGCTTTAAGGGTTTGGAAATGATGCCTATCTTCCCCTGTAAACAAACAAACAAATATTAATTTTAAATCCACAAATCAAAATCATTGACTTTCTGTTTGAATAATAACAAATTTCTTTCTCAAATTCAGATGTTCTGTCCTGGGCAGGGGTGGGTTGTTGCCGGAGTTACTGCCGGTTCGCAACCCCCATGCAACTACCATGCAATGTTGCTGTCTGTTCAGCTGAACCAGCCGAACCGGTAGTGGTATTCAGGTCTGAGTCACAGAACCGGCAGTGACCCAAACCTGCCACGCTTCTGAACCAGTTCCTTTACTTCCACTTGGCCGCCACCATTTTGGATTTTAGTGACTGTGCATGTGCAGTTGACTGCAAATTGTTCTGCATCTCGCGCTCGTTCACGTGACACTTCTGAACATGAGCAGAAACATCCGGGTGGGTGAATGGAGCCTCCCACCACCGCTACCAGCGGTTTGGCCGATCTGGCCCGAACTGGAAGCATCCCATCTCTGATATAATAGATTATACACCTGTTGGATCTCAAGTTATTTCCCATCTATTGAGACATTGTGAGTGGAAAAAAAATGTGGTGGAATTTTTACAAAGCATCAGAGAACCATTCCTCCTGCATTCAATAATTTTGAAACATCAAATGGATGTAGCTCTGAGAAAGCAATTCTCATTTGACTGAAGAGGATTATTTTAATATCCTTGTGCTACCATTAAATGTTCCATTTAAAAACATTATTAAAATATATTTTCTATAAATTATGATATATGTTTATTTACATTAGATAAAATTTAAGGCTCACATTTGAGATATTTTCAATTGTGGAGGAAAATAGTGCAAACTGCATTTTGTCTCAATATACCTTGCTCTTTTCAAGCTCAGGGAGTATGTAATACTTTCTCTCAGCAACATACTTTGATCAGCATGACAGCACAACGTTTTTTGACAAAACAACAATAACAAAAAGACTGAAGACCATAACTTAACTGAAATCCATATTGCAGTGCAGAATTATCCTTCAGCTTGGGACAATTTAGGACATTTTAACATGTTTGTTTTATTGCTGTCAACTGGATTACTTATCTGGATAGTGCCCTATTCACTCCTGTAATGTTTTGGTGCTTGGCTTTTCAGTTAAAAAAAAAAACCATTATTTTGCAATTTCTACAATTTCAATGCACCACCCCAAACTCACAATAGCATGTGAAATCAAAAGCTCTCATACAATCCTATGGAGCTACCGAGAATACTAATGCCGATCCTCAACTATTAATTGCCTAATTATTGCTAAACATATTTCTAAACAATTGATCTTTTTCTGCTTATTGCGATTCAAATTGTCTATCATATCCTGTGGCTCCATGAGTTAATTCATTTTGAGAAAATCATATATTTTTTTTGTGAGTAACTGCTACAAAAGAAATGAGAGAATAATCAAGAATGATCCTTGGGTCCCTGTATACAAAGCAGTTGCACTGATCTAGTATCAGTGCTACACTGTTCTGTTCCCATGACATCATCTGCCTTGGCATCAAACCAATTTTCTTTGGCTCTGGTAGAGCTCAAAAGACAAATCTTGTTTTCTTGTTTGTGATGCTGACTCTCCATGCTTATTGGGAGCAGACTGTTTTCCCAATTGCGGAAACTCTTCCATATCCCATTGTCTCAACTTGAGGCTTTCTAGTAACTTTATAGGGAATCAGAAAATCAAGCATTAGCTAATTTTTATAATCTGTTTCTAATCAGTTTTTCATTATCGGCAAGGGAGCTGCCCAGCTGAAACATTTCTTTGATCATATAAACAGCATGCATAGAATTCTTGTATCACTCCAGCTCCCAGTCCCTAGGCTCAGATAACCCATTAATTTTCCTTTCCTTTCCTTCCTTTTCCTTTTCTTACTTTACCTTTTCTTTATTCCTTTCCTTTCCTTCCTTTTCCTTTCCTTTCCTTTTCCTTCTTCCTTTCGTTTCCTTTCCTTTCTTTCTTTTCTGGAATTGGGCAATTAAACAACTTCAATATTACAATTGAAAGGTAGGATTCTTTGCTTATTTTTCTCTGTAGTATGCAATGAAAGGATGGATAATTGTTCTAGAAGAGGGATGCTGTGTCTTTGATCTCTGCTAGATGCGACTTAAGTCCATATTCATGAGTAGCTAGCTTATCCTGTCACACTCATGATTAATGTGGTTCAGTGAAGTCTGCCATTGTAGCTTGTAAATCATAGTTTATGTCTTGATATGTTGTGCAAATCCAACCAAATAAATCATGGTTAATACAATATCCAAAGCCAGCAAATAAATACATGGTTTCATGAATCATAACTTAGAAATTATAAAAGAGCATGGAAAAAACCTGAATAAACTATATTTTTTTATTTAGCTAAGAAAAGAGGTCTCCATATAACATTTTAAAAATATTCTGAAATTTAAAGTTGGATCATAGCAGAAATAAAACCATTTTATTTTATCCTTTTTATACCCCAAATTTGTATATGCCTATAAATATATTTTCCCTAAGAAAATAACAGTTGGAGAAAAAAGAAAAATAAATTATATGAATTAAGTAAACTAGGAACATTGTCTGAAATCAATATTTGGCTGGGAGAAATACTAACAAAATTTTCAGTGTTGATTTAGAACTCATATACTAAATATGTAACTGTCAAACCATTTCTAATAGCCGGGTGAATTATGGTAATGACAATAATATTGATTGATTATATGCCATCAAGCTTGTGTTGACTTTAATGGCCACATAGATTGATTTTCTCCAGGATAATCATATATTACTAGAAATATCAGTTAATGCATAAACCACATAGATATCCATAAGCTTGCCAAGAAAAAGAAAAGCAGAATAGTGACTGAATTTATTTGTTTAAAAAAAAATATGGCCAGCAGTATTGTATAAAACAGTGCTAGGTGGTTAGCAAATACAAAAATAATAAAAACAAACTAAAATTCTAATGTGCCATTTGTGCTATAAAAAATACCTTCCCAAAATACTTTAAAAATGCTGGGCTTTCTTCCCTTTATGCCAGAGTATTTGATGGAAAAGACAGATTTTCACAGCTTCTGGAAAGCAACTACATTAGGGTTGTTCCTTATGTCAGGCAAGCACACAAGGGGCACAATTTGCATCATGTGACAATATATTTCTTTCACTTTCTCCCAGGGGTGGGTTCTGATTTCCTCTACTGTCAGTTCGCTCAGGGAACTGCAGCTGGGTGCGGGTACATTTGATGCATGCAATGTGCACATGCACAGTAGGTAAAAATGCTTCTGCGCATGTGCAGAAGCAAAAAACAAGATGGCAGTGCCTACAGCACTGCCAATAGAACCAGGTCGGGGCTGTGGCCGGATGAGTTACTACCTACTCGGCCAAACCAGTCCGAACCAGTAGGAACCCACCTTTGCTTCCTCCCTTAGTGACACTCATGTTGATGAGAGAGTCATCTATGATTTTACTTTTACTTTGCTGTTCTGTTCCCCCTTCACGGCTCTTAACAAAAGACAGGCAAACAAAATGAAAGGGACTTCTCTTTATCAGTTCTCAGTTCAAACTGGCTTCGAGCCCAAAAATAAACTAATTAAAGTCTCTGCCAGAAGATAACGGGCTGAAACACAAATCTTTCTTACTTCAATACAAGGTGAATCAAACGAAAGCAAAGCCCTTCTTCCAAAGTCTCTACAAATCAAGGTTACAGAAGTCAAACCACTTTTCCAAGTGTACAGCAAAAAAACAATGATCAAGGATCAAGGAACGCACAAAGGAACGTTGACTCCTGCGACTAGGGCGTGGCAGCATCCGTCCTTTTATCTCCAAACCTGCCCCTAACAAGCCCCAGCTGCATAATGAATCTTGTATCCCGAAAAAACTCACAGCAGACATCTGCTGAGTCACAACAGGTTGCATAGTTTAAATATATAGTTTTTATATGCCTTCTACTTTGTTTAATCATTGTGCACAAATTCATCGCTCATTCCTAAGCTATGCTTGGGATGCCTTTACGAATTTTTTTTTCTTTGTTACATGGAAAAATTACTAGGCCAGGATCAATGCTTTTCAAAAATACTTGGAGACAAAAACTATGCAATTTTTTTCTATTATTTCCAGAGAATTATTCATTTTAGATAACCTCTTAATTATGTCAGAAGAATATCTGAACCATATTTGAATCCCAAAACTATAACTGATGTTTTCTATCTACTTCATTTCCTCATTTGTTTAGGAAATGTAACAAAATTTGACTTCTTTGGATTTAATATTTGAATGTGTTACCAAGCTGATACATGTCTAAATGTCTAAAACTTATGAGTGATATTTACAGGTACCCTGTGCCTATGACCTATAATTTTGATAATCCTTAGATTTATGGAATTGGCAATAGCACTTAAACTTATATACTGCCTTATAGTGCTATACAGCACTCTCTGGGCAGTTCTATTGTCAACATATACCCATATAATAAGTAGGTAACTATTGGCTCAATTTATATATTAATCAGTGCACAATACTCCTTAGTAAGTTAGGTTTACATCAGAGGTGGTATTCAGCCAGTTCTGACAGGTTCTAGAGAACCAGTAGCGGAACGTTTGAGTAGTTCAGAGAACAGGCAAATAGGCTGGCTCCACCCCTGCTGGCTCCATGCCTCCCAGCTGATCTTTTTTTGTTGCCCTGAACAGGAGAATGGAGCTGGAAAGCAGGTAAGTGGGTGGGGATGGAATGTCGGAAGCCAGTTGTAAAGTGCACGAATGTTGATCACATAACTGCAGAATGCTGAACTGGTCACGTGCAATGACCAGTCATAGAATTACTTTTTAGTGTCGTTGTAACTTCAAAGATTCACTAAACAGAGCAGTCATTAAGCAAGGATGATTAGTATGAGTCTGAAGCATTTCACTTTTCAATTTGATGTAGAAAATAATTTCCTTCAAAAAAGAAAGAAATTCAAAGGAATTTACATGATTGAACTGTGAATTTTTTTGTTCTTACAAGGTGGTCAGTAAGTGTGCTTCTTATTCTAACTTTCATTACACTTTTTAAAAAATAATTTGGCTCCCCTACTTCAGTTAAATGGTTGAGGAAAATGTCATGAGTTATTTTTTTCCCAATGGACAATTTCAGATTCAAAATACTGACAGCCGGAATGACTACAAAATAGTAGAAAATTGGGTACAGAAAACAACATCAGCATCATTCTGTCCCCTCGAACAATAACATAAGTTCAAAACCAATAACTATCAAAAAAAGATGTCAAAGACACAGAAAAGAAGCTTGAGAAGCAGAAGCCTCTTTTGCAAGGATGGAATACAGTCATTAGAGTTTATCCCCTTTCAAGAATAACTCAGGAAGCTCGTAGCATTGAGATGCATAGGTTAATCTCTCGGGTCACTGAAATCCGTTCAGGAAGAAAACTTTCTGTGTTTATTTCCATCTCCAGTTTGTTACTTTTGATGCCAGTTTAACTCCTAAACAGCTACTGAGCTAAATAATCTCGGGAGAGATGGTCTTTGCATTTTGGTTCCTTTTTATGTATGTTTTTTTTTCTTTTTATGTTTTCTACTTTACCTCACTTTCCTTTCCGGTGATGTGAGTTCCTGTCTTTGGCAGCACTATAGCGGTTATCCACCCCTCTTTTATCTCAGGTAGTACCATCTCTTTGTCTACATTTGTCCACTTTATCTCAGCTAGTACCATCTCCATCACAACAAATAAACACCAATCCAATCTAAACATAATGCAGTTTGATATGAATGGAACATCATCAATTCTAGCTTACTGTAATATCCCTGTTTATTTTCTTATGACATGCAGTGCCTAATGGTTAAATTTCCCAATACATGTTTTAAACTGCTATTGAAATTTTCAGTATTACTAAGTCTAATTGACTTAGTGTCTGTCTGTCTGTCTGCCTGCCTGCCTGCCTGCCTACCTACCTACCTACCCTTCTTCTTCTTCCTTTTTCTTCCTTCTTCTTCTTCTTCTTCTTCCTCCTCCTCCTCCTCCTCCTCCTCCTCCTCCTCTTCTTCTTCATCTTCATCATCATCTATTCATCAGCATCTATCTATTATCTCAGGTTGCAGGATTCATGAACTGTAATACAAAGCTTCCAGAAGCTGTTGTTATTGCAGTTTCAAACTTTGAGAAAGTTCTTTCTTAAATAGATTTTTTTTAAACTTTAAAGAAAAGCTTAAAAAAAGAAAGCTTTCAGAAAATGGCCAGGTGCTGATTTAAATGCTTTATCTTATGGGACTCATGCAAATGTTAATCATTCAATAGAGTTTAACATCTCTGATGAATTACCATCTTTATTTCTGACCTTCCTGTCAGAACAGATTTGCAAATTGTAGATGAGTCATGACCCATAAACCCAAATGCAAAATCCAAATTGAAATATTGAAACATTAGTCCCATTGGCCTTAAAAGAGTTCAAAACCATCTTCTACTTGCAGTTCAATGAAATATAGATTTTAGTAAATATGAATAAGATATAAGGCTACAGTTTTAAATTGGCAATTTTCAGATCATATAAACTACTGTATATAATCATATAAAAAGGAGAGAAAATTTCCTTAAAGTACATAGGAATTTCTCAAAAGT